>NC_053424.1:17625620-17948350 GCF_007990345.1 Gossypium hirsutum | reverse complement strand
AGCTGACAAATTAGTACAGAAATCTTCTACTGACAACCAATCACCATATGGTACAAAAAAGCCAAACTTGTCAAGCAACTGAAACACAATAGCACATTCTATTTGGTTTCCAGTTTCACAACCAAAAACAGATGACAATAGCCGTCAGGAACCTGTATGAGGAGTAACTGCTACTGGACCTGCAATGAGATGGACTTTAAATCAGACGTTAAAGCATGAAACATAATTCAGAACTATGTTTGAGTAACAAGAAAGTAAAACAAAGATGAAAGAAACTAGGAACCAATGCGCAATGTTAACCCAAAGTACACCTCTGTAATTTTAACAAGAAAATGTACTGCTAAATACTCTTAATACCTAATTATTTTTCACTCAGTAACTAACACCTTAATATTAGCTGAATTTGATTAGAAGGAATACAGTAATCAAGACCTGAAATAGAGATAGAACATTGAATTTGATTAGAAGGACTTAGAACATTGAATGAAGAGATAGAAGAAAAGCCTAAAGGAGCCCAGAGGAGGACAGATCTCTTGATCCAATGCTTATTCAACACTTATTGTTCACAAAATCCAGATTGGTAAGCCTAAATGCATTGATGTTAATAGTTGATACCAATAATTTGAAGCTTATTGTTAACTATTTTAGATGCTAAACCATAACAAGAAGAAATTAATAACTAAAATCCAACTTATCTTTCTTAAGGTTCTTCAACTTCTCCGACGCCCAAAGGATATAATTCACAACAAAGACATTAGAAACAAATATCAAACAATAAATATGTTACAACCCTCAAGAACAGAAGCTTAACACTATGCTGTTTTCCCCTATAATGCCTAAGTTACTAATAACCTTGTGTTTCATATTCTCTAATTTGTTTTAAGGTAAAATAAATGATGAAAGCACCCCAAGCATTTGGCTCAATGGTAGGTGCATGTACTCATCTGCTCAAAGAACTGGGTTCAAATCCCATTTTTCCCCGAATTAAAACAAAAACCAGGCTAAAAAAGTTGCTAGAACAAAAAAAACAGCAAACTTTAAAACAACATTATACCAACCTAAAAAGATAGAATAGATATAATAACCTAAACTCCCAAGCACTTGTAAGATGATCCAACCAAAGACATAAATGAGGGGGCCAAGAACATCGATTAAGACTCCCCATCAATTATCCTGAACTCACAACTGTTGTCTTTATTATGACACGTAGTTGTTTGGCTTGTCAACTGTTTATTGGAATTTCACAACTTTGCCAATCCAAACTTAATTATGGCCAACAAATGCATTGGGATTACTTATCAATCTTCCAATCCCCCAAACCCAGAAGTAAATATAAGAATGAATATAAGCTACCATTCCTAGTTTAAACTTCAAACTACTTTCTCTTCTAGGTAAACGTATAGTATACTTAAACCAGAAGCATTAACCAAGTAACAAATCAACTAAATACGCAGATTTCCTTGCAACATAATACTCTTTAGTTTTAAAATCTACCAGAAAATTTTAAAAAAATAAAACCCTAATATTTGTAGAGAAATTTTGCTTACAGATCAACAAAGTTGAGCTTATCAACTCCACAAAAAATAACAAGATTTAGAGGAACAAAAGGAAAAAAAAACAAATAATATAAATAATAACCTTTTGAATTGCAAAAAAAAAAGGAATACCTGAAAGCTGAAAGAGATAAGGGTTTGTAATTGAAGGTTTCACAAGTGAACCAGCAGAAATCCCTGTAACCCGCAAAATAAAAACCCTTCTTTTCAAACCTCAAACTACAGTTTCTGTGATAATTAGCGGAGAAAAGAAAACAAATTTGAAATTAAAAAACTTTTCTTTAGACCACAAAAAGCGTTCAAATATGATATAGATCTCTCTTTCTTCAATCTCTGACTTCCTCTGCAACTCTATTTCATTCTTTAACTAGTCAATAATAAAAAAAAACTGTTAATAACATTCCTATATTACCCTTTAGTTTTAGAGATATTTACATTGTCTTTTGTCCTAACTTAAGGTTTTTTTGTTTAGTGACTAGATTACCCCTAATCTTTAAGATCACGTGTTTCTCATGCTAGGTTGGGTATTTTGTTTTCTTCCTTTAATTACCGTTGATCGACATTCCGGTGAGTAATCAATGGTGAGTAATCAATGGTGTAATTCGCTTTTATGTTGAAGAAATAAAAAATTAGTGTCAACTTGACAAAAAACATAAGGATTTAATCAACTGTTTATATAGGGTAAAGGCCCGAGGGTGCAGCATTAAGATGTTATATATAAACGTATATTAGCAAATTGTTGTTGTAGTTTGACTTAGGACCTCTTTTATTATTATGACACTTTCTTTTAAGAAATAATTATAACAGACTTGTTTTAAAAGTAAGAAATAAATGAAATTTGGAAAAAAAAGACAAAAAGCTAATTATAAGTAATTTTATATATATATATATATTCATTATTTTGGGGATGGGAACTCACTCACTCTTGCTTCATAGATTATCAAGGTGGAATGAATGAATAGTAAAAGTGATTATTGGAGAGAACCCCTAAACAAATCAACTACACCTGCAGTTATCAACTAAATTTATTTTGTGTGTTTTTCCTTTGCATTTCTAGTTATTACAGACAAAACTAGTTCACAATCATTACAACAATTAACACAATTATATAAATGTGTTTTCTTGAAATGGTGTAATAACATTGAAGGTGCTTTATAGTTTTGAGTGTCATTAGCTAATTACAAGATTTTCTTTTTTATTTAAGATGTGTTTGATTAAGTGCTTCAAAATTAAGTATTGACTTTTTACTATTAAATTTTATGAGTATTGAATTTATATTAAAATTTGTTTGGTAAATTAATATATAATTGTGTTGCTTGATAAAAGTTAATATTTAAATAATATTTTATGTTATTTTAGATATTTTTGAGTAAATGATAAATATGATGATTTAAATATTTCATTTTTTTTAAATGTATATAATTTATTTCGATTTTTAATAAATAAATTCAACTTAATACTATTTATATTAACTGATAATTAGTTAACTAACTACTTATATTATTCAATATTTTTTTATTGAAAATTTTATATTAAATAAAAAAATAAAAAGATTACCAGATACATTTAAAATACTAAATGCCTAAAAAAATTGTTTTTAATAAAATGAAATGTTTAAATGATTTATCAAATGCATCTTAGATGTGGTGTTATGTTATGCTATTATACAACTATATATATAATTAATATACAATAAAACCATAATTTTTTATTGATTCATAAGTAAAGTATTAAAAAGACATTTAGCCATCTCTAAATTATTAACAAATACTCATTTGAACAACAGCACTTACCATACACCTAACACAAACTATATTATAATAATAATAATAATAATAATAATACCTATTTGGTTATACAACTTTTAAAGTGTTTTTATTTTGGTCTTGAAATTCTGTCACTCAATTTTTAGGGAGTTTTCATTTTAATCACCTAGTTGTTAAATATCTAACGGTGGTTTTTGAAAGTACACGTCACATCATGTTCACACTTTAATTTTGATCACCCAACTTCTAGGTCATTTCCATTTTGGTCACTTAAAATAGTATCCTTTTTTGAAGTGTTGATTGGGATAAAAAAAATTAAGGATTAAAGTTAAAAAATAGTAAAAACTAAAATAATGCATTAAAAATTGTCAAATTGTACTTGCTTATCACATTGCAAAAAAATTCTTGTTGGGGATCGACTCGTATAAACAACGAAGAGTACAAGATGGAGAAAATAATCCCAAAGAACAAAACTCAAAACCTGAATACAAAGCTCTCTCAAAAACTCTCCCTAAAACTCTTCATCAAATCTCACTTAAGAGATATTCTGTTAACTCTCTAAACAGTGTTACAAAGACCTTTTAAATAGGAAAGTCCAAATATAACTAAAAATTCTTAAACTAATCAAAGTTTAACTAGTAGAAGAAACTAGGTTTAAGTTGAATACACATTGCCAAGTCGAGATGTCATGCTCTTCCCCATTGTGACGTCGATTCTATTTCATCTCTGGTTTGCCCGAAAATACAAGGCACATTCCACAAATCTCTACCTTGACTCGTATTTTCACAAGCCTTCTTTGTCGAGCCCCGACTGAGGCCTAACTTGATTTTGCAGGATACTTAATCGAGTCCAAATATTACTTGGACATTGAAAGTGGAAGACTTTTAGTTTTTTGAACTGCCAAATCAAAGATGACTCATGTCTGCTTCCCATAAACGCAGTGCTCTGTCTTACCAACTCCTACACCTAGAAGAGAACATGTCTTATTCAAAATGGTCATACATTTTTCGTTTACATGACCAAGTTGCCTATGCTTTAAACAAGTCGAGTCCAACTCCTTAACAAATAAAGAAATTGTTGCTTTATCGTCATCGATGAACCTTGTAGAATATAAAGACTGACGAGCTTTTGATTTTTCATTAGAACAAGAGCTCCATGAGATACCTTAATGTCGCTTGACTCGATAGTGATCCTACAACCCTTCGAGTCTAAATTTTCGAAGAAGATAAGATTATTGTTTAAATCAGGCTCATGCCTGACATCTAATAGTGTCATAATGATTCTGTCGTGCATCCTGATTTGAACGGTACCAACACCGATTACTTTACAAGGTGAATTGTTCCCTATAAGCACAAATCCACCTTCGACTAGATTATATGTGGAGAACAAGTCCTTGTTTTGACACATATGAAAAGAGCACCCCAAATCCAAAATCCACTCGGATGTAAGTTTAGACCTTTTAGTCATAGACACCAATAACCAATCAGTACCATTGTCCTCGACTACACTAGCATCGACTACCTTAGCCTTTTGTTCCTTATCGCTCTCAGCAACCCTCCTATTTTTTTTTTCAACTTGTAACATTCTGCATTTATGTGACCCAACTTCTTGCAGTAGTTACATGTCTTGTCACAATTTTTTAACTTCAATCTTGACTTAAATTTGTTCTGACTTGAATTCTTAGATCGTTGCTTGCCTCTAGCAACCAAAAGCGAGGCTTGACTACCAGACTTGCTACCCGAACCTAACTCATTATCGAGTTATTATTTGCTCAACAAGTTACCCTTCACATTTTCAAATGAGAGTTTATCTCTACCATAAATCAAGGTCTCTCTAAAAGTTTTATACGAAAGAGGCAAAGAGTACAATAATAATATAGTCAAATCTTCATCATCTATATTGACCTCGACATTCTTCAAATCGTTCAAGAGAGTAACAAATTGACTGGTGTGACCCCTAAGATTCTCACCTTCGTCCATGCAGTACGTGTATAATCGTTGTTTCAATACCAAGTGATTTGCGAGAGACCTTGTCATATAAAGGGCTTCTAATTTTCTCCATAAGGTTGTTGTCATTTTCTCTGTAAATACCTCTTGCAACACATTGTTTGTAAGACACAATTGGATTGTTGACAGAGCCTTCTTTTCAAGCTCTTTTCATTCTAACTAGTTAAGATTTTCCATCTTCTTCTTGATATCGAATCTCATTGTTGCCATTTTGAATGAGTCAATTGCAGAATCCAAGCCAAGCTCCGATACCAATTTGTTGGGGATTGACTCATATAAACAAAGAGTAAGAAAAATAGAGAAAATCAAAACACACAAATATTAAATGTGGAAAGCTCATCTGAAAAGGATAAAAACCACGGGCAAATAAAACTTCACTAATTCGGCAAACCAATGAAGAGTACAAGATGGAGAAAATAATCCCAAAGAACAAAACCCAAAACCTGAATACAAAGTTCTCTAAAAAACTCTCCCCAAAACTCTTCATCAAATCTCACATAAGAGCTGTTTCAAAAAAAAATCTCACATAAGAGATATTCTGTTAACTCTCTAAAGAGGGTTACAAGTACCTTTTAAATAGGCTAATATTAAAGTCATAATATGACTAACATATTTCTAGACTAATCAAAGTGTAACTAGGCGAAGAAACTCAGTTTAAGTTGAATATACGTCGACATGTTGTGATCTGGCATATCGCCTCGTCGAAACGTTGTCGGGATGTCGTGCTCCTCCTCGTTGTGACGTCGACTCTGTTTCTTCTCTGGTATGCCCGAAAATGCGAGGCACATCCCACAATTCTAATTTTTTTTCAATATTAAAATTTTAATTTTCAAAACATGAAAATCAATTAATTAAATTTTTGAAAAAAAAATTCCATTGATAATGTTAACCAATTTGTTAGTGTAGTATTGAAATTAATTAAATTAATCCCATAAAATTTTAAAATTTTATTTTATGTTTCCATATTATTCTTCATAAATCAACTCGATAACTTATATTTAATAATTGTCTATGAAACTTAAATATCTTTTAATTATGTAATCTCAAAATTTAATTAATTACAATGATTTTTTTTTTGCTTTTAGCTTAGTACAGAAGACTCAAGATCGTATAATAAAAAAAATTGGGTTTCATGTACAATTATTAAAAATGATTTATTTGAGTTTATTTTAATTTAGAAACATAAAATAAAATTTTGAGATTTAAAAGGAGAGTAAATTAATTAATTTAATTAATTTCAATATTATAGTAACAAATTGGTTGACAATATTAAGGGATAAACAATTTTCAATAACTTATTTAATTGATTTTGATGTTTTGAAATTTAAATTTTCAATATTAAAAAAAGCTAGAACATTCGGCATGGGGTAAACAAGTACAATTTGAAAATTTTTAAAGTATTATTTTAGTTTCTACGGCTATTTCATCTTAATCCTTAATTTTTTTAACCTAATCAATATTAAAAAAAAATTCTGGGTGACCAAAATGAACATAAAAGTTAGGTGACCAAAATGAAAGTACAAACACAATGTGGTGTATACAAGCTAACTGTCATTAAAGATTTAATAATTGGGTGATTAAAATAAAAGCGTTCTAAAAGTTGAATAATAAAATTGCAAAGATTTTAATTTTAAGTAATCAAAATGAAATCGTTCTAAAAATTAAATGACCAACCAGATAGTTTACCAGAAAAATAGTAAAAAATTCCAAGTAAAATGAATTGTGAATATGCAACAACATCAAGCCGCAACAACATCAGAGACAGAATAAATTGATTTGTCAACACTATTGGTTGATAGTGAATACAAACCAATTAATTTTAAAAGTTTATACTTTATGATTTTGTGATCAAATGAAAAGTTAAATAATTAAATTTTTTTTTAATTTATGATAGTTAAATTCGTATAAATTTAAGGGTTTAGAATTTAAAATAATATTATTGGAGGTGTATTTTAGAAATATAAATATATATATTTTTATATAATTTAAAAATATAGGCGATGATGTGTTACTTTAAGAGAATGTCATCACCTCTTAACGGTGTTGAAAATAATTAAATTGCTTAACGAAATTCAAGTTCAAGGACTAATGTGGACAAAATAAAATTTCAAAAGCTATGTTTGTTTTATAGAAAATAGATTTTAGAAAATGATTTATTGAAAATAAATTGCTTTTCTAAAAAATTAATATTTTTTAATATTTGAATAAATTTATATAAGATATTTTCTATTATTGGATTCGAAATTTAAAAATATTGTTTTTACACCAATTGTATATTCAAATTGTAAAATGTAATTTGATTTATAATTGAAACTCGAAGTTCTTGGTTGGGATGAAATATTAGTTATTAATTTTTTTCGCATTTTTAAACTTAGTTTGATTCTATTTTTCAATAAATTATTTATCCCAATGCAATATTTTCGATGAGATGGGTTCAGAAAATATATCTTGGGAATCTTGGGATATATGATGAGTTTCTTGGGGAAAAAATAGGGTTGAAATTTGTAGAGAGAAAATGCTCCAAGTAGGACACAATACCAGCAAAAGCACTGAAAGCAACTATAACAACCCAAACCCGGTCTAGAAGTTTAAGCCAAATTTGGATGAATTACACCAACGTTTGAAAAACTGATTTCTTTTCAGAATTTTAACTTTGAAAGCCAGAAATTCATTTTAGTTGACTTAGGTGGTTTTGTAGGTTTGTGTTAGAAATTGAAAGATACTGACGAGATTAGCAAAAGAAAAGCAGGGCAAGTCCAAAAACAAATTAAAAACCCAAAAGATCAAATCATAGTTATATCAATGCAAAGCAATTCGAGTTCCCGTACACCGTCCGGTCTTAAGTTTGATGTCCACTTAAACAAATTAAGGTAAGACAAAGGGTGAGCTACCAAGCATCGTGTATAACCAAACTCAGATACAAATAAACAGATCTTATTATACAAGTCAAAGTAATGCAATGAACTAAATAATAGTTTTATAACTAGTACAGAACAAATCTAGGGTATCACGAAGATTTCCATAATGGTAGTACAACAGAACCGAACAAAATAGAACGAAGCAGAACATAACAAATCAAATAAAACCGAACAGAGCAAAGTAGAGCAAAATAGAATAGAACAAAGTAGAATAGAACAGAGTAGAAGTTATGCATTATGCAGATGTTGTATTTTCCAAATAGATCAGAATGCAGATTTATTAGAAAACATTCTACCCTCTACTACACACCAAAATAGAGTCCCTCAGAACTCGTCCAGCGAAATCACACCAACAGGTAACTGTGGATGGTGCCACCAGAATTTTGTAGTTAAAACTGTCAGATAGGATACATGTGGCCAAACCACTATAGTACTGCCAAGCTATCGAGATAGACTTGTGGATAAACCACTAGATAATGCAGATCATTAAACTGCCAGAAACTTCTTCCTTTCACATCAACTCAAATCTCATGCAATGTGTCATAGCATGTAGATGCAGAATTAGAGTGATGAGCATGTAAGTCATGCTATTTTTCAATAACAAATTTAGTAGACATGGGAATCTATGTTTTGTAAAACAGACTTATTAAACCTTAACAAATCATATCAGATTTTCCATGAAGTTACATGCACGGTTATAAATTAGAATCGGTAATAATCAATTTAACATGTTCAGATATCATATAGTCCTCATTAACAAAGTAACGTAGAGGATCACAAATCAGAATTAGTAAAAGTCAATCTAACATGATCAGATATAGCATATTCTTCATTAATAGAGTAACGCAGAGGTGTACTAACAAACTTAACAAAGTAAAAATCGTACATGGATAATTCCCACACATTAAACAATAGGCCATTACGTTCTGACAGATCCTACTCACTTAGATTCCAACATAGCAGTCATACATTTGGATCACAAGTGGTTCATCATCAGATCATCAGATATCAAGTTATATAGCCTAATTTCAAATTTTACGGACCCTGCAGTTGGCCTTCATTCTTTTCGAATGATGTTTATGGCCCAAGGGGAAAGTTCTAAACATTGCTTCACACACCCGTGCAATTTCACACGGCCTAGATACTGGCTCGTGTGACTCCACACGATTTGGCGCATGCTTGTGTACATTGCCAGTGTGTCTCACATGGCCTGGCACGCGTTCATGTCACTTGCCCGTATAGTCCTAATTTGCAAACATTGAATTAGACGGCCTAGACACATGCCCATGTCACTGATCCGTGTGAATCATGCACAATTCATAACCACATACAGTTTGGGCACACGCCCATGTGCTTAGCCTGTGTGCCTCTAATTTTTGTGAATAATAAGTTACACGGCTTGCCACATAGCCGTATGGCTCTCACGGCTTGCCACGCAGTCGTGTGGTATCAACAATCCTTTTTTTGACAACTAAAATTTGAAAAAAAGGGTTTCCGGTACCCACCTGATACGGACTCGATACAGGAGCAACAAGGATGAAATTCTGTCCCTAAACGATAAGTAATTACCCAACAAACAATTAATTCATAGTCAAACCGCTAAAAACAAACATTCCAAAATAGAAGTTACGTCGAAGAACTTTTGACACCAAAACTTTAAATCGAACTTACCAGCCTGCGAATTAACTAGAAGGAGAAGTCAGACCCCGTATAGAATTGGCGTAACGTAACATAAAAAAAAGAAAGGTCATTTGAAAATAAGAAACCAAAATGAATAAACTGAAGAATGGAAACAAAATGACAGAAAACATCACAGAAAAAGAAAGAACAAAATGAAAATAAAAGCACCAAAGGTTTTTGGGAGGTTTTAAATAACCAACCAAAACTAACTACCTTATAACGAAATTAAAAAAATAAAACATTCCCTATTGTTTTCGCCGAGATTCGATCACTAGATCAATGATTATACAAAAGCTTAATCATTGAACCAGTTGGCTCATTCTTGACCTCAATTGACTAAACTTAACTTATAAACAAACGTTTAAGGGTAGGGATTTAAGCAAAATAACAAAATTTCCAAAAATAGGATTCAAACCCAGAACCTCACACCCATAATTAGAACACTTAAACATTAAACCAAATCAATTTACTTGTCAAATTTTTCGAAATGTAAATTCATAATTGAGGGATGACTATTCTTGGTTTCAAAATCCAATTTCCTCTAACCCAGTTTTTGGGAATTTACGGTAACCTAGTTCATCACCAAATGGCATAAGCTATTTACGAGCAAAGAAAATTGTAAGAAGATCAGAAAAAAAGAAGTTCGCACATAAGGCATAAGTTGAAGCAACCACGCTATTTGCATAAAGTGAGCATTGATTTTTGTTGTTCATAATTAGTTATAACATTATTTTTTTTTGCATAATGTTTTTGTTTCGAACTTATGAAACATGTTATTAGGTTGAAAATGACTGGATTAATTAATGTTATCGTTTATTACAACGGTGAAGTGTGTGACACTGAGAATGGGGTGGTTTTTTTTTATCAGATAACACAATGCGGTTGGCTTTTAACTAGAACATATAATTTCCAGAACTTCGGATAAGAATTAGGAGGAAAATCGTCGGATTCAACCAGATTGGAGGTTTTCGATATCAGAGGTGCGAGGCAGTTGGTGCATACGCATATTGACAGTGGATCACCGTTTCTCGAGTTATATTTCGAGTTTGCAATGACAGATGAAGGCCCTCGGACGTCGACATATGTTCCTGTTCGAGAGGCCAGAACAAAAGAATAAGCCGAGAGTCCAATGACATAGTTGTGTGGTGGGTTCTCTATGGACTTCAGTCGAATCCTCATTGAGCCCACCAAAATTTCTTCTTAACCAACCCATTTCGATTTGGCCTCCAAAAATCATCTCTAGAACCTTTTCCAAAAGTTCGGCGCATACACTTCTCCAATCAGCTATGTGAACTGCCCAGTCATTACCGGCCCATCCATTGGTAACCCGAGCTGTGACTACACGTCCTTTAAAGTGATAGTACACTCGCCCCATAGAAGATGGAATGTGAGCTTCTCGGGTCTCCATCTTTCCACCAACCCGCTTACGAGTGTTGGGTCCAACTTACACTCCCTACCTACAAAGGCCACGTGTGACAAACCGGCATCTCTCAAGTAGGGTTCGATCAAGGATGATGGAGGAGCAGATAAATTATGAATATGGGTCTCCAAAATTCGATCTTCCACCTATTTAGGTAGAAAATATACAAAATATTAAATTCAAATATAACAAGAAAACAGAAAAATTAAGCAACATTAAAATATAACAAAAAATATTCTTACTATTTGAAATTGATTGAAGGAAACGTGGTTGACATCAAAACAAATTAGAGATCTTGCCATTGCTAATTTCGAAAAATACCGAATAATTTCTAATAGAAAAAATAATTTACGAAAATGTTAAGATAATTTTAATAAAATAAAATAAAATTTAAAGAGAAAAAATTTGAATGAGAATTTAAAGGGGAATTGAGAGAGATTTGAGAACGTGAGAAAGAGTTGTGATTGAATTGGAAGAAAAATGAAATGGGGGTTATATAGGAAAAAAATTGGACCGTTGGGTGGGGGTCCAACGACTAATTAAATAGCTATTGGAGGTTATTGTTGGGTTTTCGTAAAATCGGTCTATTCCTGTAATTTTTCTAAAAAAAGTCTATTCTGATAAATTTTTTTGGCATTTTTGAGTAAATTAGTCTTCTTCATATTTATTTTATGATCTATGTTTAGAGTTTGGGATTGTGTCTTCTAATAATATTGATTTTAAGGTTCAAATCAATATTTTCACTTAAAAATGTAATGTACTTTACCATTAGACAAATCACTTATTGGTATTATTAATTATTTTATTAGAAACTATTGTTACTTTTATTTTTTATTTTTACAAAATTGTTACTTTTAAAATAGTTCAAATATTTACTTTGGAAATAATAAAATAAAATTTTAACATAACTTCTTATAATATTTTTATCTTTTAATAACGTAAGAACATTATTGTTATTTACAAATTTATGATCTTAAAAAATTAGATTGGTTGTTATTATAAACACTGGTTATAGTTGAATCATTATTTTTTCTCAAAAGTCCTCCTTTATTTTTAGTTTTTTTTATATATAAATAAAATAAAATTTTAATTAATTATGAAAATAGACTAAAGGAAAAATTATATATGACAATAACTTGTTTGTTATAATACTCGTCAATGCTGCCTGATCAATCGGCGTTACCATTCCCTTTTTCGCTCTAATCATGACTCAATCATCAATGTTTTTAAAAAAGAATTTTTTATATAAAATGTTCAGGGATATGATAAAACAATTGCCCTATTTAGATTGATTGAAAAAAAGGTGTCATGCTACAAAAAATTAAATAGTTTTTAACTTTTAGTCTATTTACATGTTAGTTCTTTTCATTTTCAAAAATAAATTCAAATAGCCCTTTAAAATATAAGAATAATAATAATAAACTTTTCTCATTTTATATATATTTTTAAAAACAATAAAATTAAAAAAATTATATAAAATTTTTATTTAAATTACCCAAATATATCCCTGAATTTTTTTCAAGTTTATCTAAATTCAAATATGTTAGGGAATGAATTGAAAATGTTTAAATTTAAGTAAACTTGAAGAACATTTTTTAGGGATATATTTGAGTAATTTAAATAAAAATTTTATATAATTTTATTGTTTTTAAAAAATTAAAAAATTAGATAGAAGGGTTTATTTTTTTATTCATATATTTTTTAGGACTATTTAAATTTAATTTCAAAAGGAAATACATCTAATATGCAAATAGATTAAAAGTTAAAAACTATTTAATTTGGTGTCGCCATACAACACTCCTTTTTCAGCCAATCTAAAAAGAATAATTATTTCATCAGGTATTTGAACATAACATTCAATCCGATATTGCCATTATATCAGGTATCACTACTAAACAATTATATTTTTAAAATACTGATAATTGAGTCATGATTAAAGAGAAAAAGGATGGTGTCGAGTATTATAACAAATAGATCATTTTCATATATAATTAATTAATAATTTTAAATTATTTATATAAAAAAACTTATTTATCTTATTTTCTACAATTCTAAGCAAACATTGAAATGTAAGTATAATTTTGCATTTCATACCTCGAGAAGGTAAAAGTCACCTTCAAAGGTAGGCAATAAAATAATAAGCATAGAAAAAGGGGATAGGTTTGACGTTTGACCTCGTTAAACAATTTTTTATTTCCAACATTTTTTAACAATTTAATTTTTGTTGTTATCTCATACTTAAAAATAATAACAATAAACAAATAATGCCATTATTTTTTATTTGTATTGATTTGCAAGAAAGCAATATTTAGCTTTAGGTCGGTTCCTTTTATATATAATTTCTTATATACAAAGATAAGACAGAAGATGATGGGAGGGCAGGCATCTACGTGTTTTAATTCACAGCCACATTTATATTATGTAATACTATCCATCTTGCTTTACTTATTAATTAATGGGACTTAAACTACAGGTTAAATTAAATTATATGTCAAAAAAATAGTTGGAATTTTTGAAAATTTTTAAAATATATCGTTTTTAAAGAGATTGTGTAAAAATTTGTCTAATTGAGCGTATTTTTTTCACAGTAATATAAAAACAGGTCTAGGGAAAATATACTTAACTGGACGAGTTTTTTTTAATTATTGAAAAACATGGCGCCTGATATATAAGTAAAAAAACTCGGTTATATTAGTAATTAAGCTAGCATTAAATTTTTATTTTTTTACTACTTTTAATCTCCAATCAACTCTCAGTTAATTTTTTTTGAGCCAACCAAATTATGACATGTAGCAATTTTTAATTAAATAAAATATTTAAATTTAACTTTTAAGATAGATTTAAATTAAATTAAAAATAAAATATTCTCTCTTTGCCCCTCCCCTTCTTTCATCTTCTCAGCTTTCTACCTTACATCAGCATCTTCGCCCTTGCACTAAAACAATCCCTTATTACCTCTATCTCCACCACCCATAACAAAGTCATCACCATCAACCTAAGCCCTCGTTGAGTCTACCTTCACCACCATTAGTATTCACTAATTACACTCACCACTAAAACCCAAATCCTGACACTAAAACTTTTAACCTGATAACTATCGGTCCCCGTCATTGCCCCACAAGCCACTCAATTAAATCAAAATAAAGAAAAGTTCCTCTCTTTTTTTTCTTCCAAACAACTAAAAATTCATGCTAAGTTCTCTAATCTAAAATTTCCTTAAATTCATATTTGTAAACTTTATTATAGCTTTATTAAGGAAAAAATAATCATATTGCTTTGAAGTTGCAAACATGATAATTTTTTAAATTATTATTAAAGATGGTATTTATTTGTTAATATTAGATTTCAATGTTAATACTTTTATATTGTTTGAGACAAAAATTAAACTTTTTGTTTTCATTTTATTTACTAAGCATATGCAATTAATTTTTTTATTCAACAAAGCATAATTATTTTTTTATTCTGAATGAGGAACAATGTTGATTGATAGAGCAATTAGAGGTAGTTGGTCTTTTAAAGGTGGCTAAAATACCTTACTTTTTAATATTGTTGTTGCTACTAGTTGCGCCACATACTTAAGTTGTAACCTAATTATGGTCTTTTCAATTGAAATTGTTGTTTTAATCTGTTGATCTCAAATCGATTTTGAAAAGGTAGTGCCAAAATTGATTGGGAATTATCTGGTGAATGATTAAATTTAAGGGGGTCAAGTGAAGTTCACTTGGACGAAAATATTGGTCAATTATCCATAGACAATATGATGATTAAAAGTAAAAACAGCATGTTAGAACATCCATATTTTACATCATTTGAGGAATGTTTATGTTATATGAGTTTGGCAATCTTTATTACTACATGTACTTGCCTCTGTTTAAGGAACTCATTCATGTCCTCATATATAGTTGGGGTTTTATGTTATTGGCATTCTTGTACTTGGCATTTATGAGGGTGCCCAATCGAAAAGCTGTTAAATTAAACGATTATTGCACCATTTAATGCAAAACCCAATATTAATTCTAAAACTTTGGAACTTGAATATGATAGGAACAAGCAAGTTTGCATACTCATTTTGAGATGTGTTAAATCCTTTTGGAATCCACACACTCTTGGTAAGTTTGCTTCTAGATGTGAGCTTCCTTAAAGAACAAACTTGTCTATCATGTCATTTCTTGTGACAATAAGTGCAAGAAAGTGAGGCATCATATATATAGTTTGGTTTATCAAAGAAATTCTTAAATTTGTTTCTTTTTGTAAATTTGTAAATTCTAAACACTCTTATCACAGAAAGTTTTTTGAGACTCAAGCATGTCAATCAACTTTTGTTACCTAATATAGAAAAAGAATCCTGCAAGTTCTTGTTCTTTTGGTTCAAATAATCATTTTGAACTTGCATGCCATTCAATTTCGTTTCTATTTCTTCTTTGGCTATGGTTAGAGATTTATTCTTCTCCTTTAATTTTGAAATCTTTTTCTTATATTTGGAGTTCATTATCTTAAATTTCATAATTAACTCATCGAAGGCATCTTGTAATTCATCAGATGTATATTCATTTAAATCACTAGAATTAGAGATTACCTTTAGCTCACCAATAACCATGAGACATAAGTTGGCAACTTCATGTTCCTTATCACTATCGAAAGAGCCATTATCGCTTCAATATGCCATTACAGCTTTCTTCTTCCATTTTGATGCCATTTCTTCTTCAATTGAGGGCATTCAAATTTGATATAACCCGACTTTTTGCACTCGTAGATATAACAGGGTCCTTTTCTTTCTTACTTGATTCACTTTTGATGATGTCTCTCATTGGAAGTCTTTTGGATTTACTAAATTTCATGAATTTCTTGAACTTCCTTACAAATATAACCATCTCCTCCTTCTCATCCTCCTCACCATCATTGCTAGAATATCATATTTCTCATGAGTGGTAGACTTGAATGTCACTCCCACTTTCTTTGAAGCTTCTTTGGTCTCTTGAGCATTATGATTGATTTTCATTTCATATGTCAACAAGGACCCAATCATTAAGGGAAAGAGTGTCAAGATCCTTTGACTCCTCTATGGCTGCCACTTTAGCTTCCCATGATTTTGGGAGGCTATTTAACATCTACTTCACTATATCTTTGTTGGCATAAGTCTTCCTAAGAGTTTTGAGACCATTAATGATATTAGTGAAGTAGTCAAACATCTGTTTGATTCCTTCATCTAATATTTCTTTGAAAAGCTCATAATTAAAGGCGAGGAGACTAATCTTGGATTCCTTAACTCTACTTGTGCTTTCATGATTGAATTTAAGTTTATCTCATATTTCCTTAGCATTATCACAAAATGTGACTCTATTGTATTCATTGAGATCAAGGGCACAAAATAGGGTCTACATGGTTTTAGCATTTAGTTGCACCATTTTGACATTTACTTCATCCAATTCATCTTCCTCCTTGATAACAATAACACTGTCAACTGTTTTCTTTGGAATGAAATTCCCATTTGTGATCATCATCCATACTTCATAATCATTTGCTTGAATAAATAACTTCATTCTTATCCCCCAATAAGAATAGTTAGTGTCATTGAATAGAGAAGGCCTCATAATGGAATGACCTTCTCCCAACATAGTTGAATTTTTCTCCAAGACCATGAGACAAACTTCTTATTTTTTTGCTTCTATCTTAAGCTTCTTATGGATCTTTTTTCTTGGTAGTAATATCGTCTCTAAATATCTAGATCAGATACAAATTGTTAACCTCAATAATCACCAAAAGAGGGTTCGGTGTTTTAAAAATTTAAAGCAAAGATGGCAATCAATAGAAACTTAATAATTTATCATGATTTGGTCCCAATTGCCTACTTCCACTACCTTAACTTGCCATGACTAAGGACTTTCTAAATTCACTAATTTGAACCTTTTGAGGACAATGTTTAACCTTTACAATCTCTATCTTTTCAAAATGCAAGATATGGTCACTTTCCCTTACAGTTTTCTACCCAAAATCTTAAATAAATCCTCATAAAAATAGAAATGAAATTAGGAAAGGATTATCACCTCTAAAAGGTAGATACAACACTTGATAGAATGAACCAATACTAAACTTATAAGTGTCTACATGTGGAAATAATAATGGGTATTGTTAGGAATTTAGCTATTAATCTTTGTATACTTATTTCTTGTCTTCATATGAGCGTCCTTGATTGATATTTATCATCTCTTATTAAAATATGGACGTTTGGAGTCGTTGGAGGGAATTTCTTGCCATTGAGAGCATTTATTTGGACAATTTAATGAAACTTATAACAATATGTCTCAAGACATAAAACCCTTGTCTCGAGACAGAAAGAACAAAAATATGACCATTGGAGCTTGAGGTCTTGGGACACGATAGGCTAGTCTCGAGACAATTTTCCATATGTCTTGAGACAATTGTTCGGTTGTCTCAAGACAGGGCTCCCTTGAAGTAAACATTGGCTTCGATGTTTTGTTGTCTTGAGATAATGTTCCCCTATAGCTTACCTTAACCTCGATGTTGGCTGGTCTCGAGACAAATGGATTTTTGTCTTGAGACAAAGCACCCTTGAAACAATTTTAGCTTCGATGTTGGTCTGTCTCAATACAAACAGGCTTGTGTCTCGAGATAAAGCCTATGTCTCAAGATAAGACTTAAATTGTCTCAAGACAATGCTGGGAACTTTGAAAAATATGGCTTAGAAACATTTTAAAGGATTTGGGAGTACTCGAAAACTTTTGTAGAAATTTTAAGTCATTTAGAAACTTCGTTTTTTTGAGTTTGTAACACTTGAAAATAATTTGAATGTGATTGAAATAATTTATGCAAATTTGATTAAGGGAAATTATAATTAAGTTTGTTATATCAAAACAATTAAAAAATCAAAGCTAATACTAATGAACAAATTAAACACTCAACTCTCCATTCTAACTTACACAAGCCTCTAATATATAATAGTTTAACGCTTGGTAAGATGAAGATTAATTACAATAAAGATATCCCATTAACATAGCCTCATAAAAAAAAAACTTAACAAATATAAGTTTAGAATAAATCAAATATTTACAAGATATGTTTTCAAGTCATTAAAGTCAATATTCACAAATTGAGAGATCAAATTTGCTTGATTTGGATGATTCAATTTTTAAATATTTGTTGCTCTACAATATAGATATTCAAATATGGGCTAACACACGTCCGTAAAATCATCTAAGTCATCATCCAAGTGATTTAGTTAAAAAATGGCCAATTCCAAATAAGATAAGTTATGTGACTTGCACAATGCCAAGAACAGTGGGCACTGCTTGTGGCATTGCATGAAACGCTGCTCACATAATTGCCTCAACAAAATATAAGGTAAGTAGATCATATTAAAATCCGTGAAAAGTGATTTTGTTTGATCTAATCACGTCTTCAATTACAATTACAAGATTGACTGTACAAAATCCATAAATAAAGCAAATTATGAAACTTGAGGCGTGCTAAGTGGAGTGGTCACTTCTCTCAAAACTTGCATCAACACAACATAATCGACCTTGATACGGGGAATTTGGATGATTCAAAACTCCTTTTGAATTTTTTTAGTTTATCTTCTTAAAGTTTCCATTCTTATATTGAATGTGGAAACATGTGAGCACTTTAAACTCCTTCAAAGACAATAACCAGCTAGTAGGGTGAGGATGAGCTTATTTTCTTTGGAGTTTGAATCAATTTGGACTTCTTAGAATCCCTTTTGAAGCTGCCCACCAACTCTATTCTTATTTAAGAGGATAATACTTATTATAACCACAAAATAATCTTGTCTAATTGTTACAAATATTGTCTAATTCTATATATATGTACTGTTGGAAGAGGTTATAAATATAGAGTAGATATGGTATATATTATATAGATAAATCTGTACTATTATTTAAATTTCAGATTAAGTTGGTGTCATGTGTACCGGAATAAATTTGTATCAACCCTACTCTTCGGAATCTCCAAACTCTTTTTCTTGTTGAGATTCATGCACCGTATAAAATTAGTATTTACTGCAGCTCCACATTTTCTGGGAAACAAACCAAATGGAACGGTATTGGTATTGGGCCGTTTGGTGGAGAGGATGAAACAATAAGCTTAATACCTTCAACATTTGGATTTGGTAAAAGTTGCAGTGTGGTGTGCTTGAATGTATAACTGTGGTTCTCTGATGGACATTTTCCCCATAAACTTGAGAGGACCTACGCGCCTGTCATATATTATCAAGTGTACAGCACAGTGATCTGAGTGTTGCGAAAGATAGAATCAACTGAATTTCAAAAAATCATAAATTATTTATCAAAAAGTAATATGACCTAAAAACAACATTTTCATCCCAATAATTAACATGCACTATTAAAAGGAGAATGAAGAAAATTCTTTCAATAATTAAACAATACATTCAAGCAACAAAGGACCTTACTGAGAAATGGTTTTAAAGCAGAGAAAGGAGCAACACTTTTAAGGCATAACTTAAAACCTAAGAAAGGGCAAGGAGCAATGTGAAGGGAACCCTTTCATATCTATGTCAATATTGTCATGAAACAATCCAAGGATAATTATCTAAATCATACAATAACATTTAAGGGGTTCAACAATCCATCAAATATTAAAATGGGAGTTGGCTTTTCTTTCTTCAGTAAGACCAATTTTTAACACAAGCACTGAAAACATTGAATTTTGCAAGAACAATCAAAAGGTCAATGCATAATATGTACCAAGAAATATCAAGTGTTCCGGAAAATGATGAACAATACACATATAAAAGCAAATTCATTCCCAGATATCAGCAAAAACTGAATCATCAAGACAGAGGGGACAGACAATTTTCTATATCTTCATCTACAAATTACACCATTATAAAATCAGATTTCATAGTCAAGCTTCTTGTTTTCTAGATCAGTTCCTAAAAGAAGTGTCCAAATCGGAAAAAAATTCTTCAAAGAATATGACACCTACGAGTCAACTATATTAAAATAGCATTATTATAAAAAAAAAAAGACACTATACCAAAATAAGCAAAAAAAATTTACTCGACAGGCTTTGTGTAGCTTCCTGGGATATTTACTAGCTTTGCACAATGAGTGTTTTGATCAACCTCCACTTTAAGACCAAGTCTGGCAAGTTCAGGCATGTCAACAGACCCTTGTAGCTGTAAATCAGCTACTATCTGTTGGTTTTCTGCATTACCTTCTAATAAATTTCTCAAAGACCAAATCCCCCATTCTCTCAAATACGGGTTGTCATCATCAGTAACACACTGCTGTAACAACAGTAGAATCCCACTTTTCTGCCTTATTTCATCCTGTACGTTCTTCCTTCTATACGCACAATTCCCAATTATCGCAACCAAATCTCTCTGAAATCCTTTGTAAGGGCAGAGCTTAGTTGAACCCAAATTCAGTTCTTGGTTTTCACTATCCTTCAGGGTTTTTCTTATGATTGCTGGCGGCTCAAGATCATGAAGCAATGATAAAATAACATCTGTAAGATCATCGGATAGTAGCAAATCAACAACATCTACAGAATCTTTCTTCAATTCTCGTAGACCCTCTTGAGCGCAGATATCCCTCAAAATAATGAGGGAATATCCCATAACATCAACGGATGTAGAGCCAGTTGGAAGACCAGATTTGGCTCTAGCACCAAAATCAACAATACTTACTGATCTCTTAAATATTCCAAGAACACACAATGCAGTCTCGTTGGGAACTCTTACTTCATTAAGTCGTTCATTTAGGATCTCAGATATGATTTGCAGAAGAAAAGCCTGCTCTGATGAGAAAACTTTATCCCCTAAAGCAGTATTTCCCCCATCCTCAGAAGCATTGCCTTCACATAATTTAAAGAACAGTGCAGGGAAGTGAATGTCCTCCAAACATAATCTTGAGAGAAGTAACTTAAACCAATTTTCTCTAGAACCAACTGGTATTAAACGATAATAGAAAAAAGAGAGATCTACAGTTAGCTAAATCCATCTAAAACAAAGTAGGGAACATAGTAAAAGAACTTAAAATCGAAGGCTCATCATTTGTACCTGAAGCAACGGTCTGAATTATGCCAGCTACAATAGGCAACCCCGGATCTCTACATAGCTCAATAGCCAGTCCAGGCTTTCCGTCACAACAGGTGTATAAAATCATACACAAAGGATCACTGGTCTCCAGACTATGGATGCTTGCTAGTATGAAAAACTCGTTAGGGAACAACTTATGCCAAATAGCCTCTTGAAGTTCTGATCCAGCCAATGAAACATTTGCCAGAACTTGCAAACTCAAATGAATAATCCCAAAATCCGGATCAGAAAGAAGTGCTGCAGACCTCAAAACAGTCAAAACAGTTTCAATTCCATTATGCTCAACAAACGAATTCTGATTGGCAACTTCTCCAGCACATAGATTCCTAAGAAGCTTCATAGCTTGCATGAGATATTCTTGACTTGATGCATGATGGAGAGATTCAACAAGCTTCAAAACAGTAGGAAGGATATTCTTTGAAGCAAGTTCTGCACGGCCAACAGCAGCTCTAGAATTTTTTATAAGAATCTCTAGGGCTTGTTGTAGCGAAGACGAATTTGATGCGCTAAGTAAAGGCTGCAAAACATCTTTGGGATAGTTGAACTCTGGCAATGATTCTCCGGCCATTGCAGGACTGGTTGAAGATTCGCGAACTTGAAAACAAAGCAATTATCTGCAATAAAGGGACAAGAATACCGATTTTACATTCTTCAAGAGTTATGGAAATCACTAGAACCAAACAAGCCAACCTAGTAAAATGTTGATGCCCTCATGCCCAAATCAAAGGAAATTATTTGAAGTTCTTTTTCCGGGCTATAATTATGAAACCACCAGTTCAATAAATAATGACATGCAACATATATGGAAATAAATAATAACACAAAATCAAGCATGAATGAATATAAAATCATTACTTAATTGTTATATTTAAAGTTTCTAATGCTGTTTTGGTAAAAGGTTTTAGAAAACTCAAATCCGATTGGAAACATAATGCCCGTTTTAAAATTAGATTTGTAGTCAAACCTTTGCCAAAATCTAAAACAATATAATATTATAGAATTCTGTTAATTGTTAAGATCTTTTCAGGCTTAGGAATAAAAAAAAATAAGGAATGGCAACGCGAGAGATGGAGATGGAAGTATAAAGTTGTTAAGATGTTCCTGAAAGAATCTAGATGGTAAGGGTATTTCTGTTATGACATCTTCCATTTTTAGAATTTAATGCTCAAGCTCTGCGCACTAGCCAATTAAGCAAAACAGAAATATTATCAGCACCAATCTCCACATTTCAGGGAGATAAAGAAAACAGTTGAACCTACTTCTCTAGCCAAAATGTATGAGACTAATAAAATTTCAAAAAAGATTATAAAAGTCTTAAGTATCAAAGTTCATTGCTTTTTTAATTAGAATAAACAATGAACATCATCATTTGGCATTCCTCAGAAGGAAGGATAGTCCAACATCAATGGCATACTTCACTAAACCAGAAAAAATGGGTTACTTCCATAATCAACCCTACTGTAATCTTCACCCCCATACAGTCATTAAATCACCCTTTTTCCCCTCATTCAAAGAAACCCAAATTTCCTTAGTGTCATTTTGTCAAACATTTCACATGCATAACCCGGGAACCCGCAAAAATAGACAACATCGTTTGCCTATTCAACAATAACTGCAGTGATTTGCTTAAAGCTCAGACCTTCAAGTAAAGCAACTAATTTTTATATTTTATTTTTAAAAAGCATGAAACAAGAATTAAGGACTAAGACAGATTAAAAAAATCCTTTACAAAAGAGGCATAAGCAAAGGGACTTACCGGTCAGGAAAGATAGACGTGATTAGGAAGAAAAGCGGTATGTTTTTCAGCTGAGATAGGCAGCAAAAAATGTCGTCTTGGGCAAGTTACGTTTTTTACCTCGTTTGTTTTAGGCCTATTGTTTCTCCTCCTACCAACAACCTGATATTTATCCCATCTGACACCCAAACTTCACAAATCGTGTTAATATTATTATTATTACAAGTATATTTTAAAATTTTAAAAGTAAATAAATAAGACACTTTAAAGTCATTTTAATCTTACTCGTAGTATTTTTACTTTCCACAATTTATTTGATAATAATTTTAAAATTAGTGTATTAATTTTTATATAATTTATTTTAAATAAAAATAATTATAACTCCCTCTTATTCAACTTAATAAACTTGTATTTCCACTAGAATTGATAATACAATCTAAAAATGAGACGCTTTGTATTACTCAGAAAAATAAGATGAAAAATATAAGAATTATTAGGTTTTTTTTTATAAGAATGACTCAAAACTTTTGATACGAAAATAACTCACTTTTAAAATTATTTACGTAAATGATATGTTTTTAAATAGTAAATATATGTAACGCCATTGTCAATATATTTTTAAAAGAAAAAATATTTTTTTGGGTGCCACCCTTGTTATTGGTATCACCTGACTAAAGTATAATTATATAAAACATTTAAGGACCTAGTGAAGCAATTACTCTTTTTAGATCGGATGAAAAAGGGTAACATTATTCCTCCAGCCACACCAATTAAATACTTTTACATTTTTTTATCTACTTGCATGTTAAGTTTGTCCCATTTTAAAATTAAAATTAAATAGCTTTTAGAAAATATAAGAATAACAAAATAAATCATTTTCAAATTTTATTATTTTTTTAAAAAATAAAGTTAAAAAACTATATAAAATTCTTATTTATATTATTTAAATATATCCCTCAAGAATTTTCCTCAAGTCAAAAAAAAATTTGAAATTCTTATTCAATAAAAATAAGAATTTTCCTCAAGTCAAAAATTTAAAAAATATTTTTTTCCTCAATTAAAAAAAAGAATTTTTTACTTTAAGGAAAATTATTGAGAGATATATATTGAGTAATTTAAATAAAAAATTTCTATATTCTTTTAAGTTTATTATTTTTAATAAATAATAAAATTTGAAAAAATATTTTTATTATTCTTATATTCTTTAAAGATTATTTAAATTTAATTTTAAAAGGAACAAGCTTAATATGTAAATAGACAAAAAGTTTAACACTGTGTTTGGTTCGCCGTATTACCCAATCCATTACGCCCCGATTACGTGCGTATTACATTACGCCCCTATTCCGGCGTTTGGTTCGCTGTAATAGGTATTACGCGCGTAATCGGTTACGCCCCTAATCCCCAAATTCCCGTGTTTTCCAATCCCTTCCCTTTTCGCTGTATTAGCTATTACTTCCGGCCTCCCTCCCCATCTCCCTGTTTTACCCTCCCTCCCTACCCGACCCTCTCCCTAATCATTTTCGCCGTCCTTTCTCTTCATCTGGATTGAACAGCTACGAAAGATCTACCACTAATTTCCCTTCTTTGATCCTCTCAATCAAGTAATTCTCAAATTATTTTCCTACTGTTTTTGGGTTTTTTTAACCCTCTGTTTCATTCAGTCTTTTGTTAATTCCTTTAATTTTCCATATATGATTATCAGGTGATGATAAACACTGTGAATTTAGTGTTAGAACAGCTTTGATTTTTATGGGTCTGATTTATTTTGACTGGCTTTTTTTTTTCCTCCGTTTTTTTCTTCCTTCTCTGTTTCATTGTTTTTTTTGTTAATTTTGCTTATGTGATTATAAACACAGTAAATTTAGTGTTGGGATAGCTTTGATGTTACTGGGTTTTATTTATTTTTACAGTTTCTTTTCTCTTTTTTTCCTACTGGATTTTATGCTGCATTTGGTTGAATCTTTTTGTTAATTTTTACTTTACTTTCTATTCATATATGTTTATGAGTGATGATAAACAATGTGAATTTAGTGTTAGAACAGGTTTGGTTTTAACGGGTTTGATTTCTTTTTGCTGTCATCCGAAACAACCCAGAGAAGGGTCTTTTGTTGTTAAAGGATTGCTTGAGTGATTCTGGTACATTGCCTTCTTCTTTTACTTTTTGCTCGTTGATTCATGGTTTTGTATCTCAAGGGAATATGGATAGAGCAATTGAGGTGTTGGAGTTGATGACAGGTGATAATGTTAGATACCCTTTTGATAATTTTGTTTGTAGTTCAGTGATTGTTGGTTTTTGTAAGATTGGGAAACCTGAAGTTGCAGTTCGGTTTTTCGAAAATTGTATGAATTCAGGAGCTTTAAAGCCTAATGTTGTTACTTATACAGCTCTTTTAAGCAGTTTTAATCTGTTGGGTAAATTTGATGAGGGTTGTGAGTTGGTTTATAGTATGAAAAAGGAAGGGCTGGCTTTGGATGCTATTCTTTATAGCTGTTGGATTTTAGGGTATTTTAGAAATGGGTGTTTAATGGAGGCTTTGAGAAAATATAGAGAGATGGTTGAAAGAGGAATAAACCCTGATACTGTGAGCTACACTGTCCTTATTGATGGGTTTTCGAAGGAAGGTAGTGTTGGGAAGGTTGTTGGATTTCTGAAGAAGATGTTGAAAGACGGGGTGATGCCGAATGTGATTACGTATACGGCAATCATGTTAGGTTTCTGTAAGGAAGGGAAATTCGAGAAGGCATTTAGGTTGTTCAAGGAAGTTCAAGATATGGGGATTGAAGTGGATGAGTTTATGTATGCAACGTTGATTGATGGAGCTTGTCGGAAAGGAGATTTTGATTGCGTCTTCCATTTGTTAGATGGAATGGAGAAGAAAGGGATTAAGCCAAGTGTTGTTACTTATAACATAGTCATCAATGGTTTGTGTAAGGTTGGGAGGACATCTGAAGCAGATAATGTATTCAAAGAAGTAGCCGGTGATATTATAACATACAGTACTCTGTTGTATGGTTATACCGAAGAAGGGAATATAAAAGGAATTATTAAGACGAAAGAAAAATTGGAAAAATCTGGTCTTTGTATGGATGTTGTTGCATGTAACATACTTATCAAAGCATTCTTTATGGTTGGTGCATTTGAAGATGCTCGTGCACTCTACCAAGCAATGCCGGAAATGGATTTAAATGCAGATTCGATTACTTATTGACAATGATTGATGGCTACTGTAAAGTGGGCAGAATAGAGGAGGCACTTGAAGTATTTGATGAGTATAGGGTGTCATTAGTTTCTTCTGTTGCATGCTATAATTGTATAATAAGTGGGCTATGCAAACAGGGAATGGTCGATATGGCCATTCAAGTGATTATTGAACTTGGTGAGAAAGGTTTCATTTTGGACATGGGTATCTCTATGATGTTGATCCGGGCAGCTTTTTCTCAAATGGGTGCAGTGGGAGTTATGAATTTTGTTTCTTATTTGGGTTTCAAAGGAGATCTGCTCTTCCTTATTTGAAGGACTATTTAAGGAGATGAATTGAGAAGAAATATATATTTATATTTTCTTTTCGGTGTAGATTGAGAGACATGGGTCTTTAGGTAGACAACAGGATAGTATACTTTATGCTTGGCAATCTGCATATTCGTATTGATTTCGTGTCATATTCGTGTTTTAAGGTATTATAGGTATACAAATTTGAACATTTAAATAATTTCTGTTATATGGATTGTGGTACATTTGTGTATTCATGTTTTTTTTAATACCATATTATATACATATATACAGTGAAATTTTGCCTTGCGGACTTCATTTAAATTAAGAAAGCTTACAAAAGACACTCCCTTTCCATTTTTTGTTATTCTTTGCTATGAGTTGGAGAAAGAATAAACAGGAAACTGTTTGCAGATTTTGCTTTGTTTTTTCTGTACAGTAGTGGATTGTTCTGTTTTGCTGCTGCATTGTTTGGTTGGTTTGTGCACTGATTCTTTGTTTTGGTTGGCTTTTTCGATTTAGATTTTGTTATTGTCCCCTAAAAGTTGGGTTAAGTTGTTTAAGGTGTTCTTTTTTTTTGCTGGTTTATGGCATTTTGATGCCTTTTCTTATAAATTAAATATTCAAACTATTGCCGAGGAAAAAAACGTAATGGTTAAGGTGTTTATAAAGTTGACACTAGGCAGAAGAAAGAAATTCATCTGCTACCTTTTATACAATAAACTATCGCTTTTTGTTACCTTTTCATTTGTTATTTTCTTAATTTTTCTTTTTTTATTGTTGATTTTGCATATTTTTGCATATTTTCATCGATATTATATTTTAACTTAAAAGGTGATTGTTGCATAATTGTAAGTATTGATGATTGGTAGGCAAGGGGATTTAATAAACTATCTAGATACTGTTTTGATCGATATCATATTTAAAATATGGCTCATGGATGATGATTGGTGTATGGTTGTTCTGTGCTTTGATATACTATATTTAGCTATAGCATAAATATTTTCCCCAAAAAAAAAGGTTGATCCGAGCACTTTTCTCATTACAGGTAACATTTTTCCAACACTTCCACATCGCAGTCGTCCCAGATTTGAGCATTACAGGTTAGTATTGATGTAGTAGGTTCTGTTGTTTCCCAAATGAATATGGTTTTGTTTGTATGTTTGTAATGCTCATTAAAGCTTTTGTTTGTATGGTTATGGTTATTGCTGCATGACCATTGTTCTTTTTGAATTTATCAGCCAAGTTATATGTTTTTACTATTAGGTAACATTTTGTTTAAAGAGCATTATGCCTACAAATCTTTTATGAGATAAATTTGTACATGTAAATGAGATAAAAGTTATATATTTTTTTATGAAATTATATTACCATTTAAAATGTTATTATCTAGTTTTAAAACTTCAATTTCATTATTAAACTAAATTAATTTTACCTCAATTATACATAATATATTAAAATTTAATATAAGTTTTTGAAGAAATTAAATGCTCATGGATTATAATTAACCTTTTATGCACGCAATACATGTTATTTAAAACAAATGTTAATTGATTCAAACATTATTTTTCCCCTATAATGGAAATAATGTTATCTTAATTATAAAAATGGATAAATGGACTGAAATTTATTATTGTCTAATTCTATCTTAGATTTTAAGTCAATTACATTATACATAAAATATTCCTCATTCATAATATGATTTCCCTATAATACATAAATTATAATTGTGAAAGTGTAAGGAAGTTTTTAAAATTAACGTATATATAATATGATAAATAAAATTATACAAATTTTACTTAAAAAGTCAAATTTGGCTGTTAAATTAATAAATTCTATAGAATTCTGAAATTTTAATAATAATAATTTTTTGATGAAAAAATGCTAAACATGTATTTTA
The DNA here is from genome assembly GCF_007990345.1 of Gossypium hirsutum. Classification (NCBI taxonomy): domain Eukaryota; kingdom Viridiplantae; phylum Streptophyta; class Magnoliopsida; order Malvales; family Malvaceae; genus Gossypium; species Gossypium hirsutum. The sequence continues at coordinate 17,919,786 of NC_053424.1, read as the reverse complement.
AACTTGATACTAGACAGCTAAGTAACAATTCTTGTAAAAAATAAGTCCTCTTCAAAGTTATATATATTTTTACAAAATGAAATTACCATTTAAAATGTTATAAAAGTTATAAAACCTTAATTAAACTAATCATCAGTAATTAAATATACTCTTTCATTATTATTTGGGTGATTGATAAAGAAATGAAATTAAAGTTGCAACGATATCATTTAGTCGTCTAATTTTTTGCTTCGTGTGTTCTAAATTTGTGCTGTTTATTTTTATTCGATAATGTGTAATTGCAACTTCAATTCTTTGATAGTGTGTTCTAATTTTAAAATGTTGCAGTAATGGCTCGTCTGCCTTTAATTGCACAAAGTGTGAGGCGTAAAAGAATTAGTATTGCTGTGACAATATGGTTGGAAATCTGTAGAATCGCGGTTTGGTTCTTATTTAGAATGGGTGCCAGCCTTAGCCTACATAGACCAAGGATTAGGTCCTATACCGTAGATTTTTATGCAAAACGGGATTATGTGAATAGGCTTGTATATGCTAGTGACGAGACATGTATTGAACAAGTTAGGATGAATAGAGCTGCCTTTTTTAAATTATGTGAGATGTTAGAATCGATAGGGGATTGAAGTCGACAAGGTTCATGCTTGTTGACGAGCAAGTAGCAATGTTTTTACATATCATCTCCCATCACCTGAAAAATCGAGTTATCAAGCATCACTTTAGAAGGTCCGGGGAAACTGTTAGCAGAGCATTTCATAGTGTTTTAAATGCTGTCATACGCTTGCAAGATGTGTTATTTAAAAACCCGGAGCCAATTACAGCCGATTCTTCTGACACAAGGTGGAAATGGTTTAAGGTATAGGACTAAGTTTTATATATAGCTTCAACAACATTTACTTGATTTAGATTTAAATTAGTATTCTAACTCAAGGTTTTATATCATGTGATATAGAATTGCTTAGGTGCTCTTGATGGAACCCACATCAAGATTAGGGTTCCAACAGTTGATAAACCTAGATATCGGACGCGAAAAGGTGACATAGCAACAAATATGCTAGGTGTTTGTACACCTGAGATGCAATTTGTTTATGTTCTTCCTGGTTGGGAAGGTTCAGTTGCTGATGGACGGGTTCTTCGAGATGCCATTAGTAGAAGACATGGATTAAAAGTTCCTCATGGTAAAGTGTATAGTTAGAGGACTTTGATTTATTCATTAAGATCACACTTTGTGTGCTGAATTAATCATTTTTTAATATGAAACTTATCCTATAGGTTGTTATTATCTAGTTGATGCTGGATACACAAATTGTGAGGGATTTCTTGCACCATTTAGAGGACAACGATATCATTTGAACGAGTGGCGTCAGGGTTATCAGCCAAGTTCTCCGCAAGAGTTTTTTAATATGAAACATGCCTCAGCACGTAATGTCATTGAAAGATGCTTTGGCTTATTAAAACTTAGATGGGGAATACTTAGGAGTCCATCGTTCTATCCTGTAAGGGTGCACAATAGAATTATTATTGCATGTTGTTTGCTCCATAATTTTCTTCGAACCCATATGAGTAGTGATCCCATTGAAGAGGAGGTGGGAGAAGGATTACCTACAATTAATGTGGTGGATGACGATGAACCGAATATCACAAATATTCATCCATCGGATGCTTGGGCTACTTGGAGGATTGAACTAGCCAACCAAATGTTCGATGAATGGCAAGCATCTAGAAATTAGTTTGTGAAACTTTTGTGAAACTTTTGTATTGATTTTTGTATTGTACTAAACTACAGAAATTATAATATAATTTCTTCTAATTCAGCATGTGTTATAATTTTAAATTTTTTGTGCTATGGAACTTTTGATTCATGATATTCAACTTAATTACTAGATTTTATAAAGTGTTGACCTTTTGAATCATGATATTAAAATAGTAATTAATATAATTTATTTTTTTTTTGTTCTTAAGATCATTATGTCAGGTGTTCCAGAATCAAATGCTCAAGCTTCTCGAGGAAGCAAAAGAAAATGGGTTCCCGAGGAAGATGCAGCATTAGTTTCCAGCATGGTGGACCTGCACAATGTTGGAACATTTAATGCTGATACCGGGTTCAAAGCCGGTTATTTGAACGAGTTGGAAAGAATGCTACAAACGGTTTTACCAAATGCAATGTTGAAGGCGAAACCTAATATTGAATCAAGGATTAGGTTACTTAAAAGGGAGTGGTCAATCGTCTACGACATGCTTAATGGCCAAAACAATAGCGGTTTTGGTTGGGACGAGCATAGGCAGCTCGTTGTTGCTGAAGATGCGGTTTGGGAGTCCTATTTAAAGGTAAGATTATTTCAAGTCTTTATTATATTATTTTTACCAAACTTACGACTAATATGATTTCCTCATTTTTTTAGAGTCACAAAGAAGCCGCCCAATTCAGATTTCGTACTTTCCCTTACTATGACCAGCTTACTACCATATACGCAAGAGATCGAGCAACTGGGAGAGATGCTCAAACAGCTGCTGATGTTCTTGAAGAAATACATGCTGATGATGAACGTACTACAGATATGAATGAAGAGAGAAACACATTCTATGACTGCGAAGCTGACGTCTCTTTAGATGACATGGATGTTTCTGGTACGGATCCACGAGGAGATCGAGACCAAGGGGGTTCCTCATCTTCAAACAAGAGAAAGAAGAAATCTGATGCTCGTGATAATATGTTTTCTTCATTTAATGAGGCTGCCACTTTGTTCGGGAAGAAAATCCAGGCCGTTGGCGATCAAATCAGTAGGAGTTTTGCCTCCGAGGTGGTAGTTCAGCAGAAGTCAGAACAACATATGGAAGAGAGAGCTTCAAATTTATATTCAGCCTTATGGTCAATTGAAGGTTTAACCGACGATCAACGATATGATGCATTGAGTAAAATTCCCAACCATCCAACTCAAATGATCGTTTTCTTTAGTTTACCTTCAGTTGCCCGATTGGAATGGGTTAGGAGATTTCTTTCTTACCATTAAATATCAATGTTCAAACTTTTTGATGTTGTAAAACTATATAACATATGGATTTTAATGTACAATTTCATTTTCATCTAACCTTTTCTTAATATAAGTTAATTATGTTTATGCATAATATAATTCTCAAGTTATATATTGATTTTAGTAAATTCATATAAGAACATTTTATTATTAAGAATTTTATGAAATTATATATCACTATATAATTATATTAATATTAATTATTTTAAATTGTATAAATTCATATAAGAAAATTTTTATTATCAAGAATTTTATGAAATTATATATTATTATTAAATTATATGTAATAATTATTATTTTAAATTATACAAATTCATAAACTATAATCATATTAGTTATAATAATTTTAAATTTTATTAAATCATATATTTAATTAAATCATATTAGTTATAATCATATATTATGATTTGAGTAAATTCATATAAGAATATTAATTATTAAGAATTTTATTAAATTATATATTTTAATTATATTATATTTAATAATAATTATGTTATTTTATATTTTACAGTATCATATTTAATAATAATTATGGTTTGAGTAAATTCATATAAGAATATTAATTATTAAGAATTTTATTAAATTATATATTTTAATTAAAATATATTTATAATAATTATGTTTAAATATGATTAAATTATTTATTATTGATATTAATCTTATTAAAATTTAAATAAAATAATTTACCAAAACAAATTTCTGCTAATTATTAAGAATTTTATTAAATTATATATTTTAATTAAAATATATTAAATAATAATTATGTTTAAATATGATTAAATTATTTATTTTTGATAATAAATAATCTTATTAAAATTTAAATAACAATAACAATAATCATTTACCAAAACAAATTTATGCTAAGGGTATTCTGGTCATTTTAGTTTTCTCCATTATGCTATTACACCTCTATTACATTCAACCAAACACAGTTTTACTATTACGCCTCTATTCCATTACATTCAACCAAACAGTTGATTTGCTATTACACCTCTATTCCATTACACCTCTAATCCAATCCAATACACCTCTAATCCAATACAGCGAACCAAACGTGCTCTAAAAGTTTTAATTGGTGCAACAAGGGGAATGAGTCTATCCCTTTTCCCATCCAATCTAGAAAAGGTAATTGCTTCATTATGTCCCTAAACATTTTATATAATTATATTTCAGTCCGGTGACACTAATGGCAACGACGGCACTTACTTTATTTTTTTAAATTAGAGGTGGTGACCCCAATGGTAATAGTTTCACGAATGTTTACTGTTCAAAATAGATAATTTACGTACATAATTTTTAAAGTAAATTATTTTTATAAATAATAAAAATATTTAAATCTTTTTATAGAAAAGCCGAATTATTACAACTATCTCACAATCATTAGAACAATTAACATAATTGTATAAAAAAAACATGTTTTGTTGAAATGGTGTAATAGCATTGGAGTTGCTTTATGTTATTTCATATTCGCGGATCTTTTCTGAGGGTCATTAGCTAATTACAAGATTAGTCTATGGTGTTTTTTTTTTAAATTTATATGAGGTGTTATTATGCATTGCTAATATACTAAGTATATATAAAAACAAAAAACTTATATACCCATAATTTGTCTTAATTCATAAATAAAGTATAAAAAAGACTTGGCCATCTCTCTTAATTAATTGCACCTTTTTAATAAAAGAAAATATTTAGTACATTATTAATAAAGATTTTAAACTTCATAAATAAAATTTAAAAGTTGACAAATATCTTATAAAGATATAGTAAAATATTAAAAAAATAAATGAGACACGTTACAATTTTTTAAATTACGTTACTAATATTCTAAATACTAATCCTTTTAGTACTAATTAACAAATACGCATTTCAACAAAAGCAACTTAGCAAACGGTAACACAAACTATAAAAAAATAAAATGAAAAGAAAACATAATAATGAACGTAAAATGAATTGTTAATAGGTAAGAACATCAAAGGTAGAATAAATTGATTTGTCAACACTATTGGTTGATAGTGAATACAAACCAATTAATTTTAAAAGTTTATACTTTATGATTTTGTGATTAAATGAAAAGTTAAATAATTAATATTTTTTTTAAATTTATGATAGTTAAATTCATATAAATTTAAGGGTTTAGAATTTGAATCTATTCACTAATCAAACCCAGAAAACTAATAATGAAGAAGCAAAAACGATGAATAATGAAAAGAAACAAGGGAGAAGAAGAAACGATGATGATAGTTTTAAAATTATTTGTTGACATGACATATAAGATAAAAAATAGTGCCATGTAAGCATTTACTTACATTTGGACTGTCACGTCAGAGGTTGATGTTGACCGTTAGTCGACTAACGACCACGTCAGTATGTCTATTAAAAATATATTAATTTGACAAAAAAAAAAGATAAATGACCAAAGTGACCAAACAGTCAAACGCTGAGAGCTATTTTTAGTATTATGTCTTTAGTTTATGTCTAGATAAATTTAAGTGGTGAATAAAATGTTTGCCCTTACATCTCCTATCTTTTCCTCCTTTCAAATTTTTGGACAATAAATTAGGTTACTTTCCCTGTTTATACAAATTTTCACATAATATTATTTGATAATTAATGTTTCTATGGTTTTATCACAATCATTAGTCAATCACGTCATTGGTTCAATGGTTAAACTTGTGTGAGTTTCAAATTGATTAACATAAGGTTCAGGGGCAAAGCCAGAACAATTTTTTAGAATTTTAATTTTTTTATAGTTTATATCTTTATAATTTGTAAAGGATTAAATCAAATTTTTATAATTTTAGGGGGGCAAAAGTACAATTTTACCTTTACTAATTTAAAATTTTTAAAAATTTTAAGGGCCTAAAGAGCAAATTTACATTTTAGGAGGGCCGAGGCCCATGGCAGCCCCCCTCTGGCTTCGCCCCTGATAAGGTTTAGAGTTCGATTCCATGTTTGTAAAGCCCTTTTTCCCTTCCCCGTTGTAATATAATTATCCATTTGTATCGGAAAAAAATCACGACCATTAAAATAATATTTTACTGAAAAATTACATAGTTATTAATGTATGGTATAAATACTTAACTGATTGAATTTTTTAAAAGTTTTTAAAATGAAAATAATTATGTAAATTATTAAGGTATGGTATATTTTTTTTTAATCTCTAGAAATTATTCAAAGAGGATAGCCAAGTAGAGTTGTTCCTCACTACTATGTTTATCTTCTGTTCTTTCTACCACATAAATAATTAATGACATATTAAATTTATCTTTATTTGCTCACTTTTGAATAGTATAGAGACTACTTTACTCCATTTATTTTAAAAGGGATTAAATCGAAGCCTAACCTAATAGGGCTTAATGCCATTATCAATTGTTCTTTTTTATTCATTTTTTAATAGTGGTTAAATTATTCAATTATTTTGGGAAGGATTAAATTGCCTATATCCTTGTAATACAAAAACCTCTTGAATATTTATTCCCTCAATAAAAATTAAACAAATACAAAATCTAAAAACAAAGTCAAGGAAACAAAACCATAAGTGCTTCGGATAGCTAAGACTGCATGTGAATGTGATTGAAGGAGTTAAAGTTTTCTTATTAGAAATTAAGTTTTAAAATTTTGAATTTTGAATTTTAAGTTGGAGTAAATGGATTTGGGTTTTTAAATTAATGGGTATAAGTTATAAGAAATGAGAAATGTTTTTTCTTTATGAGATGTCTCTTTTATATATTAATTTATAAATATAATTATTTTATTTAAAAATATAAAATTAAGTTGAGCTCAAGTCATAATTTCTTTTCAAGGTTTAGCTCGAATAAAGGATGGGTCTATCTAATATCTTGCTCAATCCCATTTTTTGTAATTTTATATCTCCTCGTATTTCGAGAAAACTTTATATTTGGGCAAATAGTCTACCTCTTAGACAAATTTCTTGTAATTTCATGAATTTCTTGATCTTCTTTGCTGACATAGCCATCTCCTCATCATCATTATCATCATTGCTAGAATCATCGTCTTTTTCAGGAGTGGTAGAATTGAATGTCACTCCCACTTTTTTTGGAGCTTCCTTGGTCTCTTGAGCATTATGATTGATCTTCATTTCATATGTCAACAAAGACCCAATGAGCTTATCAAGAGAAAGAGTGTCAAGATCCTTTGACTCATTTATGACCGCCACTTTAGCTTCTCATGATTTTGGGAGTCTATTCAACGTCTTCTTCACCATCTCCTTGTTGGCATAAGTTGTAACACCCCTAACCCGTATTCGCCACCAGATTAGGATTATGGAGTATTACAAATCAACTAGAAACCTTTAAACATCACAACATTCAATAAATTTAAATATATCATAAACCATCCAAACACATGCACTTTGTCCTTAAATCGAGCCTTCGAGGCCCTAAAAATAACTTAGAAGCAATTTAGGACTAATTTGAAACAAATCAAAAAGTTTAGGAAAAAGTAGCAAATTTTGAAAATAGGGGACATATGGCTATGTGGCCAGGCCGTGTAACTTTCAAACAAGAGACACACGGTTGTGTCTTAGCCTGTATCCTCACTCGTGAAACTCTTTGAGTTACCCCATACACCCGTGTGCCAGGCCGTGTGCTAGGCCGTGTAACTCACTGACTTACATTCAAAAGAATTCTCAAATGACATATGACCATGTCACCAGGTTGTGTGTCTCACACAGCTGAGTCACACGTCCATGTCTCAAGCCGTTGGAACCCAAAATTCACCTAAAACTAATCCATTTCATGCATAATCATTCAAACCATATATGCACACATTCAAGGGTTTAAACCACCATCCATGCATACATAAAGATACAAATTCAAGACCCTAATTCAACTAACCAATATGCCATTCAAAGGCGCCACAATTATAACAAAACAACATTTACCAAAACAAGATAATATTACCTAGTTCTATGCATATATACCTCATTCTATTATGTGCCTAAAACACATTATAAATTACCATTTCCAAACCAATATCTTGTACCAAAATGCCATATGCATCAATCATAAAAAAGTGACTAAAAGGACATACGTAAACAAGCATTATAAGTCCATCAACCATACATAACATCGAGGTACAAACATACCAATTTACCATTTTCATATTCATCAAAAACACCATTATAAACTAACCTATACATGCCATTATAAACCTTGGCCAAAATGCTCAAAAACTATCGAATTAATTACTGGATAGTGAGATAGATATCCGACTAGTTTTTAGCCAAATCGAGCTTTTGATGACCTATAGAACATAGAAAAGAAAATACGTAAGCAACGAGTGCTTAGTAAGCTCGTAAACTTAAACTAAACTTACCATGTCATTTTAACAATTCAAAGGTTAAACATAAATTATCACCAATGCCATAAGCTTAGTAAAAGCTTATACAAAATCACCACATCGCAAGTTAGTGTACTTGCTCATGTTACAAATGAAATCAACCATAAAAAATGTAAATTCCATAAGTAAATGCATCACTTAGCTCATAATTCCTTTTCATAAGTCATGAATCATTCCATTTACATACTTACCATTCAATTCCCTTTTCTCACCTGTTGAATCATTTAGAATTACATCGGTTACGCGGGAAAGCTCACACGAAGTGTGCCTTCACATATAACCGTAACATTTCCTTTACATCATTACTCACACGAGCTATGAAATAGGCCTGCTCACACGAGCTGTGGGTCAAAATGTAAGCTATAAAATTTTGCTCACACGAGCTGTGGAGAATCCACAACAAATGTAAGACCTCAGCCATCGGTAGGACATTCAAGACCAGCACCCGAAACATGAAATCCCTAATGACATGTCATTTGTATCCTAATAATTCCTAAGGTTCAACCGGGACTCAATGTCCATTATTTTGTCATAGCATTGATACATTTATAATTCAATTCATTATATCTCAACAACATAACAAATATTCAAATTTAACCAACATTAAAAATGGTTACAGTTCATACGAACTTACCGCAACAGCTAAGGGTGTATGAACAAAGTCGAACTATTCCAAAGCTTTAGTTTTCCCTCGATTTAGATCTGATTGTGGTTTGTCTTGATCTAAATAGGTAATTTCAATCAATTAAATAATTCTAATATTCTATTTAATTCACATTTCATATTTATGCAAAATTACCAATTTGCCCATAATATTTTAACTTTTCATAATTTAGTTATTAAACTCATAACTTAAAATCTAACCATTTTAATCTAAATCCATGTTAACCATATATGCAAGGGACTTTGGAACAACTCATATTTATCATCATTTACAATAAAACCCTAGAATTTATATTCTTAACAAATTAATCCCTAAATGCCATTTTCATAAGAAATCACTTAACAAAACTTGTTTATTTTTCAACAAATATTCATAATCCATCAATTAACATAAAAATCTAACCAAAAAAATTCATGAAAAGTCCCTCAAACTTTAATAGTTTTGCAAATTAACCCTCGAGCTAGCTAGATTAAGCTAAAACGGACTCAAAAACATAAAAATCATTAAAAACGGGACTCGAAATCACTTACATACAAGAGGAGAGCTTGACCGAATGTTCTAAACCTTCTCTAATGGTGATTTTCGGTTTAGGTTTGATGAATGAGGAAGATGAACAATTTTGTTTTATTTAAATTAGGCTTTAATTACTCAATTACCATTTTAACCTTTAAAAACTAACAAAATTTTCAATATGACCATTTCATGCACATCCACTAAATCATTAAATGGGTTATTTACCATTCAAGTCATTTAGTTTAATATTTCATAGCTATTAAACTCCTTTAGCTATTAGAACTAAACCTTTACACTTTTTACGATTTAGTCATTTTTACCTAACTAACCATTTAAACATCAAAATTTCTTAACGAAATTTTAATACGACCTTAATATTATCCCGTAGACCTATAAAAAATAATAAAATAATAATTTACTCACCAGAATTATGGTCTCAAAATCATTGTTTCTGACATCACTAAAAACAGGCTGTTACATAAGTCTTCTCAAGAGCCTTGAGACTGTTGATGATATCAATGAAGCGGTTGGACATCTCCTTGATTCTTTCATCAGATTTTGCTTTGAAGAGCTCATAATCGAGGGTGAGGGGACTAATTTTTAATTCCTTGATTCTACTTGTGCCTTTAAGAGTGACTTTAAATTTATCCTATATCTCTTTAACATTATCACACAATGAGACTTTATTGTATTCATGGGGACCAATTGCACAAAATATAGTGTGCATGGTTTTAACATTTAATTGCACCATCTTGATATCAACATCCCCTTCATCTTTCTTCTTAATAACATTGACACCATCAAATCTTTTCTTTGGAATGTATGTCCAATTTGTGATCACCCTACATACTTTATAATCATTTACTTGGATGAATAGCTTCATTTTTGTCCTTCAGTAAGAATAGTTAGTGTCATTGAATAAAAGAGGCCACATGGTGGAATGACCTTCTCTTGACATAGTTGATTTTTTCTTCAAGGTCATGAGACAAACTTCTTGATTTCTTGCTTCCATCTTGAGCTTCTTGATTTTTTCTCTTGCTTCCATAAAAGAGGCATCATTATTGTTTTATTTCTTCCGTTTTGTTAAATACTATGCAAAAGGTAGATGATGTAATATCCTGAAAATTTTTACAGTAAGATATTATCCTTGATATAGTAAAATAAGGAAATAAAGTGACATAAAGGGAAATTTTGAGTTATGTCAATATTAAGAAGTATATTATGATATATTAATTCAAGAAAGGACTAAATTGTAAAAGTGAGAAAAGTTTTGTTGCACAAGAGTAAATACTCAAAATTTAAGGGGTTAAAGTGTAAATATGAAAAAGTTGAAGGACCAATAGTGTAAATATTTTAAGAGTGGAATGATCTAGAAACTAAGGAAAATGGATGAATTAGGACCAAATTGAATAGGTGAAGAACTATGAGGGACTAAATTGCAATTTTACCAAAATTAAATGATGACTCAATGATGGAATTTTAAAAGATAATAAAGGGCAAAATGGTCAATTGGAAGAGAGAGAAATCTAGAAAGTAATGATGATGTTGATGATATTTTATGATTATTTAATTAGATATATATTATTTTAATGAGATATTTTATTATTATTTTATTATTAATTATTTAGTATAAAAGGAAGGAAAGATGAAGAATTTTCATCATCTTTCCATGCATGCAGCCAACGTTAGAAGAGAAGGAAAATAAAGAAATTTTCTTTTCTTTACAATTTGGTCCTTCCACAAAAAATTCACCATTTCCACCTAGAAATCAAAAGAATTTCCATTGCTACTAAGAGAGAGAAATGTTAAGGAGGCCATGGGGAGTTAGAATATCAAGTTGGATTCAAGAAATAGAAGCTAGAGGAGAGAGAAAATCAAGTTAAAGATTAGTATCAATAGAACAAGGTAAGTATATCAAGATTTCAATATGTTTTTAAGTTTGTTATTATTGATAAAACATGGAAATAATGTTATAGTAGAGTTTTCTTACATAAGGTCTTATGTCCTTGATATGTTAGTGAAGAGAAAATAAGAGAAAGTGATGAGAAATGGTGTAGAAAAAGAAAATAAGGATGTTATAACATGGTAATTAATATCTTGTACTAAAACAGTATTGGACAGCAGCAGTAGACTAACTTTGAAAAATCACCATAAATTGTATAAATCGAATTAGAAGATGAACAAAATATGAAATTAAATCTCATTGAGTCTAGTTTCTCATAGAAGAAACGGTGTAAGCAATAGATTTTTAAATCATGAGATATAGTAAATTTTGTGAGACAACATCAGAATGATTTCGGGTTCCCCTGTTCTAAATTTGAAAAATCATAAAAAATTGGATAATCATAATTATGGGCTTAAATTTATATTTTTAGAATCTTGAATGAGTCTAGTTTCAATATAAATAAATGAGAACATCATTCAAACTCTGTACGAGAAGATAATTAATTTTTAGTGAAGAAGGGTCACAACTATCAGACATCAGAATAGGGGTGTTACAGATGATCAAACTTTTGGGCTTCATTGGATTTCCATAAATTAAATGAACATTTTCTTAAAATATTTACTTTTGTTTTATGCTACCATGTGTTTGATAAAATGATTGTCTGAAAAATAAGTTTGATTATCTGCTAAATTGGTTGATTGGTTACTTGTTAGTAAGGTTGTTCAAATGGGTGGTTCGGTTATTAACCGAACCGAACTTGCATTAATCAAATTAACCAAACTGTATAATCTTTCAACTGTTAACCAAATTTAATTTTTTCAAAAAATTTGACCGAACCAAAATATTTCGGTTAATTTTATCGGTTAACCAAATTAGTCGAAGTTTATATGTTTTTGTCATTTGATTAAAAAATATAAAACATATAAAAAGTACATTGAAATTAACCGAAATATATGTTTTTATCTTGAAAGTTAACTAAATTAACTAATTTCATATATATAATATTCAATATTCATTAACTGACCTCCGACTGATTTCGAACAGAATTAGTGGGCTAATACATAATTATGTAATATTAATTATTAAGTTCGATTAATTACCCGATTTCGAATCAAATTAACTGATAACCAAAATTCTAAAATGCCATTAATTGGCCTCCAATCGAACTAAGTTTGACCACCGGCTGATTAATCAAATCAGATTGGTTCAGTCGGTTAATTCGATTTTAACCAAAGTTTGAACACCCACTTGTTAGTTTAAGTTAATGTTTATTATTGATTAATGGATTATTCCTTTATATTGAAATGCTTCATATGCTAGAATTGGCGCCTTTAGTAGAAAATCTAGATAACCAAGACCGAAAAGAGAGTTTATCATTAGATAACTCGATATAATTGTGCCGAATAGTGAGAACGAGAGGAGGTTTATATGCTTAGGTGAGACTGAGAGAAGAGCTTAGGTGGTATCTTTTAGTCTAGGATGGACTAAGAAGAGATTTCTAATTAAGAGTGACAAACAATATAATCAGTATAGGTTCATTAGTTTAATTGACAATAGAATAATCAATTGACTATCATTTTATCATTTACATTGTCTAAAACAATAAAGAAGAAAATTAGATTAGATTGTTTAATTGACAATTTAAAGTAAATTTATAAATAATTTAGATTTGAATTTGCACTAATAATTCCTGACTCGATTAAATTAGTGATTTTTTAAGTTGTAATTAACTGGATAACACATTTACCAATTTGGCAAATCCCTTGGCTTCGATCCTTGGAATACCCAAAGTGTTTCATTGTAACACTTATAAGTATTACAACTGACCTGCCACACTTGTAATAAAGCCACTTGTAAATTATTAAATTGTGTGTTGATTCATAGTCCTGATGCACGGACGTCGGGGCGCTGTCAAAGGTAAGTTATGGAAAGTACATTTTTTTAAACCTACAACTTTTTTTAATTATTTGTTAATATGATATATAAGATAGAGTAATGTCTCTTCAAGTAGATTATCGATGTGGATTATCATGTGTACAAAACTGTTGACTCATCATCCGCTAATGGCTATATCAGTAAAGTTAATGCTTAATGTTAGTCGAAAGGTTTATTGGATGAATTTTACTCAAAATGTTCTAATGAATGAATTTTACTCGATTAGAACGTTAGAGGTTAATTGTTTTTTGGTTAACTCAAAATTTTCTAATGAATGAATTTTATTCGATTAGAAGGTTAGAGGTTAATTGTTTTTTGGTTAAACTATACTATTAGGCACTAAATTATGGGTAAGTTTTTGTTTTGTTATGTTCACTTAACTTGTAACTGTTGAGAAATGTGCCTATATTGTAGTAAACATGTAACTGTTTTCTATTTATTTGAACAATGAATAAATAAATAAAGTTAATTTCACATTTCACCATGATGTCTTTTGTACTTTCTATCTTTTATATTTTGCATGCATAGTGAAATTGTGACAAGCAAATATTAGCTCATTGATTGTCTAAAGTTCAAACTGAAGATAAGTGGCATTGTAAAGAATGTTTACACCGTAAGAAAGACAACTTACTTTAGTAGATAATCTAAATGAGTTCGTAATCCCGTAAAAGAATCAAAGTGAGCATTTGATTCAACTTACTTCATCTATGTCGTCTACAATTCCAATTGCAGAGATGGCTAGTCTTGGCTATTGGAGCAGTTGACTCCACAAGTAGAGACATAGTCCGTTTGTGAATTAATTCATTTGTGACGTTCATGGTGTGATTTACCTAAATCCTAAGTTAGTCACTGACAATGCGTATGCAATTCATGTGCTTTGATATAAGTGATGCTTATGCTCTAAAGATGATCGAGGCCATAGATGGTATGTTGGGTACATGACTTGTGTATGGCATGCCTTTACTAGCAATAGTGCAATTCATAACTCAATTAAAGAGTTATGTCTGCAATTCATGTGCTTTGATATAAGTGGATGCTTATGCTCTAAAGATGATCGAGCCAATAGATGGTATGTTGGGTACATGACTTGTGTATGACATGCCTTTATTAGCAATAGTGCAATTCATAACTCAATTAAAGAGTTAATGATATCATATCATTGGTATTGTGTGGATTGATAAATATGGAACATGTAACACCGTTAACCTGTATCCATCGCCGAAACAGGGTTACAAGGCATTACTGAAACTTTCAAAACATTTACAAATAAATCATGTCAATCATTGTTCTTTTTCTGAGATTATTCATAACGTCTCTTAAATGGACCATCGAGGCTGAATACGAGCATTAGAATCGAGTGGGGACCAAGGTGCAGGGCTCACACGCTCGTGTGGTCTAACGAATACGCCCCGTGTGACCCTAGGACACGCCTATGTTGGAGGCCATGTTTGACCCCGTGTAACTCTTTGACTTGTGCACACAGTCATGCCACATGCCCGTGTGCTAGGCTGTGTGGTTAATTAATTCAATTTGAAATTAGGTGCAGGTTTCACATGGCCAAGACACATGTTCATGTCTCTGCCTGTGCGCTCAATTCTGATAATTTTGTTTCTTAAAACTAAGGTGCAGGGGGCACACGGCCTAACTACACGCCCATGTACTCGGCCGTGTGTCTAGACTGCATGGACAAAATAAAGCCATTTCTAGCTTCCTTTCTCACCCAAAATCACACCCATAACCTGCACTTGAATCACACATCCAAGTACCAACCATTTCAAGCATTCAAATCAAACAAATTCCACCATTCATCATGGCATATCATTTCATGCATACATGTCTATAATCTTACCTTAGTTAAGTCCTCAAGTTAGATATATTTTGATCAATTGCTTAACGTATATGTAGCTACCATAGTTTTTCATTACAAGTATATTAAAATAAACCATCACTAGCCATTCCAATGGCTAAATTACAAGCATCATTTACATTTACATGCCATTATGGCCATTATATCCTATACATGCCATTACAACCATAATTGATTTACTATGGGCTGATGGATAGTGTGAGTGATCTCTGACAAGCTTCCAATCCAACGAGCTTTCGATTCACTATAAAACAGGGAAATAAAACTAAGTAAGCATAAAATGCTTAGTAAGTTCGTATAACATGGTACTTAAATTACCATTCATCCTATTTGGAGATAATTATGTAAGACATATTTAATCAATTTGACCTCAAGCCCTACATATATCCTCATGGCCCTTGTTAGTCATATATTCCATAATAACATCAAAACATATATGGACTCAACAACAATCAAGTTTCCATGTACATATGCTTTCCACAACATGTATTCATTTAATATGTATAAATCATCTCTTTATATTACAAGTATAATTTCATAATAGTTCAACTCGAGTTCAGATCATTTCATATCAAACTTTACCCATATTACTCGGAATATCAAGGTCACGATTAGTACACTCAAGGTGTACAAGTCTATAATCAAGGATGTACATACTCATTAAATAAATTCCAAGTACAATATCATCATTTCATATTTCCATATATCAATCATCACGTATCATTATTTTCGCGTATTTTAAGTCGATATGTGTAATAACTCATTTCTTATTCATATCTTCACATGTCAATAACTTTAACCCGTTGAATTTATTCAGAATATCGATGGATACACAGGTAGTACACTTAAGGTGTACAAATCATAATCCGTCAATTCGTGTCCAATGGTACCCATAAGGTAATATTTCATAGAGTACACTCTCAAGCCAAGTATATAAAAACAACAGGATTACCAGTCCAGGCTAAATCCTTTTTATGACATATGCTCTAAAGAGCTTGATCTGGATTACCTGTCAAAGCTAAATCCAATCCATAACATGTGCTTGAGAGGACTTATATCAAGATGACCCTTTCGGGCTAAATTCTTTCATAAAGGAGGTCAATAGGATTACTCATTCGAGCTAAATCCCGTCAGCAACAAATACAGGACCTCATTCATTTCGGGAAATTACATTTATCCATCGATTTTTCCTCTATTCAAACGAGATTTAACATTTTTCAAGCATTAACAAGCATGTGATTATTTCATATATCTAAATCATACATATAATTCAAATAGACACATTCCACATAGATTGGGCATTAACAAGCATTAACAAACATTTTTTTATCATTTACCATTTATCGGCATTATTATTGATTGGGCATTTTCATTTATCGGGCTATAACGAGTATGTGATCATTTCATATATTTATGGCATTTATACAATTCATAAACACAACATTAAATTCAAGCATAAAAATATATGCAATTTAGATACACGAACTTACCTCGACAAATGTTCGTGTACATAGATATACTAATTGACATTTTCCTCCTTTCCTCGTTCTAGCTCCAAATTTGGTCTAACAGGGTCTATACAAGTAAATTTAACATCAATTTATCATATTTTATATTCAAGTGGACTCAATTTTTATCATAGGCAAAATTACCATTTTGCCCCTAACTTTTCCATAAATTCTCATTTCGTCCCTAGCCTCCGAAAATAAAATTTGTGCAATTTCCTCCCTATTCCAAGCCTAGCCAAAATCCCATTACAAATTTTACAGCACATGTATTCATAAAAATTCAAAATTTTTCATCAAATTTCACAACTTTACATTTTAGTCATTAAATCATATTTTCATCAAAAATCACTTTGTAAAAGTTGTTTATCTATCAACAACCTTTCATTTTTTACCATAAATTTTTAATTTTCAGCATATACATCCATGACCCATTTTCCATACTTTGATAACTTCTCAAATTGATCCCCCAAATAGATAGATTAAGCTATCCCGGTTTCAAAAATATCAAAATTACTAAAAACGGGCCAAGGAAACTTACCCAATTTCGCCATGAATGTTTATTTTCTCTCTCCTAGGATTTCCATGTATTTTTTGGGAAGAAAATGATAAAATAAAATGATATTTTTTTATCATCTTCTAATTAATTAAATATTTTTACTTTCCACTTTAGTCCTTGCCCTTTTTCTAAATTTATATGGATGAGTCACCAAAATATCTACATACTTTTTATTAATGGTCTAATTACCATATAAGGACCTCAAGTTTTAATTCCATAGCTATTTAATCTTGATAGCTACTAGAATTAAAGTTTTGCATTTTATGCGATTTGGTCCTTCTTGTAATTAAGCACATAATCGATAAAATTTTCTTATCAAAATTTTCACATGACATGTCTATCATAATACGGACCATATAATAAAATAAAAATAAATTTTATTTTTCAGCTCGGATTTGTGGTCCTGAACCACTAGTCCGATTTTATCGAAAAATAGACTATTACAGAACATGGCCACGAGTTGCTTATTCGTGAATGAACAATTTATCACTCATTTGTTGACAGTGATCATATTAATCATTAAGAAGACACAATGGTGACAATGAGAAAAAATAGGATTGTATTTAGTGAACGAATTTAACTCAAAGGAATCAATGATATCATATGAGGGTAATACACACATGATGAGGTCATTGGACAAATCAGTTGGATGAATAGCTTTCGTAAAGAGTATACAATGAGGATTTTTTAATCACGGTACTTCTTGTGGATTAACTCTATGATTAAGCAATTGCGAATTATCGGAATGATGCTTCTGGACATAATACTTCTATGACTATGGGAATAATTTAATTGAGTCGATTTGTTTGATGTGGAATCAAATTAGGTGGTCGTAAGAATTGTTCAACTAGAGAATTTGATTAAAAAATTTCTTGAAAAATTAATTTGGAAAATCTAAGTGATTTATGGAAAATTTAATTTTGATCAAGTAAAATTAAATTAATCAAATCAATTAAAATTAATATGATATTTTTGGAAGTTAATTTTCAAGTCAGACAATTGACCCAATGAGTAATTGAACTTAAAAATTGGACATGAGATTGTAAATTGGGTCTGGAAGCCCAAAATAAAGACCAATACACATAAATTAGTCAAATTGAGCCCGATATTTGAAACCAGTAGCAGCCGAACCGACTCGAGGTGCCGTAAGGGTGTTGCACCTGCATCACTAGACATGGTGGGCCGGCGACTGCGACGGTGGCATCCCAGTGGCCGGCAACAGTTGGTCAATGGTGGTTAAATAGTGGAAGAGTTACACTCCTACTGAGACTTTACTAGAGAATTTGATTTCAGATTAATTATTCCAAAAATAATAATATTTTAATAGTTTAATATTAAATTAAATTTAATACTTATCTTAATAATATTTTTTTAATTTAATATTAAAGTGATTATCTTAATATTAAATTTAATTTAATGTTTACCTTGTAGATAAACATTATGTTATTTTAATAAAATTTAATATTAAAGTGATTAAGTTTAATCATAGTTAAACTTTTCAAACTCTTCCTATATAAAGAAAGCATTGGGTCATTATTTACATGCTTGATGTAATACCCCCTAACCCGTATCCGTTGCCCGAACAGGATTATGGAGTATTATCAGAATTTTCAGAATAATTACACATAATTCTTGTCATTTATTATTAATAATCGAGACTAATCATGTTGTCCCTTAAATAGACCATCGAGGCCCAATTTAAATATTATAAGCAAATCGGGACTAAACCGGGCGCTTAAAATTTTTTTCGTAAAATTTCAAAATTTTTCCTAGGTACAGAGGTCACACGCCCGTATGGCCAAGGGACACACCCGTGTGGTTCCATGACACGTTCGTGCTTCAAGCCGTGTCTTATCCCGTGTAACTCTCTAACTTGGGTCACACGGCTAACCATAAGCCCGTGTTTTAGGCTGTGTGGTCAATTTATTTTACTAAAATTAGGTGCAGTTTTAACATGGGTAAGCCACACACCCGTGTGCTAGGCCGTGTGCCTCATACAGCTGAAACACATGCCTGTGTCTCTAACCGTGTGCTCAATTTTGAGTATTCTATTTATAAATTTTAAGATGCAGGGGACACACGGCCAAACTACACACCAATGTGCATGGTCGTGTGTCACATACAACTGATACACACGCACGTGTCTCTACCCGTGTAGACGAAAATAGGCCATTTAAAGGCCACTTTTCTCACCCTTTTCACAATCAACCTGCATATAACACTCTTATATACCAATATAACCCAATCAAGCAACCAATTCAAACTAAAAATCAAGTTTTAGACCTAATATAACATCACACAACTCATTTGCATATACTATTACTAAGTATACATACAAACATACATTAATCTATATGTGCCACTCTTAACCATATTACAAGTTTACTCTTTTCAATTTAAACCTATACATGCCATATAAACCTTAAGATGCATAACAGTATCTACTGAAGTTATTTGGATAGTGTGAACTGATGTGTTGATCCGATCCTCTGAACTTCTTGAAAATTTACAGAGAACATTGAACAACTAAAGTAAGCTTAATAAAGCTTAGTAAGTTCATTAGCTTTAAACATAAATCTTACCTAACGCACTAAAACAATGCATTTAAATAAATCATTCATTATTTCCTGTCAACCACAATTTCAGTTGATGAATTCACTTATTTCATCTCAAAATCAACATTATCATTGAATCTTCAACCTTTAGTATCAAATATCACTTACCAAATTGTCAACATTTGTCAGACTGATGAATGTCTTACAGATATGAGTACATCGTAAATGGAAGCCCGACGGCTGAACAAAAGCACATAAGTGCTAACGGAAACTCGTAAGGGTTGAACAGAAGCTCATAAAAGCTGAACGAAAACCCAGTAGGGTTAAA
Source organism: Gossypium hirsutum (assembly GCF_007990345.1). Classification (NCBI taxonomy): domain Eukaryota; kingdom Viridiplantae; phylum Streptophyta; class Magnoliopsida; order Malvales; family Malvaceae; genus Gossypium; species Gossypium hirsutum. The sequence goes on along the minus strand of NC_053424.1, from coordinate 17,899,528 downwards.
CTAAAACTCGTAAGAGTTGAACTGAAACCCATTAGAGTTAACTGAAACTCATATGAGTTAACTGAAGCTCATGTGAGATAAACAAAAAACAAACATGGAAGTCCGCAACAAATGCTGAACCTTGGTTTACTTGGGTAATTTTTAGTCTATTCCTCTTTTGCACTGAACGATTGTACTCAATCCGACGTTCCATCCCTTTCTAAAGTTTCAATTCAATTTTCATAATTTCAATAATATTTTATTTTCAATAATAGATATGAATAAATATATAAATAATACCATTCATCATTTAACAAATAACATTAAAAATTTAACCATACGAACTTACCTGGACAAGTTTGTAAAATTTGTTGTAGCTCAGAAACTATTTAGATAATTTCTCTTTTCCTCGATTTTCTTTGGACTATTGATCTATAATATAAAATTATTCTTTCATTAGCACATATCTTTCAGCCTCATTCCACTTCACAATTTATACCCTTGAATTTTCAAAATTACACATTTACCCTAAATTTTACAATTTTTAGACTTTAGTCCCTAATCAATTAACCCATCAATTGAATTAATTTTTCTTAATTAAAACTTTATTCCTTCATCCTAAACTATTACACAACCTTTGATATTTAGAATTTTAGCATAAACCCTAATTCTTAACTTTTTTCACAATTAGGTCTTAAAAATCAATTTCTATTGAAATCACTTAACAAAATCATCACATATCAAAATTAGAACTTCAAATCCATACTTATTCATCATAAAATTCCAACAACAATTCATGGAAACTTTCAAAATCACTCGTGGAATCAAAAACTAATGAATCCAATAGTTGGACCTATTTGTAAAAGTGTCAAAATCACAAAATTTACAAGAAATAATCAAAAATTGAATTTACTTGTAGCAAGAATATGAAAAACCAGCTTAGAGAAACTCTTTAATGGTGTTTTTGGCTGAAGAAAAACGAAGATCTAAATTTCTATTAAGTCTTTTTTTTAAGTATTTAAAATTTTCTCTATTTCTCATTTTGCCCCTTAATCACCCAATTTCTTTGTTTTTTTCTGCCTTAACCGTTTCAGTCTATCCATTTTAGGCTAATTTTCCCTTTAAATCCCTCTTATTTCTTATTTGAGCTATTTAGTCACTATTTCTTTAATTAACAAGTTTTGCACAATTTTCAATTTAATCCTTTTTAATTAATTAACTATCAAAACATTAAAATTTTCTAACGAAACTTTAATACTAATTCACTTACACTACATAAATATTTATGGCTCGATTTATGAAATTGAGGTCTCGGTACCTCGTTTTTGACCCAATTTACCTAATAAATTCTTTTAAATCACAAAATTCACTAATTCAAGTATACTTCTAAAATCACACTTAACTAATAGATATTAATTTATTAAATTTTTAAACTTATTCATCGAATTTAGTGATCTCAAATCACTGTCTTCGACACAACTGAAAATTAGGCTATTACACTTGAATTGAAGAGAAAGTTTTAGAGAGAAAATTCTCTGAAGAGATTATTATAGAAAACTTCTAGAGATATTTTTTTTATTTTTTTGATTTATAACTTGACCCAAAAGTTTAGATAAATTGAAAAATTACCCTACTAGTAATTTTTGTGAATTTTTTTTATTCGAAGTGAGACCACACTCGACAAACGTTAGCTTGAGGATAACGGAGAAGACTACTCGGTTGAAGCGCTCATCCTAGATGAATTAAAAAGGTATAATTTTGATTAAGTGTTTATTACTCTAGATATCACAACTAAGATCTTGTTTTGGAAAAAAAATAAACTTGGTTTTTCCTTAAATTTATTTTCCACTGCGTTTTCCAAACCCATTTTTTCGACAATAACACCCCAAGTCTGGCAGTTTTATGGTTTTGGTGTATCGTAGTAGAAAAGTCTATCTGGCGAAGTGTAATCTTTCCAATGACTTATTATGGCATATGCGTGTGAGTGTATTTCAAACCTCCACATTAGTGAGTAAAGATGTGATACCAAGATATTTTGCTATGTTATGGAGATGTTTGTGTTATGTGATCAAAAAGTAAGTATCGGTTGAGTTACCGCCAAAGGTATATTACGCCTGGTTTGTATGAAATATTGTGCTAGTTAGATTTTGAGTAACATTGTTAGAAATCGAATAGATTGCTTGACTTGACAACTGTGAATGTAAAGTATTTATTTATATTTCTCTCGGATATTGTAGGTCATTAAGAAGACAAATTCTGAAATGTATGACACTTGTTAAATTCCACTAAGTAAGTTGAGTAATATTTATATGCATAAGATTAGTACTAAATGAGGTTCTTCTTTTATTCTTCTTCTTCCTTAAGTGGTATTCATTGATTCCTTCCCTAAATATGAATGTATCTCTTCCTTGATAATCTAGAAGCTATGTTTCTTAAACGATAAGAAGTTATTCCATCTCCAGGTAAGGAATTTAGTTCTGCATGCTAAGTTCCAAATGAGTAAGTTTATATGTCGTATTTGAACAGTAAGTTGAAAGTGCAAGGTATTGCATGAGGTTGTCAGGGATTGAGATGATGAGTAAATTGTATGTGTAAGAGTTGTAATAGTGAAATCCTATTTCTAAGCAGTGGTTGTTGTTAGTTTGAGAGGGATGATTGAGTTTGAAGCTTAGAACTGCAGTAGGTGAGTTTTTACGCTTACTCTTTTGTGTAAACTTTTCAAGTAGAAGTATTTATATAAAAAGCATGATGATATCTATATTAATTAGTAAATGTATGATTATAGTAGAGGTGAAGTAGTGTTAAGGTGATATGGGTAAGGTTTTTTTGAGAAGAATACTAATTGTTAAGAATACATCTATAGTTGTGATACAAAAAGAATGTCAGTCCAGAATACAATCACATCTAGGTAAGTAAGAAATTAAAAATGTTTCGTTGTGAAGCCTCTAGTAGGGTAGTTATATTGCTAACCAAACTGACATATCACAGATTAAGAATGGGTGTAAGACCATGAGGTGTAGGTCCATGGCAACTTGGGATGAATTAGGCATGGTGTAGCTTCTAGTAAGATGAAATTGGAATGGTAGAACACGATACATGAATGTGTGTAAAACTATATGATTAAGACTCATGGCATGATATGATATGACTGTAGCACCCCTAACACATATTTGTCACTGGAAAAGGGTTATGGAGCATTACTGGAGTTTACAGAATAATTACAATTAATTCATGTCATATACTATTCATATCTGAAATTAATTATATTCTATCATAGAGTTCCTTTAAATGGGCTTTCTAGGCCTAAAATAGGCATTGGAAATAAATCAGAACTAAACTGGAAACTTAGAGAATTTTTCACGAAATTTTAAAATTCTTCCTAGGTGCAGGGGACACACGCCCGTGTGGCCAGGCCGTGTGAGTGACATGCCCGTGTCTTAGGCCGTGTGTGTATTCGATGTGAGGTACACGGCTGTGTCCCAGCCTGTGTCCTTACCCGTGTAACTCTCTGACTTGAGTCACACGGCCAACCATACGTCTGTGTGTTAGGCCATGTGAAGGGTGTAGGGGTCACACGGCTAAGCCATACGCCAGTGTGCTAGGCCGTGTACAAAAACCTAGGTATTCTGTTTTGAAATTTCAAAGTGCAGGGGACACACGGCCATGCCACATGCCCATATGTCAGGTAATGTGTCACACACGATTGAGACACATGCCTGTGTCTCTGCCCGTGTGGATGAAAATAGGTTATTTTAAGGCGACACATAACACTCCAATACATCAAATAGCCCCAATTAAGCAATCAACACAAGCCAAAAATCATGTTTTAAACATAATATATCATCACAAAACTAAGTTGTTTAATTTACCATTATAACTTCATTCATTCATTTATCAAGATTTACTAAAATCTACTACTAAATACATGCATACATGTACATATATATTTGTATGTCATTCACAACCCTACTTCAAATTTAGTCCTTTTCTAATCCGTCCCTATACATGCCATATAAACCATATTATACTAGCAAAAACTATCGGAATAATTTGGATAGTGTGGCCTGATGTGTTGATCTGATCCTCTGAACTTCTTGATAAGCTACAGGGAACATTAAACAACACAAGTAAGCTTAATGAAGCTTAGTAAGTCCGCTGGCTTTAAATATAAATCTTACCGAACATAGTGTAATAATTTATTTAAGTAAATCATTTCACAAACTTTTCTTGTCAACCACAACTTCGATTGATGAATCCACTTGATTGAGCTCCATAACAATAATTACTTAAAATTTTCCACACTAATTCCATATAATACTTACCAATCCTTATCAAATTAGAGAACATCTTACGGATTTGAGTACATCATTTTCTTTGTGCCATAGTCCAACTATGGTCTTACACGTGCATTGCCATGGCCCTGCTATGGTCTTATATTCGTAGTGTCATAAACTAGTTATGGTTTTACCATCAGGATGCCATAGCCCAGCTATGGTCTTACACATATATATACTGTCATGGTCCAACCATGGTCTTACGTTCAAGATGCCATAACCCTGTTATGGTCTTTTCATTAAAATGCCATAGCCTAGCTATGGTCTTACATTTACATATTTCCATGGTCCAACCATGGTCTTATCCATTAATTCATACATTTTCACTAAACGATAGTACGCAATCTTGCCTTTTTATTCAATTTGAACATTTAATTCAATTTTCATATTTTTACAATAATCATAATTCAATAATAAAAATTTGAAATAATACATTATATCATTCCTAAATTAACAATTAACCATCAAAGTTTAACCATATGAACTTACTTGGGATAATTTGTAAAATTTATTGTAATTTAGTGACGATTTTCTCTGGGCTTTTGATTTCAAATATAAAATTATTCATTCATTAGCAACTAATTCAAGTCTAAATCACCTCACAATTTATGCCTTTTAATTTTCAAAATTACACATTTTCCCCTATTTTTACAATTTTTACAATTTAGTCCCTCATCAATTAGCCTATCAATTGAGCTAATTTTTCTCAATTGACAATTTATCTAAATTTTCTAAGCTATCTCACAGCCTTTAGAAAACAAAATTTAATGTCAAACCCTAAAATTTAATCTTTTTTAAAATTAGGTCCTAAAATCAATTTATACTAAAATTACCTGATAAAATCATCATATAACAAAATTAAAGTTTCAATTACCCAAAATTACCCAAAGAATAAAAAACTAATGAAATCAATAGTTGAACCTAATTGTGAAAGTCTCAAAAGCGTAAAAATTTCAAGAAATAGATAAAAATTGAACTTACATACAGTAAAGTATGAAAACCAGCTGCTTAAGGGTTCTTCAATGGTGTTTTTGGCTTAGAATTACAAAGAAATTCTCTGGATTTCTCTTTATATTTCTGTTTGTGAACTAAATTTTCCAATTTTTCCAATTTTGCCCTTATTTCACCTGATTTCTTTGATTTTCTTCTGCCTATGCCGCCCAAGCCATCATCTTTGGGCTAATTTACCTTTTAAATCCTCCCTCTTTTAACACTTGATCTATTTAATCATTTTAGCAAGTTTTACACATTTTTCAATTTAGTCATTTTTAATTAATTAACTATCAAAAGATTAAATTTTCTAACGAAACTTTAATACTAACTCAATGACACTCCGTAAATATTTATATTTTCTAACGAAACTTTAATACTAGCTCAATGACACTCTGTAAATATTTATAAAAATATTTGCGGCTTTGTTTATGATATCAAGGTCTCGATTTCTCGTTTTCAAAACCATTTTACCTAATAATTCCTTCTAAGACAAGAATATTTCTAAAATCACACTTGACTCATAAATAAAAATTAATAATATTTTTGAACGCACTCATCGGATTTAGTGGTCTCAAACCACTATTTTCGACACCACTGAAAATCGGGTTGTTACAACTCTTCCCCTTTAGGAAATTTTGTCCTCAAAATTTGTTACCTGGGAATAAGTTCAGATACTGTGATTTTATCGATTCTTCCGTTTCTCAAGTAGCCTCCTGTGAACCATGATGATGCCACAATACTTTAACTAATGGTACTCGTTTGTTTCACAATTCCTTAACTTTTGGAGCCAAAATCATTATGGTTCTTCTGAATACGTCATATCTAGTTGCAACTCAATTTCACTATGAGGAATCACGTGTGAAGGATCAGATCTTGTGAAGGAATCATCACGGTTCTTAGCATTGATAAATGAAACACGTTGTGAATTTTCTGAAGTTCTAGAGGCAGAGCTAATCTTGGGTTTAAATTTCCTTTCCTACCGAACTGTAATACTTTCTTCCACGGTGAGACTTTTAAGAACATTCGATCACCAACTGAAAATTCTATATCTCTTCTTTTCAAATCTACATATGATTTCTGACGGTCAGAAGCAGCTTTCAAACTATCCCAAATAACCTGAACTTTTTCTTCAGTTTCCCATATTAAATCAACTCCTACTAACTTAGATTCACTAAATTCAGACCAATACAATGGAGTCTTGCATTTTTTCCCTTAAAGTGCCTCAAATGGTGCCATTTTGAATTCACTAAATTCAGACCAATACAATGGAGTCTTGCATTTTTTCCCTTAAAGTGCCTCAAATAGTGCCATTTTGATACTAGTTTGATAGTTGTTGTTGTACACAAATTCAGCCAATGGTAAGTACTTTTTCCATCTACCTCCAAACTCGAGTATACAACATCTCAGCATATCTTCGAAAATCTGAATCACCCGTTCTGATTGCCTGTTAGTCTAAGGTTGAAGTACTGTGCTGAAATTTAGCTTTATACCCGAAGCTTCTTGGAATTTATTCCAAAATCTTGATGTAAATCTTGGATTCTGATCTGAAATAATGGATGTGGGGACCCCATGTAACCTCACAACTTCTGATACATACAATTCTGCTAACTTATCAAGTGAAAAGTTTGTTCTGACTGGAATAAAATGTGTCGATTTTGTCAATCTGTCAACAATCACCCAAATCGAATCTTTCTTCTTCGGGGTCATAGGTAGTCCGGATATGAAATCCATCGTGACATGCTCTCATTTCCACTCAGGAATCATTACAAGTTGTAACAAACTCATTGGTAACTGATGTCTGCTTTGACTTGTTAACAAATCAGACATTTTGCTACGAACTCACAAATTTCTCGTTTCATACTCGACCACCACTACATACGTTTCAAATCACAATACATCTTCATACTACCCGAATAAATAGAATACACGCTATTATGTGCTTCAGAAAGAATATCATTATTCAAATCTGAATTATTCGAAACACAAATTCTATTGCGATAATACAACATTCCGCTATCAACAATGCTATACTCTGAACTCAAATTGTCCCGAACCATCTATCGTTTCAACTCAAATTTCAGATTCTCATCCAGCAATTCTCGAATCTGTTGAAAGAGCAAAGGTTTTGTTCTCAATTTTGCTAATATAGGACCATCTTCATTAAGAGACAAATGAGCATTCATTGCTCGTAGTGCAAACAAGGATGACTTTTTACTAAGTTCATATGCAACCACATTAGCCTTTCCCAGGTGGTAGTCAATAACCAAATCATAATCTTTCAGTAATTCTAACCACTGTCTCTGTCTTAAATTAAGCTCTTTCTGAGTCATCAAATACTTCAAGCTTTAATGATCGATGTACACATAACATTTCTCATCGTAGAACTAATGTCTCCAAATTTTCAAAGCAAACACAGTTGCAGCCAACTCCAGATCATGCGTAGGGTAATTCCTCTCATGCGGTTTTAACTGTCGAGAAGCATAAGCCACAGTTTTTCCTGACTGCATCAATACACAACCCAAACGATTCAGAGACGCATCGCTATAAACAACATATGGTACACCCGATTCTGGCTGAGTCAAAACTGGAGCTTTTGTCAACATCTTCTTCAATTGATCAAAACTCTATTGACACTCATCAGACCAAACAAATTCAACATTTTCTTGTAATAGTCGAGTCATCAGCGAAACAGTCATCGAAAGGTTCTTGACAAAACATCGGTAATAACTTGCTAAACCTAGAAAACTTTGCACTTCTGTTATATTCTTCGAAATTTTTCAAGTCACCACTGCTGATTCTTTGCTTGGATCCACTCGAATCCCTTCAGCTGATACAATATGTCCTAGAAATCTAACCTCGTGAAGCCAAAATTCACATTTGCTAAACTTTGCATATAATTATTTCTCTCTCAAAGCCTGTAGCACGATTCTCAAATGTTGAGCATGTTCAGATTCTATCTTCGAATAAATCAATATATTATCGATAAACACAACCACAAATCTATCCAAATAAGGTTGAAAAATTTGGTTCATTAAATCCATAAAAGCAGAAGGAGCATTGGTCAAACCAAAAGGCATTACCCAAAAATCTTAATGACCATACCGAATTCTGAAAGCAGTTTTCGACACATCACACTATTTAACTTTCAACTAATAATACCCAGATTTGAGGTTTATCTTTGAAAACACTATGGCACCCTTCAGTTGATCAAATAAATTATCGATACGAGGCAAAGGATATTTATTTTTAATTTTTACCTTGTTTAACTGCCTGTAATCTATACACAGTCTCAAAAGAACCATATTTCTTTTTCACAAATAAGACAGGTGTACCTCAAGGAGGCATACTTGGCCTGATGAATCATTTGTCTAATAATTCTTGCAACTGTGTCTTTAACTCTTTTAACTCATTTGGTGCCATACTATTCCCGGAATTACATCAGGTACAAATTAAACTTCACGATCAAGTGGTAAACCCAACAATTCTTCAGAGAACACATCAGTAAATTCATTAACAATGGGTAACTTTTCTAACTTTGATTTAGAATCTCGAGTATCAAGTATGTAGGCTAAAAATGCTTCATTACCTTTATGCAGCAATCTCTAAGCTGAAAAAGTTGAAATAATTCTAACACTTTCTTTTGGATTCTCACACTCAACAATAATCACTTCTCCTATCTGACCTTTCAGATCAATCCGTTTCTCTCAAAAAATTACTATAGCATCATACTTTGTTAACCAATTCATTACTAAAATATCAAATTCCCGAAAGGGTAGTAACATCAAATCAGCAAAGAATTCATAGCCTTTTATTTTCAGTGGACAATTTCGACACACTAAATTAACTATCACACTTTGACCTAACGGATTAGTAACTTGAACATCATAATCAGTAGATTCAATAGACAATTTCTTTTCTAATGCTAATGTAGTGCAAACATAAGAGTGTGTAGACCCAGGGTCAATTAATGCATATACAGTAGCATCAAAAAGATAGAATATACCAGTTATTATGTCTGGAGTTGTGGCTTCTTCACTCACTTAGGTGGCATAAATACGTGCAGGTGCCTTAGCCTCTGACCGAGTAGTAGAATCTCTCATACCCGAGTGAACAGTCCCAGTGGCATTGTTTTGGCCTGAACGTATACTTCTTTGGGAAGTGACTAATTTTTTTTCTTTTTGTTCTCCCTCCTCTTTTTACAGTTGAGGTTATTATTGAATAAAATGATCAGTGGCTCCACATTTGTAGCAAGCTCCCGTTTTACCTCTACATTCACCAAGGTGAATTTTCCCACAATATTTCTATTTAGGTTTGGGAGCATTCTATACACTACCCACGCTAGCTATAGGTTTAATGTTACCCCGAAATCAGGTTAAGTCACCTTATTCTTATTTGATCGTTCCAGTATTGAGGTGGGTCGACTGGAATCATCCTTAAACTTTTTAGCCGGGAATGCTGAAAATGACTTAGAGGAACTTCTCTTGTAGGATTGTTTATTTCTTCTATCCCGTTGCATTTTTCTATTATATACGTCTTCTATTTTCTAAGCACGACCTGACAGAACAACAAATTCACGTATTTTGATGCCCCCAATCATCATTCTGATTTCATCATTTAACCCTTCCTCAAAACAAATACACATTCCTTCTTCGATTGATACAATTTCCCGGGCATATCTACTGAGGTATATAAATTCTTTTTCGTATTCGGCTACCGATCGGTTTCATTGTCCCAAGTCAAGAAATTTTCTTTTCTTTTAATCTAAATATCTCTTTCCAACATATTTCTTTTTAAATTCACTCTGGAAAAATTCCTAAGTGATTTTCTCTTTTGGCACTATAGCTACTATAGTCATCCGCCACTTATATGCTTTCTTTTTCAATAAAGAAATAGCACATATCTAATAATCATCGGGTAAATAAGCCATTTCTTCAAAAACTCTTACTGTATTATGTAGCAAATATTCAACTTTCATAAGATCATCATCTGACCTACCCCGAAATTCTTTAGCCCCAAAATTTCTGAGTTTTTCTATTGGAGTACGCTTACTGGGTTCAGTTACTGGAGGAGGTGGAGGTACAATCGGAGGCTCTACAGGTGTACAGTAGGGGGAGAAGGTTGCTGAGTTTGATTCCTCTCTTGCATAAATTCATTAAACCACTAATTTATAAACTCATAAAACATGTTTTTAAGTTCTAGTTGTTAGGCCGAAGGAATTGGGACGTTACTGCTTGTCCCGTGCTCAGATGTCTATACTCTACTATTAGCCTCGGCATGTTCAACATGTTCGGATCTATCTGACATCTTTACAATCTATAAGAAAAACAAAGGTTAGATCAGATCATACACATCACACTATCACATATTTATATGGCATGTATTTCTAGAGACTTTATAACTACAATCGTTCTGAGAATCAGCTAAACTGAAGCTCTAATACCAATAAATGTAATACCTCTAACCCATATTCGTCGCCAAAATAGGGTTATAGAGCATTACTGAAATTTACAAAGCAATTACAATTAATTCATGTCATATATTGTTTATATCTGAAATTAATTATATTCTATCATATAGTTTCTTTAAATGGGCCCTTGAAGCCTAAAATAGGCATTGAAAATAAATCAGAACTAAACTGAAAACTCATAGAGAATTTTTCGTGAAATTTCAAAATTTTTCCTAGGTGCCAGGTGACATGCCTATGTCTTAGGCCGTATGGGCATTCGATGTGAGGTATATGGTCGTGTCCCAGCTCGTGTCCCTACCTGTGTAACTCTCTGACTTGAGTCACACGGCCAACCACATGCCCGTGTGTTAGGCCATGTGAAGGGTGCAGTGGTCACACGGCCAAGCCACACGCTTGTGTGCTAGGCTGTGTACAAAAACCTAGGCATTCTAGTTTGAAATTTCAAAGTGCATGGGACATACGGCCAGACCACATGCCCATGTGCTAGGCCATGTGTCACACACGGTTGAGATACACGCCCGTGTATCTACCCGTGTGGATGAAAATAGGTCATTTTAAGGCCACTTTTTTCACCCTTTATGATATCAATCCATACATAACATTTCAATACATCAAATGGCGCTAATTAAGCAATCAACACAAGCCAAAAATCATGTTTTAAACATAATATATCATCACAAAACTATGTTGCTTAATTTACCATTATAACTTCATTCATTCATTTATCAAGTTTACTAAAATCTACTTCTAAATACATGTATACATGTACATATATATATGTATGCCATTCACAACCCTACTTCAAATTTAGTCCTTTTCTAATCTGTCCCTATACGTGCTATATAAACTATATTATACATAGCAAAAAATACTGGAATAATTTAGATAGTTTGGCCTGATCTGTTGATCTGATCCTCCAAACTTCTTGAAAATCTACAAGGAACATTAAACAACACAAGTAAGCTTAATGAAGCTTAGTAAGTTCGCTGACTTTAAATATAAATCTTACCGAACATAGTATAATAATTTATTTAGGTAATTCATTTCACAAACTTTTCCTATCAACCACAACTTCGATTGATGAACCCATTTGATTGAGCTCAATAACAATAATTACTTTTTCCACAGTAATTCCATATAATACTTACCAATCCTTGTCAAATTAGAGAATGTCTTACGGATTTGAGCAAATCGTTTTCTTTGTGCCATAGTCCAACTATGGTCTTACACGTGCATTGCCATGGCCCTACCATGGTCTTATATTCATGGTGTCATAACCCAGTTATGGTCTTACCATCAGGATGCCATAGCCTAGCTATGGTCTTACACATATATATACTGCTATGGTCCAACCATGGTTTTACATTCAAGATACCATAACTCTATTATGGTATTTTCATTAAAATGTCATAGCCTAGCCATGGTCTTACATTTAAATATTTCCATGGTCCAACCATGGTATTATCCGTCAATTAATACTTTGTCACTAAGCGATAGTACCCAATCTGTATTCTACTCAATTTCAACATTCAATTCAATTTTTATATTTGTACAATAATCATAATTCAATAAAAAAATATGAAATACTACATTATATCATTCCTAAATTAAAAATTAATCATAAAAGTTCAACCATATGAACTTACTTGGGATAATTTGTAAAATTTGTTGTAATTCAGGGATTATTCAGCTAATTTCCCTTTTTCACGATTTTCTTAAGGCTCTTGATCTAAAATTTAAAATTATTCATTCATTAGCATCTAATTCAATTCTAATTTACCTAAAAATTTGTGCCTTTAAATTTTTAAAATTACACATTTGGCCCTATTTTTTTATAATTTTTACAATTTAGTCCTTTATTAGTTAACCCATCAGTTTAGCTCATTTTTCTCAATTGAAAATTTATATAAATATTCTAAGCTATTCCAAAGCCTTTAGCAAATATAATTTAATGTCAAACCTTAAAATTTAATCTTTTTCACAATTAGATCATAAAATCAATTTCTACTTGATAAAATCATCGTATAACAAAATTAAAGTTTCAATTCCATGTTAATTTATCATAAACATCCAGAACTCATCAATGGAACTTTCAAAATTACCCAAAGAATCAAAAACTAACGAAATCAATAGTTGGACCTAATTGTAAAAGTCCCAAAAACATAAAAATTTTAAGAAATAAGCAAAAATTGAACTTACATGTAGTAAAGTATGAAAACCAGCTTCTTAAGGGTTCTTAAATGGTGTTTTTGGCTTAGAATTATGAAGAAATTCTCTAGATTTCTCTTTTTATTTCTATTTGTAAACTATTTTTTTTTAAATTTTTCCAATTTTGCCCTTATTTTACCTGATTTTTTTTTTTCATTTTTTTCTACCTATGCGCCCAAGCCATCATATTTGGTCTAATTTACTTTTTAAATCCTCCCTCTTTTAACACTTGAGCTATTTAATCATTGAAGTAAGTTTTACATATTTTTCAATTTAGTCCTTTTTAATTAATTAACTATCAAAACATTAGAATTTTCTAACGAAACTTTAATACCTTAAATATTTATAAAAATATTTACAACTTGGTTTATGAAATCGAGGTCTCGATTCCTGGTTTTCGAAACCATTTTACCTAATAATTCCTTCTAAGACATAAATCACCAATTCAAGAATATTTCTAAAATCACACTTGACTCATAAATAATAAATAATAATATTTTCGAACTCACTCATCGGATTTAGTGGTCTCGAATCACTGTTTCTGACACCACTAAAAATTAGGTTGTTACAATGACTATATAAATGTTCATGTTGTAGCCTTCGATAATGAGAAAATCAAATTGGTAGATCACGATACATGAAACTCTGAATAAGTCCATGAGGAAGAAACTCATGGCAGTATCTATAAAGTTCGTCGGGACTGTAAACACGAGGTTGTGTATGAAACCTTTATGGCGTGTAATGTTTGGCTTATGTGGAGTAACCTATCATGAGTGTTTGGTAAGATACGAATAAATTATGTTCATTCTGTAATAAGTATGACTAAAATAAGATATAAATATGATCAAGGTTAAAAGTTGAATGGTATTTGTGATATAGTTGAATAAGTCTTAAAAGTTTCCGTGTTAAGAGATGTGTATCTATATGATAAGAAGAGTATTCGTCGTGATGATTGTAAATATTGAAAATGAGTGTACTTGTAGTTATGAAAATCTTAAGAAATTATTAAATGAGTTTACCTGTATTGTATGACGGTTGAATCTGAATTATGCGATATTCACTATATCTAAATTGTATTGTATTTTCTTCGGAAATTATTCTGAATTTGGGTTATTGTTATCTTGAGCTTATGGGATTCTGAAATAAAATGATACGGAATTCACATGAGTGATCTATGGTACATTATCCGTATGTGTATATGTGGTATTGTATTAGGGTATGTCTGAGTGTGAATTTAATGGTATCCTATTCTGTGTAAGTATTCACCAAACATATATGTATCTGCCCGAGACAAATGTCTGTGAGCAACAGTTTGAGATAAGTGTATGTGTTAAAGCATGGGTTGTTAAAAGTAGACTCAGAGGATATGTTTTGTTGAAAAATATATGCGTGTTAAAGAGACGTAGGAAAATGTTTGAAAGGATCGTTAGTTACTTAGATAATAAAGACATGGGTGTGATAAGAGCATGCTAGTTGGCGTATAAGTGTATGCTAAAACTGTAGTGATATCCATTCGAAATAAATGATTCAAAAGAATGGCTGGCGCACAGTAATTTATACAAGAATGCAAAACATCCATTAAGGTATCTCTATAATGAAGCTCACTAAGTACTATTGTATTTACAAGGTTTGTTATTCTTTGTCAGGTATATGGGAAGAGACTTAGTCTGGAGGGACAACGCCAGGACTACGCCAAAATAGTGTCGGTGTGGGCTATTATATATACAGCGGAAAAGTGGCATAGTCTAAGATTTAAGTCATTTGTGTATTTCTTTAATAAACCTCTATCTTGTAATGATTCATGTCAAGTTTGTTGTAACTAATTATTTTTAAATATTTCTCCTATTTTAGAACGTTAAGTTATTCAATTAGAATAATAAATAAAATATTTAAGATAATGAGAAATATTAGACTATTTTGTTAAATTTGTTAATAATATGTGTAGTAACACCCGTAATCCGGACCCGGCAAATCAAGTCAGGTGGATGGCGGTACATAACTAAAAAGTTACAATTAAGTCACTAGATTTTTCGAAATCGTTTTTTTGTCAC
The DNA here is from genome assembly GCF_007990345.1 of Gossypium hirsutum. NCBI lineage: Eukaryota > Viridiplantae > Streptophyta > Magnoliopsida > Malvales > Malvaceae > Gossypium > Gossypium hirsutum. The sequence continues at coordinate 17,884,496 of NC_053424.1, read as the reverse complement.
TTGATTTTTAAGTGGTACTTTTTTAGTTGATATAATAACAATTTTAGTCCTCAACTTTTATATTTTTTTTATTTGGCCCTAGTTTTATATGAATGTTATATAAAAAAAACTCCAAATTATTTTAAAAAATAAAAAAAATCTATATAAAAAGTTTGGAAAATTAAAATCTAGAAAATGTTGTTGAAGAACTATTATGTATGGGAAATAAAGAAACTTGTCATTCACTAGAAGCCAATAACAAATTAAAAACAAACTAAAATAAAAAGGTTAGATTATTACTTTCTTCCTCAATGTTTCTCAAAACCAAATCAATAATATTTTAAGTCAAGTTTCACGTCCTTGAAGAATATCTAGAATTGATATTACAAATATTTGTGAAATTGACTCTAATACCATTTTATAGCAAAAAAATACAAAATATGCCACAAAATTTTCTTTTTCAAACTCAATTCAAATTTTAAATTTGTTTAAATTATTTTTCAAAACCTAAATTATACAAACAAATTATATTATTATTTATTTCTTATTACGAAAAAGTCATTTTAAGAAACATAAGAAGTAAAAAAAAATTAAAGAACCAATAATTTTTTAATGCTTTCATTTTTTTTATGTTCTTTTAAAGAATAAGTATTGAATATTTCTGTACAGATGATACAAAGAGCAAAATTTGAAGGGCTTGAAAATAATTTCCGCTCATTTTTTTATCAAATTATCAATTTTTGAAAAACTTATCTACTTTAATTTTAATGTTTATAATTTTCTAAATTAAAAAAAGAATTTCAATTTTTATCATTGTATATATAATTAGGATTAAATTGATAAAAATATAAAAATTGAGGACCAAAATTGTTATTATACGAACTAAAAAAGTGTCCCTTAAAAGCGGGTGACTAAAATAATTTCAAAAAACTTAGAGCCCAAATTATAATTTTTTTAGTTAAGTGATAAAAAAAAACTTACTTATAGTTTAATGATTAATATTACAATGTACCCTTATTCTTTTTAGTATTTCGGATCTTCATATCTGACCCATTATTGCGTGGAAGCCAAGTGGACCGTTTCCTATGAAAAAAGACGAAGCACTTTTAAGAGGGAATTGCTCTTTTCCTAGAAAAGAAAATAAAAAGAAGATAAAATACCAAAACCAATATGTATGGGACTAGAATTCAATAATAAATTAAAAATAAAATAAAATTAAAAAAATAAATCATTACATGTTTTCTCAATTTTCTCGAAATTAAATCAATAATATTTTTAAATCAAGTTTTATTTTTTTTGAAAAACATCTAGAATTGATATTATAGAGATTTATGAAATCGACTCTAATGCCATTTTATAGCAAAAGATACAAAATATGCCACAAAATTTTCTTTTTTCAAGTTCAATCCAAATTTTAAATTTATTTAATTATTTTTCAAGATGCAAATTGTACAAACAAATTATATAAACAAATTATATTCTGATTTTTTTCTTATAATGAAAAAGCCATGTTAAGAAACAGAAGAACTAAAAAATTAATAATTAAAGAACCAATAATTTTTCTTAATGCTTTTATTTAATTTTTTTATGTTCTTTTAAAGAATGAGTATTGAATATTTCTATACAAATAATACAAAGGGAAAATTTGAAGGGCTTAAAAGCAATTTCCCCTTTTTTTTATCAAATTATCTATTTTTGAAAAAAGTATCAACTTTAATTTTAATGTTTATAATTTTCTAAATTTTTTAAAAAATAATTTAAAATTTTTATCGTTTTATACATAATCAGGATCAAATTGATAAAAAGTATAAAACTTGAAGACCAAAATTGTTATTATACGAACTAAAAAAGTGTCCCTTAAAAGTAGGTGACAAAAACAATTTCAAAAAGTTTAGAGACTAAATTAAATTTTTTTTAAGTTAAGTAACCAAAACGAAAACTTCCTTTAGTTTAGTGACTAATAGTGCAATTTACCCTTATCATTTGTTTAATTACATAAAGTTGCCAAGTGCCGTTAGAGAATAGCTTGGTAGCCGACTTGTAAAACTCGGCAATCAGCATTTTGGCAAACTCTTTTCTGGTAAATCACTGATTCGATTCTCTGCAACCTATTTTCTTCAACATGAGTGGCTACAACATCTGCTCTGGGAAGATTGAGCTTCTTGTTTCTGGGCATTTTGCAAGCAGTGATTCTCAACAAGAATCATTATGAGATCTGTTGTATTAAGAAAAGTATTGAGGGAATTTTATAGGGAGGGAAAGGTAAGAAAACAGCAAATTATGAGTTGGATTTGTTTGTCCATTTCTGGCCTTTTTTATCCTTCCTGAGGAAATACATTTTTGTTTCCTTCTTAGGATGAATACCCTTTTAATTGCTTGGATTTTTTCTCTTCTTTTTTATTTGTTACCATTTTAGCAATTAAGAGGAGGGGATTATTTCCTTTTTTTATTATTAATTTCTATTTCTTATTTTTTGTAATTTGTTTTAATCAAAAAGTTTATCCGTGTAAAAGTTTTTTTTTTTTAGGTATTTGGGGGTAAAACAGATTGAAGTTTACGTTTCTAGTGTAATCGATTGAGTAGTAGATTTGACCATAAGTGGGATTTAGTTAGGATTGATATAAAATATTAAGTTCGAGTACAGTCTGAAAAAATGAGTTTAAGATTTTGTATAAGTTTGAGTTCGATAAAAAAGTTAAATTCAAGTCCGTTTGACTCATATGTATTAAATTTTTTATATAAAAATAAATTTAAAAAATATAATATATCAATTACACTAAAAATATTAAAATGAATATTTCCTAACAAATTGAAAATACATTAAGAAAAGTCTTTATACTTAAATAATACTAAGATAGTTACAACTTAACAAGTAAATGCCTTTAAAATAATAGCAAAATTATCAAAAATAAAAAGAGAGAGAGTTATATCTAACAATAAAATAGTAACAATATAATAGTAAAATGATAACAAAAATAATAGCAAAACAGTAACAAACAACAGTAGAAAAAATTTTAGTCAAATTTGAGTCTAGACGAGCCCGAGTAAAAAAAAAATACCTGAGACCCAATCCATTTAGAAAATGGACCTTATTTTTTGTTAAAGTCTATTTTTTTAGCCTATAATTTTTCTCAACTCGTCCTATTTTTTGGGTAAGCCTTTGAGTTTGGGCGAATGACCCAACCCATAATAAGGTTTAATTACAAGTTAACTTCACACTAATATGATAAAAATATTACTTAAAAATCAATTTTAACAAAATAATAAATAACAAATATTAATATAATAATATTTTTATTTTTATATGAATATTCAAATAAAACAACGAAAACCAAGATGAATAAAGGTTGGGTTATAAATAATTTAATGATTTACCATAAATTATCTTCCATCATAATCTAAGTTTTTTTAGTGATAATCTAATAATATTATATACATCTGATTTCATGGATTCAATTGATGGTAAATTCTTTTTTGATAAATTTGGATCATTTAAAAGGTTGGTTTATAATTATTAAAATATTTAATTTTTTATTAATTTATTAATATTGTCAGTAAAATTTTTAGGTTACAAATAAAATTAAGAGTTAATAAATATCCTATATAGATATAGTTAAATATTAAGAAAGAGATATACATGTTATACTGTTAAATCTACTTGTATAATAAAAAAATATATTATTAATATACCAAATACCTACCTTTATAAAAAATATTTCACTCAGCTTCGTGATATTTATTTTTATTTAAAAAGAAGAAAAATGGCATCACCCCAAAAAAAATAGCCAAAACCCTTGAAAAATAAAGGGTAAAGTATAAGAATAATCTCCAAATTATTAATTTGATTCTATTTTGATCAACTAATTATTAATTTTATTCGTTTTATTTAATTAATATTTTAAAATTAAATATTTTAGTTACTCTTCTATTAGTTGTTTAATGAAAGTGTAACATGGACTTTATTTTATTGGCCTAATAATAAATTTACCTCTCAAATATTTACATATTCTATTAATTTGATCTTAAATTTAAAAAATTTAATAAATTTAACCTTCAATATTTACAAGCATTTTCAATTCAACCCTAATTATAAATATTATGAAAAAATATTTTAAAAAAATTTAAAATTTAAATATAAAAATGTTTTAAAGATTTTTTACTTCAAATAGTTTTCAATAGTCTCTTACACTTTGTTCATTCCTTCATTCAATTGACTAAGTTGGAAATATCAAATGTCATGGCCTTAATCTACAGTCTCTCTCCAACGCTTGAGTTAGGAATGATAAAAATACTGGAACACTAGAGCCTAAAATTGGTACAATCTCTATAGTAAAAAGTAAAGCCATCAAAGTTGGTGTTGTCAACCAAATCAATTTTCTGGATTTATAAATTTGTTAATTTTGGGCTCATTTCTCAATTTCAATTAGGCATTTGAGACGAACAATGTGTCAACTCGATTAATCAACTCGAAATTGCCAAGAGGAGAACTGAATTGGCCTTTTAAAAATTTGTGGTAGCTAAGAGAATAAATAGAGATAATAAACACAACGATATACAGTGGTTTGGCCCTAATTGTCAACTCTACTACCTTAGCTTTCCACAACTAAGGATTTTCCCAAAATTCATTATCTTGACAACCTTAAAGGACAATGTTTAACCTTACAAACTCCCTTAAGGTTTCTACCCACACCTTAAGACAAAATCCTCTTAAAGAGAATAACAAATAGGCAAACAAAGAACAAAGCCTTACAAGATAAGAATGTTTGCAAATTAAGCACAAATACAAAAAGGAACACTTGAGCTAAAATGAATACAATGAAAGCTCATAAGTGTGTATAAAGGAAACTGTTGAGAATTGAAAGCACAAGGTTGTTTTGATTGATCTTTAAGCTTGATGATTTCTCTTATTGTTGTAGGGCCTTTGAAAGATAATATTTATACCGCCTTATTGATTTCCAATTGTTGTGGTTATCGAAGAAATGAATAGAACCTTTGGAGATGAAATAACCAGTGCATTTAATTCATTTGCAACCACGAGTATTGATACTTGCTAACAAAGTATTGACATTTTTAGCATTTAATGCAAAATTCAGCGACCTTTAGAGCCAGAAAAATTGATACTAGTAAACTTTTATCAATACCACATGAAAAGTATCAACACTGGATCAATACTTGGCAAAAATATTTGAGAAACAAAATGTTAATTTGATACCAATTTTTGGAGAGGGATCGATATTTTAGAATCTATCGATACTGGCCAAAAAGTTTTTGGCCTGGAACGAATACTGACTTTTTTTTTTAACTTGATTGAAAATGTTTAACTCGATTGAAGCCATTTTAATTTGATTAAAAGTTGATTCAAAAAGCTTTCTAAGAGTTCAAAATGGTAAGTTCAAAATTATATCTCTAAGAGATTATTTGAAAATACAATATTACCAATTTTGTTCAACTTTAATTTTTATTCAAAAATATTTTAATTTACTGTATCAAAACATATTATCAAATAAAGCTTGGTATAACACAATGTAGCAAAAAAAAGGAGATTACATTAAAAGAGGCTGAATAAAAAATAACTTTAATTTTTAGGTTTTGGTTTATGAGAAAATGAGCTTACTTGATAAAAAAAAAGTAAATATGAATTATAAAAAGTAAAAAAAAAAGTAAATATAAAGATTTAAATACATTTTATAATTTTTAGAATTGAAGCTGAAGTTGTTGAATTTTTAAGATTTAAAATAAAATAATTGATAAATTATGTAAACGTTAGAGGGCTAAATTTGTTATTAGATCAAGAAAAAAACCCATGTTAGACTTTTGTTACTAAGTTAACGACAAAAGTGACTAAAATATTTAATTTCGAAAAATTAAGTGACTAAAACGAATAAAATAACAACTGGGTGAGAAAAATAGAATGACCAAAATAGTTGGGTGACTATTCTTATACTTTACTAAAACTTTAATGCATATATATATAACTATTTATTATATTATAAATTATCATAAAAGATTTTGTATTGCATAATATTATAATATTTAATCATTAATGCATATATATCAACTATTGATGTATTATATATTATATGATATGATATAACATCACAAATAGTAGGATTAACTTTCAAATGTACAAAGAGTATAATGACTTAGAGTATATTTCAATCAACATAATAATAAACAATAATATATAATGATAATTAATATATTATTTATTACTATTACAATATATGATTTAATATTACATAATGTAATAATATATTTTAAAACTATTAATACATACATATATTTAACTATTTTAATTGGTCCAAAATCAAAACTAAATTTACAACAAGTTAGCTTGAATTGGCTAAATTTAGTTGGTCAAGTTAGATTTATAATCACCAACTATTATAGATAATATACTATTACATAATATCTATATCTATATATATATATATGGAGAGGAATCTATTTATCTCAATGTAAAACTAAAATAATTTTACATCATTTTATATATCTTTGTACTATTAATATTTTCATAATTAAAATATTAAATTTATTGATATAATTATACTTTACAAGATTTTTAAACCGATGTAATATTTTGAATTTAAAAATTCAACAAGAGTTTAAGTTCGAGAAAATCGGAGCCTCAAAAACCGGAAGTTTGAGCCCGATAAAATCTAAACCCAAAGAAAACCTGATCCAAGCTCGCGGATGCCAGCCGGTTTAGGAAGCTGCCATTGAGGTCCTCAATCTCAACTATGAGCTCTCACTTGGTTTTGTTCTATCAATTGAGTTCTTATTACCGTTCGTGCAAATAGACAGAGACAGAGACAGAGACAGCCTGAAAGATGACAAGTGTCAATGTATGGTGCGGTCGAGTGCAATTGGCCAACGCCACCCTCTTTCTATTTCTACAATTTTCAGCCTTAAATAAGCAAAACTTTAGAAAACAATGGCATACCCTCCACCTTTTTCTCTTTTCCTAAATCTCCCCACTTCCCTATTTCCTCATTTTTTTACCTTTCTTTCCTTGTTTCTCCCTCTTCCTTTTCTAATCCCTTCTGGAAGTAGCTTCCTTCGTTTCTCCCCTCTATGAACTATGGTATCATTTTATATTTCCTCGTTATTAAGCTCCTAATGCTATTCTCTATGTTCTTTTATTTATGGGTTTCTTTTATCCTTTGTGTTTCTGCATTTTAACATCAATACGTTTTCATTTTAGATTATTTGTTTCATTGGAATATGTTGATTTCAATGGGTTTCCTGGAATTGAGAATATTTCCATGAATGTTTCTTTCATGCACAGTCTTGGAGTTTAAAATTCATATGAAATGTTTCTGATTTCGGTGGTTGGATTATACTAATTGCACTTTGCTTGCCTTTTCCTGCTTTAAAGGTAGATTGCTCCATACCATTTTCATTTGCTCACATGTTTATGTTCTCCAGTGGTTGGGACTCAGTTTATGAACTATATACGATATTGTAATTCATTAAAGTTGTTCCTTAACAATGAGTGTCAGAGTTTGAAGGCAATGCATTTTTCACAGTTTCTTTTCCTTGCGTACGTCTGATATATATATATATATACTGGAGCTGTAATCAAACCCAATGCTATTCTTATTGATAGATGGCATAAGAAAGAATTGAGCAGTCCTGCGAGGATGAGTGTCAGTTTCAAATATTGGGATGAATGTGCCGATCCTGAGGACATGGAAGCAATGTGGAACCACCCTGAAGTGAGAACAGAGTGGACGGATGCCGGGGAAACTGAAGGACAAGGAGTTCACCTATCAAGGGACCCTGATGGACAGCCTTATTTGACACAGACAGAGATGAGGGTAGCTTACTTGAATGACGTATCATTTAATTTCTGAGGCAATAGTAAGCTTCTAGCAAAAAATTGAGAAGTTCAATCTCAATAAGTAGATTGTCCTTTTTGGATAGACAATAAGAGCTTATTCACAAAGTTCTTTATGACATTTAATATTGACAAGTAGTCTCCCAAAAGTTGCATGGTTTAAAAGTTAAAAATCTTTTTTATTACATAAAGTTTCTGCTTGGTGCTCTTTCAGGCTGTGGCTGAAATCGTGACACACAGACAATTTGATACAAAGCTAGATCCAGTATGTCACCTATAACCTGAACATGTAACCTGTTTCACTGTTTTTCCTTCTGTATCTATATTCAGGAAAAGATAAACTGGTATGGAAGTATAATTTCTTACAAAGACTCTTCTTACTAATTTGCATATAATGAACATGAAGTATTTCTTGCCAGATTTTAATTCTGGTGACAGGGTTATGTTTAATATTAGGTGTCTAAAATAATTGTTTGAATTTATTTGCTCATCCACTCTTGCCTTATATATTGAATTAACCGTTCTTTATTCAAATACAAAGAGGATAAAGGAAAATAAATGGCAAAATTTTGCATAAAATACATGTTCTGAAGATTGATAACATTTGAAGCAATAGACAATGTTATTCCTGGTAGAATCATAGCTAAGGTTCAATTTAATTTGATTTAGTATAGCATAGTGATTAAAATCATTCTATTTTCAACCTGTTCTTATTTTTTTCACTATGTTATGATTGAGCGGTCTTGAAAACCAGAACTTTAAAATTGTAAATGGAAAACACTTGTTATTTTAGATTTTCTTCATGACAAGGCGGTTTTAAGACACCTTATCAACTAATGTCAGGGAATTCCAGCTGACTGGCAATTGGACATACTGATAAGAATCTTTTGGTTGCTCGCACTACTATGAAGTCCTATCTTGCACCAACTCATTTCTCTTGGAAATACCAATGTTTTAAGACATTTTCCTACATGAGTATATGGATATAATCCTCGAAGGATTCACCAAATACATGGAAAACCTTGGAAAAAATTGAAAATATCTGTATCGAACACATCCATCTGTGTCCAACCCTCACACCCTAGTCTAAGTAACACAGATGCAGTCAGCATCCATTATTGGTCAAATGGTAACTTAATCCAGACCTTAAATAGATGAAAAATGGAGACCTCGGACAGTGGGCCAGGAATCTTTGAAAGTGTGTACTAGTCCAAGGGAGCTTAATTCACTTTTCTAGGCCTGGTGGAAAGAGCAAGTTTACCTGATAATTCTACTAGTTTTTTAATTGACAGACAAACTTTTCAGTTACCTTTTCAAATTGTATAAGATAATGGCACTAGTTTTGATCTCTTCTGTTGTTTTTAGGAAACCTTCCACCTCTCTCTCTCCCCAGCCTCTGTCTGTCTGATCAAAGCTAATCTTTTCTCTCTCTAAAGTCTAGGCTTTGGCCATTTGTTTTGAGGCAAGGAGTTGGAGATTTAGCCATTGGGGTTTGATTAAAGGTCAATATCACGTTAATGATGTAGGTTTTTATCCAAAATATCATGAAGCTCTTCTATACATGTACTTCATTCTCAAGTATTGATGCTACAACAGCTACACTAAGCTAAGCTGGGAAAATAAGCTTAAAACATTAAAAATCCAATCATAGGTAGTAATATCAGAAAAAGATTCTGTTAAAAAGCTATCGCTTTTTGAAGTGAAGTTAATGGAAGGAGTATGCGCAAACAAGATTGGCCATGTAAAATCCACCGAGTACTATTTACTTTCTATGATAATCCTGTATTGAGATCAGGAGAAAACCATGCACTCAATGAATATCAAGTAAAGGGAAAGGAACAAGTTTGATTTGAATTATCAATATTTCCCTGTATTACATATTTTTCTAGCACTAGCTGTCATGTACCCATTTCCTTTAATATGTATACAGCCTGGGTACTTTACTTAATTTAAAGTGTCCGTGTAAATTAACTAATTATACATATTTAATTAAGGCTTCTTTAATCAGCTAGCTCTGGATATGCTCTTTTTTCTTTTTGGATAATGTAAAGTTTTAATTTATCCAAAAGAAAGCAATATTTTGCTACAAGAGAATCTGTATTGTACTAGTTACAAACTATCCTGCTCAAAAACTGTAGATAAGATGACAAGGAAATCAATTACTAAGATTTCCAACAAAATGAGGATGGCATAAAACTCGCTTCCGAACCAGTCCAGTGTTTAGTTTAAATAGCTCCATCTGTCTGGCTGTACCTCCATGAAGTTGACAGTTCCTTTCCTGCCATATAATATATGTATATGCATTCCAGAGAAGTCTAAATATAGCTGAGTTAAGTTCTTTCCTTTTTTTATTTGAATAGCCCACTCGAGTGCTTCCTGCCATGATCCAGCATTGCAAGTTACTCCCCAATATCGAAGAAGTCTCTCCTAAATTTGCCTTGAGAAGTGACTCAATACACACATTGTCTCTTGTTTGAAGTTCCACTTTGCTCAAGAGACATTCAGTGGAAATAGGTTATCCCTGTGATTGGACTTGACCTCTCATTGGTAGCCTTTATAGGACTTCCATCCATGCCACAAATGAGTGTTTCAGAATGCAATCACCAAACTAGTCATGCCATTGGACCTTCCTGTGTCTTTGCCTCAGAATTTTCCATACTTCAGAGGCTTTAAATTTTGAACCACACCAGTTCCAGATAATCTCATTCTCTTGTTTTATTTCGTGCAGAAAAAGTGCTCTTAACTCGAGCAGTTTTTTCCAGCACTACCTATGTCCATTCTTAGGAGTTAATTATCCTTCCTCAGTAATCTGTTTAAAAAATGAAGTTACTTTTTAACTTTTAAAGTTTGACATCTTTCACTATCGTGCAGGAGATGATTTGTGCTATTGCAGAACTAGAAAGTAACAGACAGCCTCTTGCCACAGGATATGACAAGAAAACTAATCTGATTACAATAGGAGTCATGCAAGTTGCACCTAAAGTAGCAGAGTGGATTGTCAGGTACAAATATAATTTTTGTTCCTCTTATGGGGGCATTCTAACTAAGCTAACCCTGATAAAGCTGTAGTTTGAAAATTCTGGTAGGGAAGAAGACTATTTATTATTCCCAGTCAAAGAGGATCCAGATATTCTATACAAGCCTTTTGTAAATGTATATTTTGGAGCAGCTTACCTTAGATGGTTATCAAACTTTGATGGCAAGTGAGTTAACAGTAACTGCTTTAGACCCATCTTGAATGTATATCTTATTTTTCACCAAATCATTAAATAATGTCGTATTTTTTCTCTCATTGGTGTTAAATTTGCAGAATTAGAACTGAAGAGTTTGTCGTCAGAGCATATAGTGGTGGTACAAAAAAAGTAAATCATAAATCAACCCTGCCATATTGGAAGCGTTATCTTCAAGTGAAAGAATGTTATGTATCAAGGTTTTTATACTCTTATAAGTTCTCCATTTAATCATGAAAATTTTCCAAGGGATGCATATAGGTTGCTCAGGTATTTGATTTAAAATGTTTAATTATTATATTGTCTGAGGATTTTCTTTCCTTTTGTTAAATGGAGACTTTTATTTTAGTTTTTTTTTCTTTTCTTTAGGCGGTCCTTTTGCTTTTCTCATCATTTTATCTATCTGATTGAAATTAAATTATTCTTTATGAATGTCTTCCAAATGCTTTAATTCTGCATGTAATTAAAATTTTAAGTTACTGTAAGTTTTGTTACTGTAAACAATGTTATGCTAAAATATTATCTTCTATGATGAAGCTCATATGGCATTATTAATATTGTAGAAAGAAAGCGGCAAACGTTTGCACCACCTTCCTGCATTAAATTTGTTCTCTATATATTGTTTGTAAACTTATTATTTATTAGAATTTCCTTGTCATCCAGGGAAGTCCTGGTTTTTGTGTTTCTGAAATTTGTACTTAAAATAAGATGGCTGAGAATCATTTTATAAGCAGAATTTGAACTGTTGGGGTTCAGCTCAGGTCTAAAATATGTTCACTGTGCTAATCTGGTCTTCATGTCCTCCTTTGTGCTTGATCATCGGTCAGTAATGTTAATTTCTAGACATAGTCATTTTTTTGTTGTCTCATGCAACTGAAGTTATCTGTATCCATTTCTCAGTATATCTTGTTTTGCTTCTGAAGAACACATAAATGTTATCCCAGTTGAAGCTATGCTAGCTTTTGAAGCATATTTCCAGCAGTCAAAGTGAAATGCTATGTTAATATAACTAGCTATCGGCAGTACAGATGATTTTATTTTGTCACTGTTGTGCAGGAAACAGTTTGATGGTCCTTCGCCTATCGAAGCACCAACTTTTCCAACTTCACCAGTTTCACCATCTAAGGGTAATTCTTTGCTCGTTTACTTGTGGTTATTTTATGCCACTTTTAGTCATTATATATTAACTGATCTCGTAATAAAATTTTTATTTCATCAGTTTGATTTAGTCTTAATGTCAATGGCTTTGTCAATGCAGTTCATATCTAATCATGCTGACTGTGAAGAAAGCAACGGAAAAAAAATCTAACCTTTTTTTGTTATAAAAAAGAAGAAGCAGGATCTCTATTTTACAAATTAACTGTTGGATTTGTACTCTGTATAGCTTGAAATGAAAGTTCAGTTTAAACAGCTCGATTAGTAAAATAGTAATTATCCTGTCACTTCTAAAATTAGTAAAACTAACACGTATGGATAATCTACTAATCTAATCTTTGACTCTGAAAAATGTAGCACATAAAATTTCATCAATTGATCTTTCCTTTTGAATATTATATTTTACTTATGTCTGTAGTTCATCTCTATATTGCTAGCTTAGGTGATATGCTTGTTTTCCTTTATGGTGTGAATATGCAGGTTTTGACCTATATTGGGACTCTAGAGTTTCCTCTGAAGACATGGAACATATGTGGAATCACCTTGATGTCTTCAAGGAATGGATTAAATCTAAGGAAATAAAGGGAAAAGTGCGGTTTTCCTGTAATAAAGAGAAGAAACCGTATCTTTCTCGAGTAGAACTGAGGGTATGAATCCACAGAAAATTGATATCCTATCAATTTTGGAATAAATATTTTCATTTTCTCCTTTTCCGACATGTTGTCAAGAATACCAATAAATATCATTACATTTCCTGTCTTAGAAGTTTTGTATAAGTTGATTCTTTTTTCTTTGCCAAAGTGCATATGGCGCAAGATCCTAAGGGTCAATAATGTAAGTAAAATCCACAATAAGAATTGGTTATAAGTCTAATACAAATTGATTTCAAGCTTGGTTTGGAGTATGTTTGATTGCTAGAAACAGAAACTTCTGTGCTGAAATATGTTTGGCTGCTAAGTATGAAGGAGGTTCTAAGACTGCATGGTATATGTGAGATAAAGGTAAAACCTATTGGAACCAAGGCTTGTAGGCTTTTGCAGTGCTAGCTGTTTGTAATTTTTTGTCTGGATAAAAAAATATGAGAAATTATGGAAGAAGAGAAAGAAAGAATTGGGGTAGCTTAAGAACTTTAGTTATTTAAGCAAGCTGTTTCACCTAGAAAAGAATGCACTCACACCCTTACTAATAGCCTTACACTTCTGGAATGTTTTGTCTTGCTGATGATATACGAAATTACTTGATGATATAGACTTAATTTGGACTTAAATAAAAGAGAATAAAAGGAAAAGAAAATTGAGTGGAAACCATGTAATTCCATTAAATTAGTTTTATAATAATTCCTCAACGGGTCCATACTATTGTAACAGAATGTTGCTTTGATATAGCCAGGAGTATCCCGTCTTTTTGCAATTAATCTTTCTAATTACTGAGCTAAAATGTTGTTTTTCAAATTCTTGACATGGAACTCCTATTGCAGGCCATTGCAGAAATTGTTGTTTCCAAGTACTTCAGTACAAGGGGAATAAATCCTGTAAGTACAAAATTAGAAGAAGAATATTTAAAAGTAGAAACTGAAATATTACCAGGCAGTTATACAAATAATATTATTATGTTCCTTTACAAATAAATTTTGGACACTTTTATGCACAAGCCAGGGTCCACGCACACTTTTGGACTAGAATTTGTGATTAGTCTGTTCAGACATTTTCTTGTGTCCCCAAAAATATTTTTACATAAAGTGAATAGTGGTATATTATAGGCAATTGGGAATATTTTAAATAACAAATGCTTTGTGTCTACAAATTACATTTTGTAATACGATTTAGCTAATATATAGTAATATCTTCTGAAGCATTGGAAATGATGAATAAACTTGTCAACTATTGCATATAATACAATGTTATAACTAACTTTAAAAGAGTGCCCTAAGCATGCTTGTTAGCAAAACCCTTTATAATAAAATGGTTTGCTTAGCAAAATGAACTCTGAATCGCTGATAGTTTACGGAGCCGTTGGCACTTATACGCTAAAAACTTAATCCAAATATATGACCTACATGATTAGTAATTCTAAACCATATATCTTAAGTACATCATGTATTTCCTCTCCTTTTCTTCCAAGTCATATGCATATGTTGCTATCTTCTTATCATTCAACATTCCTTTTCACCCACCATTTGTGGTGCATTTATTGAAGTGGATTATGAAGATGATCAGATTTGAAGGAATAAAGAGGATAGCTTCTCCTAGGCCACATTGTATTAGAAACCAAATTGGTACTCGTATCCTCCTTTTAAAGGAGCATCATATGTGTTATTGGATAAAAGTTATCCTATCTGACATTCAGAAAAAAAAAAAAAGAAGAAGAAAAGAAATAAGAATTATCCTATCCAGGCCCCTGCAATGCACCAAATGCATCATTCATGGAGCATCTGAGGTTCTTTATTTCCTTTTCTTTGCTGGCCACTTGTGTACTAAACTTGAGTTTATTCTAAATGCAATATAGATACTTTTTAAGTATTCCCACATCCAGTGGGGCTGTTGGTTTAAAGTTTGAAGTTTTCTCTTATTACAGAGCAACCAATTTCTTAAATTTCCCTCCATTTCTTTATATATATATTATATTGCTGATCTTTCATGGTGATTCCTTGATCGCATCATGATTTTCTTTGTGATTCTTGATGTTCCTGATTAAACCTACTAGGAACATGAGGGTGTCTAGTATTATTCTTCCCAATACACTAGTTGAAAACAGTACAAAATCTGAAGCTGGTTAATTGTCTTCTATTTTTCTTGATGGGCAGGCTGTAGTTTTACATGTTAGCAAAATTATATCTTAGATTTATGATTGGTTCGAAGATTTGAACTAACAATTCAAAAGGTAAGGCCACTGATTTCGCTTGGGGTGTACTCTCTTAGCAAAAGCATGAGCTAAAAAGTGATTGAATGAAACTCAGTGAAATAATGCTAATATACATATGTATGTGCGTGTAATATGCCACAAGAAAATTCCTGACCAAGTTTTATGCCAGGAGTCAAGTGACACTAAGTTGGTAAGTTGATTGACAAACCATATTGTTTTTAGTAAGGTGAAAAGAAGAGTAGGAAAATAGGATGGTGAAAAGATGATATTTTTCTTGGATAGCTTGTGTAAAACACTGGTAGCTTAGGTATTTATAGACGACCAAATACTATGAACTAGAAAGTGAAATCCTCTAAATCAGTTCTAAGATCAAGGTAAAATGATTCCTAAAATTAAGATTCTAAAATCACTGTAACTGATACATAAAATCAGTCTAAATAAGACATGTTTCCATAATAGTTGACTAATTATATTTTCCACATACATCAATAACAAATACTATAAAGGTATAATTGTCTTTTAAATTCTTTTAGTATAGTAAATATAAGCATTATTTTAGTTGTGTTTTCATTACTAATTTAAAATTTTATAAACTATAAAGGAGTCTAAATGAAAAATTTTTCATTTTAAGGGGGCCCGAGGCCCCTGCCAGCCCCCCTGGATTCGCCACTGTTTTTAGCCACATGGTAGGTGTGACATAATCTAGTGTGCATCTCTCTCTCTCTATATGTGTGTGTGTAAGGACAAATTCAGAAGATTGGCTAGTATTCTATCTTTTAAGTATGAATAGACTAAAACAAGGAATGATTAACATGTTGGGACAAGTATAATATAGGTCTTCAGATGCACTATTATGAAAATATGAATGAATAAAAGTAAGAGAAACGAGATCAAGTACAACTAAAGTTTACATGGATTGATTCAATGAAAAGGACCTGGATCTGTCTACTTTTTGTACAATATATGTGGAAAAGTAGATTATTTTTATTGACTGACTTGTCTTAGAACAATGGTAAATTACGGTATTTTATACACGACTACAGCCAGTATAAATCAGGAAACTACCAAGAAACTTTCTTTTCCTAAATTTAATCATAAAATGAAGCTTCAATCGGTCTTAAAATCAATCCTAAAATCTCTGTAGTAACATTTTCCTCAAAGTAATGTTTTGACTAATCTCCCAAATACACCTTATATTTTCCACACTCCCCTCAAGTTGATGAATAGGTATTCTCCATTACCAGCTTATGTGATATTGTTGATTGGGTCTTTTAGTCAACACATCCAAAAGTCGACACTTGGTTGAAATGTAGGGTGTGCAAATCAAGCCTCTGTCTGGTTTCTCCTTTATGAATTGTTTATATACTTTAATGTGCTTCATCCTATATTGAAAACATAGGGCATGCAGATCAAGCAACAACTTTCTGATGTACTTTTTAGGTCTATGCATAAACTGGCTTACCACACTCATAGCATATGTGATATCTGCCATTCTGTGTGAAAGATGAATGAGTTTTCCCACCAATGTTTTGGTACATCTCTCTGCCTAGAGCAGCATCATCGTTACCTTCCCAAGGCTTACCATGGGAATCTATTAGGGTATATGTAGGTTTGCATGCTGGTTCTAGTTTCCTTCAAAAGATCAATTATGTATTTTTGTTGTGAGATAAAAGAGCTTGAGTGTGCTACCTCAATTCCCAGGAAGTGTGTCTTATATTGGAAGAGGAAAGACATGACGGTTTGACTTTCTTAATTACTTATTGTGTCAAGATGGTACATGGTAGAGTCTATCCTTTCCTTTGCAGGTCCATGCTTCTCTGTGTTCTAATCCTTCTCTGTGTTCTAATCCTGAGTGAGCTTGTTATTGATACTAGATTAGTAGATAGCTTAGGAACATAGGTGACATTTTCTAGAACCAGCAGTGGATTAGTTTGGATGTCTCCGCTGCCTGTCACTGTGGTGACTAAACTAACTGCAGCTGAAAATTTTCTCTTTGTTGGACATTTAGAATGAGTACTAAATTGAGTCCGATATGAATTTCAGACATTGAGCTCACAAGGAAGAGTATACTTGAGAACGCTAAAGAATATGTACCATTGGCTTTGAGCTTATCTAACACCCCTAATAGGCCTCTAAGTATCTCAATACTAATATTTTATTTTTTTCAGAGTTATATTTGAGTTTGAGTTGTAGTAATGTTTCTCTTAAAATAAATGGCACTGAAGGCTAGAATTGTAATCTGCAAGATATAAGCCTAATGATTTGAAAAACAAAGGATGAAAATGTACAAACCACTCAAAAAAAAAAATGAAGACTGAAAAATAGGAAAATAAGTGATGAAAAGAATCAGCAATGAAGGCTTGGTATGATATCATGTGAGAAAACAAATTGTTTTTATTGAATGACTTGGGTTAAAACAATGGTACAGGTCTAGGTATTTATATCCTTACTACAGCCAGTATAAATTAGGAAACTATCAAGAAACTTACTCTTCCTAAAATTAGTACTAAATGAAACTTAAAAATCAGTCCTAAAATCACTACAAGTAATACGTTTTGATTAATCTCTACAATTAGAACTTATATTTTCCACTGTATGGCTAGAGTCCAGATCAGTTATAATGGTGGAGCTGGTTTCCTGCAGTTGCTGATAACTAATTTGAGATTGATGTTCATTGAATCAAGTTTTCTTAAATACATATGAAGCAACTGAGCTTTTATGTTGCAAAATATCTATCTTCAATTTTTTTTTGTCTAACTTTAATCCCAACACTTATATTTTGTACAGACAGTACTTTGTGCTCTGGCCGATGTTGTTAGCATGCGCTTTATAGATGGGAATGAAGCATCAACTGGTCTAATGGGAATTGACTACTCTAAAGCTTTCTGGCTTTACAAGTAGTGAAAATATGAGAAAACAGAATATCTTTGCTATAAACAAATGTAAGCAAAAGAACTTAAATTCTAGTATTCCTCCATTCTACCTCCTTGGGTTCATATGACAGTTATTTCATGCAACCTGCAGGCATTATGAGGTTTATACCAGACCATGACAATACATTTACTATCTAAAAATGTGATTTTGACACAATTATTAGCTTCTTAACATGAAATTAGCTTGTTTCCTTTTTTTTCCTGATCATTCACACAGTATAAATGTTCTACACTTGTCCCTTTTAGTCCTATAACAATGACCAAATATTTCTAAAACTCCTAATTTTTCTGTGAAGAGAGATGGGCTATAGGGCTTATCGTGTTGATTACATGGAAGATCTCACAAATCCATTTGTGTCCATGTATTTTGGAGCGGCGTATTTAGCTTGGTTATCAGAGTATGAAGGGAGGTAGGTTATTAAAAACTCAAACATCATTTACTGTCACTTTGGTTCCACAGCATCACAAACTTGTGGCTTCTTTGATTTTGGCAAAGCAGGGAAAGGAGCCTGCAATTCATCTTTCATGGTTATATTTCTGGACCAAAAAATGTACATCTCGAAGAAACGTGTCCGGAGTGGCTAAAGTTTGAGCAAATTTTGGCCCGTTATGAACGCACAAAAAGGTACGTGCCATATCTTGCACGCATTAACAAAATGCAGTTGTATATGTTCCCTGGAGTGACTAATCATTCATTGATCTTGCTTCTTCAGCCGTGAAGGGAGCTGCAACATCATTTAACCTGATAGATATCAGTGGATCACCATCTTTTAGATGGTTCTCCCATGAAGTTGTGCTGAATGCATACAATGGAAACCATTTTTTAATGCTAATTTCACTGTAAGATTTGAAGAAAAAGGGGCGTCTTTTTCTGTCTTTTTTTAGGTTCTTTTTAAGATATCTGTGTAAATTGAACAAGTGTACGGCTGTCTCTGTCATGTACTAATAGAACAAATAACTAGAAAGCGTCTGGTGGCTTTTCACAATACCGGATGCAATCAAATAAATAATAATAATTTGAAAAGGTTTAGATTATGCTATTAATCCCTGCATTTTGTGAAAATTGTAGATTTAGTTAATTTTTATCGGGTCAGTCTCCTCTATAAATTTTTATAGGGTCAATCTTCTCTATAACAATCAATCTTTATAATAGTCAAACTTCTTTCTAAACTGGTTTTTAATGTTTTATTTTTGGATAAATTACACTACAGGTCACTTTAAAAAAATGTCATTTCTATTTCACTATAAATTTTTTTGTTAATTTAGTCACTTTAATTAAGAAGGAAAAAGAGAAAACTTAAAAACTTTAGTCTTATGTTGCAAATAAACTAAAAAAAGTGTTTTGGATTAATTACAGAGATTAATTTAAGTAATTATCTTAATTAGAATAACTAAATTGACACAAAAATTAGAGTGACCAAAATAGGAATGACACTATAAGTTATCCTATATTTTTTACTCTTTCTAACAATTTTTCAACTATAAAATTTTAAATTTTAATAAAATGTTTAATTTTTTTATAAAAAATATTAATAATATTTTATTAAATAAAAATAATCTTTAATAAATAACATTATTTCAACAAAATGTTTAAGTTTTATATAAAAAATTAATCGTATTTTATTAAATGAAAATAATCTTTAATAAATAGAATTATATTTGTAAATTTTATTAATGATAACCCTCACTAATTAATAAATAAAATTACATTTCTAAATTTTATTAATCATCAATGCACCACAATTCGATGCATTGTTAATGAGCAAAATAAGAAAAAAAATGAAATTCTTTCTAATAAATATTTATTGTTATAAAAGAAATAGACAGGGAATAAATAACAAAGAGAATAGAAGAGCAAAGAGAGCATATTTTATTGATCAATCGGCATATTTATTAAACTTTGTTTAAAGTCTCTATTTATAGGCATAAGAAATATAAATGAAGTAGAGATCTACTTCTAATGACTATTAAAATTTAAAGTATATCAAAACTTATCTTGATCTTAATGGACATCCACTTAATAAGATATTCATAATACTCCCCCTTGGATGTCCATTGGTAGATAATGTGTGTCGTTAAAACCTTACTAAGATAAAAACCTTGTGGGAAAAAAAAATCCTAGCGAAGGAAAAAGAGTACACATATCTATAATACGCATAATATGATGCCTCATTAAAAACCTTACCAGGAAAACTCAATGGGTCAAAACCTCGATTAAGGGAAAAAGAGTACAACGCGTATTTACTCCTCCTAATGAAAACATCACATACTTTCTCATATTCTACGTATTCAATCTTGAATACTAGTCGTTCAAATGATTATTTGAATGTATTTGCTAAGCATTTATATTACCAATATTTTGAAAGTCATGAGTGGGGGGAAATTTTGGGGGAAATATATTTTGATTTCTTCAGGAATTTCAACAATAATCATAGCAAACTTTAATTATTATTCCTCTATAAAAATAAAAATAGGTATTTTGGATATTTTATAATCATTTTTCAATTACTATTGATTAAGTCAAATTTACCATAGATGTTCAATTATTTCAATTTATATAAATGAACAATTTCTCGATAATTTCAATACGCTTCTGGCATTCTAAATCCTTTAAGGATTTTAATATAAACTTTACTATATAGTAATTCATAAAAGGTTATAACAACAACCATTAGATGCAAGTTAACTCTTTTATGAACAATTAGTTTAATAATATATCTGAAGGTTATTGTATCCACTACAAAAGAATATTATATCTTTTCATAATTAATGCTAGGACTTAGCAAAACCTTCATATTTAGCAAAACCTTCATATTTTATTATGTTTTGTAAAATTACTTCATTTGCACCCTTACCATTAGATATTTGGACTACTGGTCCAAAAACTCCATAAATTTAATTGTACTTGAGTTCTGTCTTTTCTATTTTGATCAATTTATTTCATATCTATATTTCTCAATAGATTTACTTAAGATCCTCCTTTTATTTAATTATTTCAACAATAATATTGCATACAAAACCATTGTCGACCACTTTTATTATTGGTTCGACATTTTTTCAAATTGACATAACTTATCGAGATATTTTATTTTCACTATTTTAATCTTCAGTTTCAGGTACCTAAATCTCTTATGGAGTTTTACTTATTAGTTATATCTTGGGTCTCTTCTGGAGCACCCGCCATCACTATATGATCGCTGTAACACCTCAAATCCAGCCTAGACGTTATGGCCGAATCCGGAGGTGTTGCAAAGAATGGGATTTGTTAACGAAATTTATATGATAAAATCATTTCAGTTTTTCAACTCTTATTTGCTTTTATCCATTGTCAAAATATTTATTTAGTTAATTAATTGTCCTTAAAACGTGTTTCTTAGCGTAAGCTTACGAAAAACTGTTGCCGAAACCATTTTTAATTTTTTCTAAAAAACGAGGATTGATTTTAAAACGAAAAAATAGAGTCACCACTGATCTTTGTTCGAGGTGTGATCGGATCACCTTGAGATCGATTAATAAAATATTTTGACTTATTAAAATAATGATTTTGGGTCTACGAAATTTGAGAAAAAGGGTTCGGGAGCCAGTTACGCACGAAGAAGGGTTAGCACCCTCGTAACGCCCAAAATTGGTACCTAATTGATTAATTAATGTCTTAATGTCGAAAATTTGAAATGGTTTTGAAATACGATTTCTTTTAAAACATTTGAATAACTCGAATTGGACGTTAAGAATTCCCTTGTTACGAAGGAATAAAATATCACATCCAGCACGTTAGGACATGACCTTTTAAGCCCTCGAAACCACGACCGAGTCTTAATTTCCAAAAGCTTATGTGTTGAAAAATTACAAAAGGATACTCAATTATTTGGTCCAACGGAAAACCGAAACCCAACACGTTAGGGGACAATTTCTCAGATTTCCAAACATAGAATATTGCCTTGTTTCGAAGTTTAGAAAACACAGACGAAATTTTAAAGGGACATTTGATTATTTGGACAAATGAAAAATCGAAACCCAGCACGTTAGGGCACAATTTCCCGATTTTCCAAACATCAAACATTGCCATTATTTTGTAAAACCGGCTCAAAATATATTTGTTTGGTTTACTTAAGGGCAAAAAAGCAACCGATATTGGGCGAAGATTTGGAATTTAAAATTTGATATAATAATAATCATACCAGCATAGTATGGAGCATGAGACAAAAATATAGAAGTTCAACATTATACAAATGCATGACAATGAAAAAAGTACAAATATACGAATCAAAATACTCAATAGTAACAATTTCGCAACCACCTTATTTTAAAACTAACATTTAGTTTAAAATTAATGAATAAAAATGATTAAAGAATATAACATATATGAGGCAAAATAAAATAAAATAAAATAAATACCAAATTTCCTAAATAATAATGAACAAAGTTAAATCAAACCATGAATAAGAAAATGGGTTGGAAATTGATAATATAAGAACAATTTAAGAATAAATTATTTGTAAAAAGAGACTTGTATGTAAAAGTTTAAAATAGGCCATAAAAATAAGAACAGAAATTAATAATATGTAAAATAATAATATATAAATTAATTTTATAATGAGTATTATGTGAGAAGAAAGTCAAAGTAAATAATATACAAAGCAATATATAGATCCATCAAAAATAAATAATATATAAATAAATATAAATACTTTAGTATAAATAATATATACAAAAAAAAGAAAATATAATATTTGAAATAACTAATATTCAAAAAGGAAAATTTTAAGATAAATAAATTATACTAAAATAAAATGAAAATTTATCAAAGGGAAAAGACGAAAACAGTGTGAAATCAAATAAATAATTTAAAATAATATGTTAAAAAAAACAATGAATAACTCGTAAAGAGTTTAAAAAAAAACTAAAAAAAAAACTCAATTGAAAGGAAAGCAAAATGAGATGAATAATTTATGAACAAACCAAATTATTAAAACAAAATTAAGGACCGAAATAAGATGCGCACAAAAGAACAAGGATTAAAAATGCAAATGTTCTGAATCACAAAAAGCACTGTCAAGGCGCAGAGAAAATTGAAACAGCACACAAACCTCTAGGAAAAAATGAAAGAAATATAATAGGAACAGATTAAAGATGGCGCAAAAATAGGAATGACTGGCCGCGCAAATTACCCATTTAAGGGGAACATTCGCAGATCTAGCTTGTCAATGCGGAGGCTATCACTTTCGCTCCCCCAAATGCTGTTAAAATTAAACACAACCTTTATTTCATTTAAAAAAAAAAACATTAAAGAAGCCTTTAGAAAACCCAAAGCTTTTTTTAAACCCCTTTTTCCTTAAAAACATTTTACCTTTTTGCTTTTTTTAAAAAAAGAAACCCCAAAATTTTTGAGATGCTCTCTCAACCTTCAGCCGAATGGTTCACAACCAGGCCCCCCACCACCGCCTCATACGCTACCTTAGACGGCCACTGAAAGGTACATCCAACCTCTCCCCTTTATCATACCTTAGTATATATACCAGATTTGAATGAAAAAAAAAAGAAAAAAAATGATGAATAACCACATTCGAAGTGAATTTTTTGTCTGATATCTATTGATTTTTGTGTAAATCTTGTATTTTCTCGTATTCTATTTCTATGAAAAAAGGTAAAAAAAAACCCGTCCCAAAACAAAGAATATTCGAGGCCTTTTGTAGCCATTTTTACAACGGTTACTTGCTATTTCTTTGCTCATGTCGCAGGTCACGAAGACGTGGAGGAGGAACGGGCGTGGGGCGTGGGGCGTGCTACACGCGAGCTGGGGCGAACGTGCAAGGTGGAGTACGTGGTGATTGCCGGTGGCTGCGTTCGTGCGGCGCATGGAGTAGCCTAGGGTTCTTTTCTTATTGGGCTATTGTAGAGTTTTGGGCTTTAAAAATTGGGTCAAAGTTTTTTGGGTTGTTTTATATAATTGGGTTGGTCCTTATATTTTTGGATTTATTATTTGTTTTCGCTTTTGCTTTGTATGTGTATGGGCCGTAATTGGGTATTTGGGCCAAAATTAGGTAGCCCGGGAAAATTCGGGTCTCACAGCTGCCCCCTCTTTGCGTGTTGTCATGTAATGAGAATGAAGCAAAGACCACAAAAAGGCCAATTTTGCCCAGCCTTGCCACATCTCAACCTCTTTATGCTCATATTCTTCAAGTAACCCCATTCCAACCCACTGCATCTTCAGGGGTATAGGAATTGTGCTTTCAATCTACTCTACATCCTCAATTTGCTCCATTGCGACTTCAGGGGGATAAAACTTGTAATTTTGAGCCTATTCCACTGCAACTTCAGGGAGATAAGGCTAATGGCTTAAATCTGCTCCATTATCGATACATAGAGATAAGATTCGCCGTCTTTGATCTGCTCCACTACTGCATAGGGAGATAAGATCTGCAATTTTCAGTCTGCCTCCTTGTTACCTCAGGAAGATAAGACTTGTATCTTCAACCTGCTCTCTTGCTACCTTAGAGAGATAAGACTGGTGGCTAAAATCTGCTCCATTGCTGATACATGGAGATAAGATTCGCCATCTTCGATCTGCTCCACTACTGCTTAGGGAGATAAGATCTGTAATTTTCAGTTTGCTTCCTTGCTACCTCAAGAAGATAAGACTTGTATCTTTAACTTGCTCTCTTGCTACCTTAGAGAGATAAGGCTGGTGGCTAAAATCTACTCCATTGCCGACACATGGAGATAAGATTTTCCATCTTTGACCTGCTCCACTACTCTTAGGGAGATAAGATCTGCAATTTTTAGTCTTCTTCCTTGCTACCTCAGGAAGATAAGACTTGTATCTTCAACCTGCTCTCTTGCTACCTCATAGAGATAAGGCTGGTAGCTAAAATCTACTCCATTATCAATACATGGAGATAAGATTCGCCATCTTCGATCTGCTTCATTACTGCTTAGGGAGATAAGATCTGCAATTTCACTGATGCCGCTATATTGTCCTCTGAGGAACATGCCCTGTAGACTCGGTTTCATATGCCTATGTTTATGCCAAATGATTAGGATACTATAATCAAAATCAATCAGATGCTCCTAACCAAATGTGCTATGAATGATATGAATGTAGACATTAAAAAAAAAGATTCCTTTTTAATTTCTTAAAGCGTCAGTACTCGTTACTCATCAGAGTTTTACCACTATTGTATTATGCTACTTGCTCGGTTAAAATTTTCCAACAGAAAACCCGTAGAAACAACCCATTTTGCTCAACTGGCTTGCCCTATTGTAACTTTAAGGTCCATTTCACTGTACTTTTGGGACCTAAGGTTTATACCATCTTCAAAACCCCCTCTTGCAACTCAGGAGTATAGGACCTGAATCTTTCATCAATTTGGTCTATTACACCATTCCCCGGGCGTCATGACCAGATGTATCCATCTGATATTTGCATGGATGAGGAATATCCTTTCTCTTTCTGAGAAGGATCCCTTCTTATGCTTTGCTCATTTCTGTTATTGAGGCAATATCCTTCCTGTTCAACCAATATCTTTGACTGAAAATCCGAAGAGATAATCTCAATCTAGACTCAAATAGTTCTAACCCTTAAGTTGGGTAAGCTTTAAACAAAAGTCCAGTTTTAGGTTCTTGCACTGTTTAGAGCTTTCTGGAGTAGGTGTTATTAGTTCATTAATCTTTATTTCAATACGAGTGCTTGAAAAAGATTATAAAGATAGACAAAACTAAAATTTATTTGGAACAAAATTAAAAAAAAAAAGATTAATCAAAGAAAGTAAATATTGCCGGAGTACAAAAATAGGTAAAAGGGAACAAAAATTAGTGCCCCAGATATCACAGCTTGAGCTCATCTGTACGAACTCTATGAGAACCATTTTGGGCTCTTCACGTGCCTAGGAGACCTAGAGTACTTTGTCGATACCCCAAGACGTAGCGTGCTTCCTCTTCGTTAATTCCAGCACAGCAAGACTACCACATGCCTCCTCTTTGATCAAAATTTGAATTGCCCTTTTCGGGTTTTCAATTTAAAACCCCTTTGGTCTCAAGGCCCCCTTTGCGGGTTTTCACCTCATCCTCTCCTCTTTTTTTTTTCTTTTTTTTTGGCGCCCTTTGCGGGTTTTCACCTTAGCCTCCTTTTAAGCGAAGTACTACTTGACTGAATCTGAATTTACTGGGTTAGGCAGGCTTTTACTGTCCATCTTAGTTAATATCAGTGTCCCTCCAGAAAAAGCTTTTTTTACCATATAAGGTCCTTCCTAGTTTGGCATCCATTTCCCTCTGAAATATTTTTGTATAGGGAGGATCGTTTTCAAAACCAAGTCCCCCTCATGGAATACTCTGGGGCAAACTTTTTTGTTGTAAGCCCGCATCATTCGCTTCTAGTACATTTGACCATGACGGATAGCCTTCAGCCTCTTTTCTTCAATCAAGTTCAGCTGATCATATCGGGACTGGATCCATTCTGCTTTGTCAGGCTTTGATTCTGATAAAACCCAGAGAGAAGGAATTTCGACTTCAATGGGCAAAACTACCTCCATCCCACAAACCAATGAGTAAGGTGTTACCCCGGTAGAAGTTCTGGCAGATGTTTGATAAGTATACAGAGCAAATGGTAACTTTTCATGCCAATCCTTGTAGGTCTCAGTCATTTTCCTCACAATCTTCTTGATATTTTTATTAGCTGCCTCAACTGCACCATTCATTTTTGGGCGATATGGTGACGAGTTGTGGTGCTTAATTTTAAACTGTCTGCAGACCTCTACTATCACACTGTTATTCAAATTCAACGTGTTGTCAGATATGATCCTTTCTGGCATGCCATCTCGACATATGATCTCCTTCTTCAAGAACTTGCTGATCGCTGACTTTGTGACGTTGGCGTATGAAGTAGCCTCTACCCATTTGGTGAAGTAATCGATGACCACAAAGATGAATTGATGTCCGTTAGAAGCCTTTGGCAAAATTGGCCTAATGACGTCCAAGCCCAACATTGAAAAAGGCCACGGGGAAGTCATAACATGAAGAGGCGAATGAGGCACATGGATCTTGTCTCCATAAATTTGACACTTACGATTGGCGTAACTGATGCAATCTCCTTCTATCGTGGATCCATAATACTCGAATCTCATGATTTGCCTGGCCATTGTAATCCCGTTGGCATACATACCACAAATACCTTCATGGACTTCTTTTAGGATTTTCCTAGCTTCAACAGCGTCAACACATCTTAGCAGCACCTAATCTTTCCTCCTTTTATACAAGATCTCTCCGTCTAAGACATAGTCACTGGCCAGCCTCCTTAACGTTCCCCTATCATTTTCAGTTGCCTGATCAGGATATTCACGGCTCTTCACATATCGTAGAATATCATGATACCAAGGATAATCATCACTCACCTCTTCTACATCAATATTGCAGCAATGAGCTGAAGTCTCACAAATACTCATTTGGATCAGCTTCATATCCTCTCGTCCATTTAATTTGATCATAGAAGCTAACGTCGCCAAGGTATCAGCCATCTAGTTTTTGTCTCGCGGGAGATAATAGAAAGTGATATCATCAAACCCTTCAATTAACTCCAGGTCCAGCTTCCGGTAACTAATTAACTTAGGGTCCCTTGTTTCCCATTCACCTTTGAACTGATAGATCACTAGTGCAGAATCCCCATACACCTCTAACACCCTGATTTTACGTTCGATGGCTATACGGATTCCCATGATACATGCTTCGTACTTTGCCATATTGTTTGTACAATTAATATCCAATTTCCAAGTGAATGGATAATGATCTCCATTTGGGGATATCAGGACTGCCCCAATTCCATTACCAACAGTGTTTGACGCCCCGTCAAAATTCAGCTCCCAAGAATGATCTTCTGAAGTGTCTTCTTTGGTAGTTGCCACATACATTAGATCTTCATTAGGGAAATCAAAGCTTAAAGACTCGAAATCATCTAAAGCTTTGCTGGCAAGAAAATCTGCTATTGCACTCCTTTTTACAGCCTTCTGGTTCACATACATTATGTCAAACTCGGAAAGAAAAATTTACCATCGGGCCATTCTTCCACTTAAAGCAGTCAACTCCATCATGTACTTTAGAGGGTCCAATTTCGAGATCAACCAAGTCGTATGGTACAACATGTACTGCCTCAATCTTCGAGTTGTCCAAACTAAGGCACAACATAATTTCTCAATTGACGAGTATCTCATTTCACATTCAGTGAGTTTCTTACTGAGGTAATATATCGCCCTTTCTTTCTTTCCTGTCTCATCGTGTTGGCCGAGCATATATCCCATTGAATTTTCAAATACTGTTAAATACAGTATCAATGGTCTACTAGGACTAGATGGCATTAGCATTAGGGGATTGGACAAATATTGTTTAACATTATCAAAAGTTTTCTGGCACTCATCATCCCACACGCCTAGGTTGTGTTTCTTAAGAAGGTGAAATATGGGATCACATTTCTCAGTCAGCTGTGAAATAAACAGGGCGATGTAATTTAATCTTCCCAGGAAACCTCGAACCTCTTTCTGAATGCGCGGCGAAGGTAATTTTTATATAGCCTTGACTTTTTTGGGGTCGATCTCAATTCCCATTTCGCTGACTATGAAACCAAGAAGCTTCCTTGACCTGGCTCCAAAAGTACATTTTGTTGGATTGAGCTTTAGCTGAAACTTCCTCAACCTCAGGAACAATTTCCACAAAACCTGTATATGCTCCTTTTCTGTTCAGGATTTTGCGATCATATCATCGACATAGACCTCAATTTCCTTGTGCATCATGTTATGGCACAAGGTTACTATGGCTCTTTGATACGTTGCTCCCGCATTCTTTAACCTGAATGGCATCACCCTATAGCAAAAAGTCCCCCATAAGGTTATGAATGTGGTCTTTTCCATATCTTCAGGATGCATCTTTATTTGATTGTACCTAGAGAAACCATCCATGAAGGAGAACAGTGAGTAACCTGCTGTGTTGTCCACTAAAGTGTCAATGTGAGGTAGTGGGAAGTTGTCTTTTGGGCTAGCCTTGTTTAAGTCCCTGTAATCTAGGCACATCCGCACTTTTCCATCTTTCTTAAGAATAGGAACAACGTTAGCTACCCATTTTGAGTACCACCTGCAAGAACCCAGCATCAAATTTTTTCTTGACTTTTTCCCTTATCTTTACTGTGACATCGGGCCTCATCCTTCGGAGATTCTGTTGAACTAGCTTGCATTCTCCTTTTATGAAGACGAGATGCACTGCAATATTAATGACCCAGGCATATCTTGATACGACCATGCAAAGATATGTTTGAACTCCTGCAGTAATTCAATGAGGTCCCATCTTGTTCCCTCAGTTATGCACGTTCCAATGTTCACCTCTTTCCCTTCTTCCAAGGTCATAATCTCGATTGTCTCTTTATGGGGTAGGATCTATTTCTCTTCCTGCTCTACCATCCTTAACAAATCCGGATGTTAGTTACAGTCTTCATCATCTTCAAAATCTTGAAATCTCTCAAGACACATGTCTCGCTCAGAAGGGAGCTCTGAGTCCATAACAGTGTCACTCATGTCATTGATATCTGAAGACCTATTGTAGGCACGGGAGGATATCCAAAAAAAATAAAAGAATAGCTTTATTTGTATGGCATGACTATAAATGAAATACAAGGAAAGAATATTTGCACAAGATGAAAGAATATTTACTCAGAATAGGATATATTTATATTAAAATAAATACATTTTGAACATGAGCCTATTTCACAAAAGATTCTTATTGTTTCTAGGCTTTAAAACAACAAGTGTGCTTTGAACATTACTCTGTATTAGCTCTAAAAACTATAGGAATTTCTTCCACAATCCAGTTGTTCAGAACACTTCCAGGCTCATAAGGGCGAAGACTTGCTAAGTCTCTTTCCATCACTTTCTCTTCAGATATGACGTTGATATTTAGATTTCTAATCAAATGTTCGACCATTCTTTTTTCTGTCATCTTCGGTTCAGGATAGATAATTCCTCCTGACACAAATGTATTGGATATATGGGGAAAAGTTATCAATTCCCACTTGACATCTACCCCACTTAATCGTGCTCTTCGCCTCTTTTGCCTCATTTCCATCTCCTTTCTCTTTTGCTTTGCATCTGGCCTATACCCTAAGCCAAAGCGATCCTGTTTATCAGCCAAAACTGGCATCTCAACTCGTCCATGAAGATACTTTCCAAGTCCCCTTTCAGGCAATGCCCTTTTTCTCACTGTTAGTTGCAAGCTCATCCTCGTAGCCTCCGATATTTTTGGCATTGGGACCCTGCCCCATTCAATGATGAAAGTTGCATTTACGAACTCTAATGACCGAAAGGAACATTCTATCGCCTCAGTATCACTTTCTATATACGGCGCATCACTAGTGACGGATGCAATAATTTCCTCCTCCGCGTTTATCGTTATCAGCCGGCCCTCTGTCACCAACTTTAGCTTCTGGTGCAATGATAATGATACTGCCCCTGCCGAGTGAATCTATGGCCTCCCCAATAGGCAATTATAAGAAAGCTTGATATCCATCACTAGGAAATCTACCTCGTATGTGTTCGGTCCGATTAGAAGAGGCATCTCAATCCTTCCCATTACCTTTCTTTCGGTGCCATCAAATGCTATCACTATATTTTGGCATGTTTTCTTGTGAGAACTGTCTATTGGCAACCTACTTAATGTGGATAGGGGCAAGACGTTCAATGCCAATCTATTATCAATTAGTACCCTTGGTAATGTATACCCCTTGCAGCGAGTGGTGATGTACAGAGCCTTGGTGGATCCCATGCCCACTGGCGGTATCTCATCGTCACTGAAAGAGATGAAATTTTCGGCACTTATGTTACTGACAAGACGGTCTAGCTTATTTACCAAAATGTCAGCGACATAAGTTTCGTTCAACACATTGATCAATGCATTATGATGTACCTTTGAGTTTAGGAGCAGGGTTAGCACTGATATGCGCGCTGGTTGTTTGTGTAATTATTCCACAACGCTATACTCGCTGTGCTTTAGGAACTTTAAAAATTTCTTAGCTTCACTCTCAGTTACAGGCTCATTAACCAGTAGACCTGACTTTTCTTCCCTTTGTTCAATCATCAAGGACTTCCCTTCTATAGACCCGGCTTTTGTATTTGGCGTGCTGACTGGACTCCCCTCTCCTGATAACGCCACATTTCAGTTATAATTCCAAGGCACCCTTTTGCTATCCTTATAAGGAAAAGCCGTGGGTTTCTGAATTATCACTCTTGGTGTAATTTTTGCTTCAGCTTCATTAATTCTTGGTCGTGAAATAATCACCACCGAGTGATTGACCTTAGAAACCTTCTCTATCAACCCCTCCTCCGAGGTGCATACATCTTCCTCCTCAGTAAATTCAAAGAACTCCAGCTCTTTGTTGTCCATTAGACCCTGTACTAGGACTCTGAATTCATCGCATGTTTCAATCTCATGGTTTTCCTTATTATAGAACTCACAGTAGTTCCTCGCCTCTTGGGATTTGCTCCCCAAGTCTTGTGTGATTAACCCTATTTCCACCATCTTCTTTCAAATCTCCCTCAACGGGGTTTTCACTTCTGTAACATTCAACTTAACTTTCCTCCCCATATTCTTAACTATCGCGTTTACCCCATTATTAGTATGATTGGGTAACAGATTTCGTACACCAGGTGCATCATCGAATTTCACACACCTATTTTGATGAGCCTTTCAACTACCCTTTTAAAAGAGGTGCAGTTCTCTATCGAGTGTCCCATGATTCCCCCATGATATTCACATTGGGAACTTGCATCATACCACTTGGGGTATTGGGGTTGCAATGGTTTTAAGTAGAACGGGGATACAACGTATGCATCGAATAAACTTTTGTATAACTTCTGATACGTTATTGGAATGGGAGTAAACTGGAGCTTCTTCGTGTTCTGCTTTGTATTGGGCTCCTGCCTTGACGAAGCTTGCTGGCTCCTGGCTACTACTTTCAGTTGATTTACCGTGATTGGTTTTCCATAACCCATGTTCACATTGCTGTCTTCATTTTCTCTCTTTTTCGGGGCCGACCTCCTGGTGTTTTCCCTAGCTCTATCTTTTCGCACCTTATCGCATTCTCTATCGTTTCACCAGACATCACTATGTTCGCTAAACTCTTAGTGGCACTTCCCAGCATGTGATTAATAAAGGGTGCCTTCAAAGTATTAATGAAAAGCATGGTTGTTTCTTTTTCCAACAGTCGCGGTTGGACTTCTGTAGCGACTTCCCTCCATCTCTAAGCATATTGCCTAAAACTTTCACTCTACTTTTTCTTCATGTTTTGTAACGTGATCCTGTCAAGCGCTATGTCCATCATATGGCTATATTGCTTCATAAAGACCTGTGCTAAGTCTTTCCATGATTTAACTTGGTTATGATTCAACTAATTGTACCATTTGGTCGTAGCCCTAGACAGACAGTTGAAAAGAGTGAAGCAATAATTGATCATTATTAACATGACCAGTCATCCTCTGACAAAACATCGTGATGTGAGCTTCAAGGCAACTGGTTTCGTTGTATTTTTCAAACTTTGACATTTTGAACTTCGGAGGGAGTACCAAATCTGGGACCAGGCTCAACTCCTTAGCATCTATTCCGCAATGATAATCAGCGCTTTCCAATGCCTTGAATTTCTCCTCCAACCATTTGTATCGGTCTTCCAGCTATTTTGGAAATTTCACTCTTGCCTTTCCTGCTTCCGCTACATTATTGAGGACAGGGACTGCAGGATTTGGCCGACTGTCTTCGGGGTTAGAATACGAGCCCATTGAAAAATTTATCGGTGCTGAATTACCGGTCTGATATTGGGGTTTGATATTGACAGACACCCCTTGTGGTGGTACTGAGGTATTTATTAGGGTGGAACTTGGAGGGTAAGGAAGAATCTCACTATCGTTCTCAGTATTGATAATGGGACTCTTCCTTTTTTCTGGCATTCCAGCCAGTAGCTGAGAGAATTGGTTCATATTCTTTTGAGATTCCAGCATATGATGCTTCATATCCTACTGAATCTTGGCCAACTATTCTTGTATCTGTAATTGCAGTTGATCCTGCATCTCTTTCTGCATTTGCTCCAAGTTTCCAACCTTTAATCCATAGCTTTGGTTTTTTTCCGTGTGTAGTATTGATGTTCTAAGATAACTATAATGCGATTTTGAATTAATTAGGATTCTTTTGTGAAATTCAATGCACATGATGTGATGAAATGCAAATGCATGAGATGAATGCAAAACTAAAAAGACGTCGATTCTGATTCAATTCCATATAAAAAACTTTATTAGAAAGTAAAATCCTTTACATAAAACAGATCATATATACGACTTTGCCCTAATGCCCAAAGTTTTAACTTTCTTAAGAAGGCAAGCTAGCTCATGACCCCGGTCTGATTCTAACTTATACTTCACACTTAGCGCATAAGCTTGAAACGCTAAGGTCTATAAATGATCGGGCACTTCTCGAATCTGAGCCATGGCTTCACCCATGATATGATCTCTATCCCTGACCTAGTTTTGTGATTGACGGAGCTATTTCTTCTACTGCTCATTATTTGATAAACCATAATTTATACATATTTTTATCCCATGGTTAGCGCATTTATAGATGGTTTCTTCTTAGAATTGGAGAATTCGATGCTCCTAATCCTTTAATTTCATGTTTTATACTTAGGTAGCATAGGAGAGTAAAAAGGGCGAGAAACGGGCCGAAAACGAAGAAAATAGACCTACGTGGAAAATCAACACGGCCTGAACTTTCTCAGACGGGCATGTCACACGGTTGCGTCCCTTTGGCAGGATTGAAGCACTACTTACACAGGTCTGCTACACGCCCGCCTGTTCAACAGCCTTGACCATGGGCTGGAGTAATCGTACAAGGGTGTGTCACACGGGCGTGCCCCTGACAACCCAAGTATAACTATTCGGAAAAGGCCAATATTGGGGGCTTTTAGGCATTCTAAAGCTTATTTAAACACCTAAGGAGGAACTTAGAAGTAAGGACACAGAATAAAAAGTAATGAATTACTTAAGGAAAGCTAGTTGATCCATCTCAGAAGCCGGATTCATCATCAAGATTGAAGATCTCCCTTCAAGTTCCTTCAGGAGTTTTGAGTTTTCTTATGTTTTGTTATCTTTATGCTTTTGAGATTTTTTGTTCCATAAGTATGAACTAAACCCCCTAAATACCTAAGGGGAATGAAACCTAAGACGGATCTTGTTACTATTATCTGAATTGTATGATAAAAATTTGACTTATTCTAAATTATATGTTTTTAATTCTTGTTTTGATATTCCAAGATATTGATTCAAGTTAAGCTCTTATTCAGAGGAGGAATAGACCCTGTCTAAGAGTAAATTTGTCATAATTAAGTGGAGTTGATTACACGCCTAGAGATAGGGTGATAAGATTTTGCCGGATTAGGATGAAACCTAATAAGGGAATCCATAGATCGAGTTAATGCAATTCTAGGGTGTTAATTAGAAAGAGATTTCAATTATTCAACCTAGGGTTAGACGTTATTAGTCTCAAGAGAGATAATAATATAACTTAGGGATTTCTCCGGATTAAGTCAAATGAATAAATCGCCTGATTCAGAGTCAAATAACAAGTGAAGTCTAGGTGGATTTTTCCTTAGGTATTGTCTTAATCAATCGAATTTTCCCAAAAGTATTTTCCCAAATTTCTTTTTGTGCATTCTTAGGTAGTAATTAGTTTAGATAACCAAACCTCTTAATTATTAGGCTAGATAATAAAAAAGAAGTAAATACTAGTACTCGTAGTTCCCCTGGAATGATCCTTTCATAAATCTTTAAAACCTATAACGAATATCACGTATCAAGTTTTTGGCGTTGTTTCCGGGGAACTAGGATATTAGAAATACTTTACGATGTATGAGAGATATACAAGGACCTCTTGAGAAGATGCCCTCACCATGGGTTACCACTCTGGTTACAGGTTCAAACCTTTTATAATGGCCTGAATCCTTCGACTGGGCAGATAGTTGATGCAGCTGCTGGCGGAACCATTAATAATAGGACACCTGAAGATGCCTATGAATTTATAGAGGAGATGTCACTGAATAACTATCAGTGGCAAGTCATGAGGTCAAAGCGAACGA
The DNA here is from genome assembly GCF_007990345.1 of Gossypium hirsutum. Taxonomy (NCBI): domain Eukaryota; kingdom Viridiplantae; phylum Streptophyta; class Magnoliopsida; order Malvales; family Malvaceae; genus Gossypium; species Gossypium hirsutum. The sequence continues at coordinate 17,849,354 of NC_053424.1, read as the reverse complement.
AAACAGCTGGCGTTTATGATGTCGATTCAGTCACCATACTCTCTAATCAGGTAGAACTCTTGAATAAGAAAATTGATGGTTTCCTTAGTTCTTCACAAGTTCATCTAGTAATGCAGTGCGAAGCGAGTAGAGGTGGATCAAGCAGTTCAGAATACCCACCTTATGGCCATAACATGGATAACGTGCAGTTAAATTTTTTATGGGGAGGCCAAGGGAATCAGAAACCACCATCTCCAAGCTCTCAACAACCACCCTACCAACAAGATAAAAAGCTGAACCTTGAGGAGATGCTAACAAAATTCATCTTAGTGTCAGAAACTCGTTTGCAGAATACTGAGACAACACTCAAAAATCAACAAGTATCATTCCAGGGGCTCGAAACTCAGATTGGACAGCTCGCCATACTAATTTCTGAACAACCACAAGGTAGCCTGCCAAGCAACACTGAATCTAACCCAAGGGAGCAACTCAACGCGATTGCAATTCAAGATGAGGAAGGGTTAGTTGCAAAACCAAGCCCAAAAACGGTTGTAAGCAAAGGTAAGAATGAGGTAGGGCACAATGGCCCAAAGCCGATGAGTACAGAATATAAAACTCATGTGCCATACCCCAATGAGACAAGAAAAGACCGATCAGATGAACAATTTGGTAAATTCCTTAAAATTTTAAAGAAACTACTTATTAACTTACCGTTTATTGAAGCCCTTTCGCAGATGCCAAACGCAGTCAAGTTTTTAAAGGAGCTTTTGACGAATAAATGAAAGTTGGATGAGGCGTCGTATGTGGAGTTGAATGTAGTTTGCTCAGCCATATTACAGAATAAGCTACCCAACAAATTGAAGGATCTAGGGAGTTTTATGATTCCTTGTTTAATTGGTAGTTTAGATGTTCATCACACATTGGCTGACTTAGGGGTAAGCATTAATGTTATGCCTTATAAAATGTTAAAACAGCCAGGTCTTGGGGAACCCAAACAAACTAAGATGAGCATTCAATTGGCTGATAAAACCATTAGATTTCCTAGGGTTATCGTTGAAGATGTTCTTGTTAAGATCGATAAATTTATATACCCAATAGACTTTGTTGTTCTAGACATGGAAGAAGATAGTAACGCACCTTTAATTTTAGGACGACACTTTTTAGCGACTGCTAGAACCATTATTGATGTTGGTATAGGTGAACTCACACTTCTTGTGGGAGACGAAACAATCACCTTTCAAGCTCATAATTCGAGTAACACATCAAAAATTGAAGGTGGTTGTATAAATCATTCTACTAGTATTGATTATATGGTGACACCCTCTATGCAGGAAGTAGTTACGAAGAACACACATGAGCCGTGTTCAAACAACAACAAGGGACCTATCTATGAAGAACGAAGGCTATAAATCGAGGAGCTAGATGAATGGCAGATACAGAAACTGAGAACACCCGATAAACCGAAACCGAGCCCGGACGAGCTCAATACCTCACCAAATCAACTCAAGGTTGGAGACAAAGTACTACTAGATGTAGCAGATCCTCGCATTACTACTTTTGAACCTGATGAAGAAATTCTTATTACGGTATTCAGTATTTTTCCATATGGTACAGTCGAGGTAAATCATCCCAAATTTAGTACATTTAAGGTAAACAATACTCATCTTAAACCTTATGTTGATAAATTTTATAGCAGGGATGAGGAGTGTAAACTCTTCGCTCCACCTTGATCATGCAAAAGTAAGGTAATTAGAGCTTAGACTATAAATAAGCGCTTCTCGGGAGGCAACCCAAGCACTAACAGTGTTAATTTCTTTAAATTTTAGTTTTTAACATCTACCATACTAACTGAATCATGGAACGTAAACTTTCAAAAGACCATACGGCCAGACACACGGACGTGCATTAGGCTGTGTAAAAATAGGACAAGATTTTTTCCAAGCAAGGGATGCGATAAGTTGCCACGGCCTTGCGGCATGGCCGTGGGCGAAACTGCCAAAACACCATGGGTATGAGACACGCCAGTGCCTCGAAACTGTGGTTGAAACTGAGAATGTAACATAGGCGTGTGACACACCCGTGCCATCTACCCGTGGTCGACACTGTCAAAACGAACATGGGCGTGGACTTATGTACACGGGCGTGAGAGAAGCGAACGGAGTAAGAAACGGTCGTGCGACACGGCCGTGTGCACCCACACGCCGGTAGAACACGGGCGTGAGACGAATGTCAGATGCGCCCAAATTCAAAATTCGTGAGACACACGGGCAAAAATTAGGCCACACGGGCGTGTGCCACGGTCGTGTGTCCAAAAATCTATATAAACCCTTTCCTATTCATCATTTCCCTCCCCTCCCCAAAAATCCTGAACCCTAGCCACTGCAACTTTACACGCCGTACCCCCTACGCCCGTGCGCCGCCTCCAACACCGACTTCGTCGCCCCAAGCTCCTTCTTTTTGCATTTGTTTACTCTTTTCTCTCTATTTTCTTTAAATATGTTACTTATTTAATGATTTCTCTGCTCTATTAAACTATTTTGAATGAATATTCATAGTTAGAATATTAAAATACTCATGCTTGTTTATTAAAATTTTGTCATTTTAGTTACTCCATTATGCTATACTTTTTCATTTTTCCTAGTTCCATGAAGTTTATGCTTACGCACATGCATTCATTCATATTCCCGTTACATTATTCACATAATCCTATAACTTGATATCTTTAGTAGTTTTGTTTACTTCATCCATTACGTAAGTTTCATGAAATATTCATATTTAGTTTTGTGCTTCCGTGCTATTTTTAGGACGTATTGATTGAATTCGATTTTTCAACGCAGGTACAATGTCATCGTCACGTGGTAAGAAGACTGCTGGACCACCTCGAAGAAGAGGAAAAGAGCAGCGTTATCCTCGAGTCCTACCACAGAGGCTGGGCACCCGTTCCTCTAGGTTCCCTTGGGACCCCAGGAGGAATTATATCAGATATTATAGGCCCGACCCCTAGGTGTGGGTCACTGTATTGACTGGGCCGCTCTAGAACAAATTCATTTGGCTGATGCGGTCCGAGTCCTCTTGACGACTGACCCGTGGGGGCTCTTCTTTGAGATCGTCGAGCCAATGTATCTCGAGTTCATATTGGAGCTCTGCTCGATGTTCCATATTCAGACTGTCATGACCAACTTCGACAATCCTGGAATGATCCAGTTCTGCCTTGGTGGTCTAGTACGCCAGTTGAGCGTACCCGAGTTCGAGATTGCACTAGGGCTATACACGGAGGAGTTCATGGATGATAATGAACTTAACACCCTTTACTGCCACATCCACTACTCCCCCTCGAAATGTTAGAGGGACATCGTCCCATCTTCGGCCACCTACGATCCTAGCCGCTCTAAGGCATCGGCTTTTCCTCCATTCTTGTGGTATCTACATGCCATCTTGGCTTACACTCTGATAGGGAGACGAGAGAGCACCGGCGTCGTCACCACCCACGATGCCTATTTCTTATGGAGTATGGCGAATGGGCACGTCATCAACCTCGCCTACTTTATTGCGTTTACCATTCACCACCAGATGGAGCGGCACAGGAGAGGGGTCATCTCTATCGGGCCTTATGTGACTCGATTGGCTCGGCACTTCGGGCTCCTCAACACAGTAGCCCAATCATCTCCCCTCACTCTCATCAGTCAGATGTCCCCATAGGGCATCTCGAGCATATTAAGTATGAGGATGATCGAGAAACGACGTGGCACCTACCCTTCTCAGTACCGCTTCGCCTAGCCCGCTGAAGAGGAAGATTTAGAAGACATTACTGATATCCCTCTACGTCTTGAGGACCCACCATCTCAGCCACTACCCCCCTCTCGTCCAGTTCATGCGGTAACTTCATACGCTGACATCTCTAAGCACCTTACTTGATTCTAGCAGCAGTGTTTTCAACGCTTCGATAACATTGATGCTACTCTATAGAAGATTTGTCAGCACTTCCACATCTCATTGCCACCCCCACCTCGCGAACCATTTAGCGATGAAGATGTTTAAAAACTTTTATTTATTATTTTATGTTGTTATTTTTATTTTATTTTAAGATTACTTTTTATTTTTCTCTAAGCTTATTTTTATTAGGTTTTATAATTATTATTCCAAAATTTTTAATTTCAGCTATTTCATTATGAGTAATTATTCTTCCTTATATATTTTCTAAAAAAGTTCCTGATTCTATCACAGTTATGAAGAGCTCCAAAGCTCACTATTACTCAGGAACTTGAAACTCCACTGGGAAAGATTCTCCACGACTGCCATGCCCTGCTCGACCACGACCATAGCCAACTTGAGATATAATATTCTTTTGGCGCAGCATTTGTGGAACCCAACCTCTACCACCATCGGAGTATCTGCCTCCACCTTCATCATTGCTTTCGCCGTTTATTCTCCATGACTCTAATTCAAGGAGTCCATGCATCATTCAGGAAGTTTCACTTCTCTCCCTATCTTATGATTATATCTATCTTTGTCAATATATCTCTCTTTGTATACTGAGGGCAATGTACATCTTAAGTGTGGGGGGGTTTCATATCATCATTAGAAATCCATGAATTTTGTCTTATTCTCACATGAATCACTCATATCACTATTAGAATGAATTTTGATTAATTTATGATTTTTATTGATATGTCTTGAATTAAAACATAGGTATTTATGCATTGATTATTTAAACTTTAGGACATTAGGGAATCAAGCATAATAAGTTGATTTTAAAGAATTAAAAACTTTTAGGTTGTTTGCTTAAATTTAGGTATTATCTTGAGTTGAAATTCACAAGTTTGAACATCAAAAAGCCATAATTTTTGTGAGATCTTGAGCCTTTAGAGCATATTTTATTCTTTTCATGCTCACTTTCATTATGAGTGCATCAGTTTTGATTTGTTATTCTAGAACTTGCTTGATTATGCATGCCAAGACCACACCATTTGAGTTGATATGTCAAGATGATAAAGGCACTTAGGTTTAACCTACTCACTCCACAAAAGCCTACCTTCATAATTAACCCTTAGTGAACCCCTTTGAGCCTAACAAGCCATTAATTGATTCACCTCAATATTCACCCATAACCTATTATTGTTGAAATCCCCTAATTTGATCCCTATTTTTGTCAAGATTTGATTTGAATTAATTGCTGAGCTATGTTTTGCTCTTCTATGTATTTGACTTGTTCTTAAAAAAATGAATATACTTCAATTCATATTAGTTGTAATGCGTCGTTTTTAACCTTGAATGTTAATTCCATATTCTGAGAAGAAGTTCACTTGTATTCAATTGATGACTAGTTATTTTTCTAGCTAAGTGATTTTTTAATTCAATCTCGATTCTAACCTTTTCTTTCAGCTTATGACCACACCCCCTAACCAAAACCACGTTATAACCCTCTAAAAGACTTTTTTGATTGATGTATCAGCTCAACATATAGTGGTGGAGATTTGATTTTCAAGCAAGCCTATGGCAATAGCTTTTCATATTGACTAATGAGTGCTTTTATTGATGTCCTTAAGCACCTTGAGTGATTTGAGTGAATCTTTAATGAGGATGTTAAACTTTGTGATATTTTGATCAAAGGTAATCACTTAGATAATGGGAGACACCTATGTTTTCGTGATAAAATGCTCAACTTGGAGTGTTTGAAACTTTGATGTACTTTTAGTTGAATTCTCAATGTATGAGTACTTGGATTAGTTTGAGATACTATTGATAGGGATTATAAATTGAGAAGAATTTATTTTGATTGTGAGTTGAGGATTTTGCTTGAAGACAAGTAAATGTTTAAGTGTGAGGGTATTTGATAAACCATAATTTATACATATTTTTACCCTATGCTTAGCGCATTTATATATGGTTTCTCCTTAGATTTGGCGAATTCGATGCTCCTAATCCTTTAATTTCATGTTTTATACTTAGGTGAGCATAGAAGAGTAAAAAGGGTAAGAAACTGGCCGAAAACGGCCGTGTCCCTTTGGCAGGATTGAAGCACGACTTACACGGGTTTGCTACACGCCCGTGCTTGTTTAACAGCCTTGACCACGGGTTGGAGTAATCGCACGTAGGCATGCCTCTGCCAAGCCCAAGTATAACCCTATTCAGAAAAGACCAATTTTGGGGGCTCTTAGGCATTCTAAAGCCTATTTAAACACCTGAGGAGGCACTTAGAAGGGGGGACGCAGAGTAGGAAGCAATGAATTACTTAAGAAAAGCCGGTTGATCCATTTCAGAAGCCAGATTCATCATCAAGAATAAAGATCTCCCTTCAAGTTTCTTCAGGAGTTTTGGGTTTTCTTATGTTTCGTTATCTTTATGCTTTTGAGATGTTTTCTTTCATAAGTATGAACTAAACTCCCTAAATACCTAAGGGGAATGAAACCTAAGACAGATCTTGTTATTATTATCTGAATTGTATGATAAATATTTGACTTGTTCTTAATTATGTGTTTTTAATTCTTGTTTTGATATTCTAGGATATTGATTCAAGTTAACCTCTTATTCAGAGGAGGAATAGACCCTGTCTAAGAGTAAATTTGTCATAATTAAGCGGAGTTGATTGCATGCCTAAAGATAGGGTGATAAGATTTTGTCGGATTAGGGTGAAACCTAATAAGGGAATCCATAGATCGAGTTAATGCAATTCTAAGGTGTTAATTAGAAAGAGATTTCAATTATTCAACCTAGGGTTAGACGTTATTAGTCTCGAGAGAGATAATAATATAACTTAGGGATTTCTACGGATCAAGTCAAATGAATAAATCGTCTGATTCAGAGTCAAATAACAAGTGAAGTCTAGATGGATTTTTTTTAGGTATTGTCTTAATCAATCGAAATTTTCCAAAAGTATTTTCCCAAATTTTCTTTCTGTGCATTCTTAGTTAGTAATTAGTTTAGATAACCAAACCTCTTAATTTTTAGGCTAGATAATAAAAAGGAAGTAAATACTAGGACTCGTAGTTCCTTTGGGTTCGATAATCTGGTCTTGTTGAACTATATTATTGTTCGATAGGTACACTTTCCTTATTCGTGATAATAAGCTAGTCTCAAGAACGATCCTTTCATAAATCTTTAAAACCTATCACGAATATCATGTATCATTTTTCGACTCAAAGAATTAGATTCGAAGTTCTCAGTTCTGTAATGCAGACTCGAGTTCTTCTATATTCCTTTTTAAATCCTCGATCCTGCTCAAGCTGGCTCTTAATTCAATGTCGGAGTTACGACCACGGTGCTGATACGGTGCCTTCTCTAGCTCCGCTACTCGAGCTACTAACATCTGCCCTCCAAAAAATTCGATAAGAAACCTTATCCACTTTCTAGAAATGGCTGTGGAACCAAGCTTGCAATAACTGTGCGCACCCTATAAATCTACCTTCACCTGCCCTCCGACATGCACTCAAGGATCTGAATGTCTCGGCTAGAATTACCGGTATCGATGTGACCCGTTTGTCAAGTCATTCAAATAATTCGACAACTACTTCATCTATATGCCTTAAAGCTTTTGGGAAAATTACCAAACCATAGATGCTCAAGGTGAAGATGTCAACTTTCCTCTTTATATCTGGATGTGCTACGATCAGGTCCCTCAAACTCACCCAAGGAATGCACTTACCATCACCCTTTTATTGAATTCGGGCTATAACCCATTATTCACTCATCCTGGTGATACTCATTAATTTCTTTACAAAAGCCAGGGCATTAGCAGCCTTGGAAGAAGTTTTGTCGACTTGAACCTTTGGATAACGAAGCAAAGCTGTATACTCCTCCAAAGTAGGCACCAAGTCCACTTTCCCAAAGGTGAAACAACTATATGTCGGGTTCTAAAACTGAGCCATAGCCCGAAACAAGTACTTGTCCACCTTGATATCGAGCAGGTAGGGTAAGTCGCCATAACATTGATAGAACAACTGCTTAGTCTCATCATCCCAACTAGCCCATATATCCCTCAATTTCTAGAACTCATTTTGGGTCACATTGATGCGAGTGAAGTCCAACAACTCCGATGTATACCCCTCAGCTAGGCTATCTTTAATAAACTGTAATTTATACATGTTTTTATCCCATGCTTAGCACATTTATGGATGGTTTATCCTTAGATTTATTGAATTCGATGCTCCTAATTCTTTAATTTCATGTTTTATACTTAGGTGAGCATAGGAGAGTAAAAAGAGCGAGAAACGGGCTGAAAACAAAAAACCCACATGGGAAATCAACAAGGCGTGGACTTTCTCACACGGGCGTGTCACACAGCCGTGTCCCTTTGGCAGGATCGAAACACGACTTACACGGGTAGACTACACGCCCGTGCCTATTCAACAGCCTTGACCACGGGCTAGAGTAATCGCACACGGGCGTGTCCCTGCAGAGCCCAAGTATAACCCTATTCGAAAAAGGCCAATTTTGAGGGCTCTTAGGCATTCTAAAGCCTATTTAGACACCTAAGGAGGCACTTAGGAGGGGGACGTGGAGTAGGAAGCAAGGAATTACTCAAGGAAAGCAGATTGATCGATCTCAGAAGCTGGATTCATCATCAAGACTGAAGATCTCCCTTCAAGTTCCTTCAGGAGTTTTGGGTTTTCGTATGTTTTGTTATCTTTATGATTTTGAGATGTTTTCTTTCATAAGTATGAACTAAACCCCCTAAATACCTAAGGGGAATGAAACCTAAAATGGATCTTGTTATTATTATCTAAATTGTATGATAAATATTTGACTTGTTCTTAATTCTTATTTTAATATTCCAGGATATTGATTCAAGTTAATGCTCTTATTCAGAGGAGGAATAGACCCTGTCTAAGAGTAAATTTGTCATAATTAAGCGGAGTTGATTGCACGCCTAGAGATAGGGTGATAAGATTTTGCCAGATTAGGGTGAAACCTAATAAGGGGATCCATAGATCGAGTTAATGCAACACTAGGTGTTAATTAGAAAGATATTTCAATTAATTAACCTAGGGTTAGACGTCATTAGTCTTGAGAGAGATAATAATATAACTTAGGGATTTCTACGGATCAAGGAAAATGAATAAATCGTCTGATTCAGAGTCGAATAACAAGTGAAGTCTAGGTGGATTTTTCCTTAGGTATTGTCTTAATCAATCGAATTTTCTAAAAAGTATTTTTCCAAATTTTCTTTCTGTGCATTCTTAGTTTTGTACCAAACCTCTTAATTTTTAGGCTAGATAATAAAAAGAAAGTAATTACTAGTACTCTTGGTTCCTTTGGGTTCGACAATCCAGTCTTGCTAAAGCTATACTACTGTTCGATAGGTACACTTGCCTTCATCGTGGTAATAGTTAGTTTCAAGAACGATTAATTATAAATTTTTAAAACCTATTGCGAATATCACGTATCAAGTTTTTGGCGCCGTTGCCGGGGAACTAAGATATTAGGAACACTCAATTTTTATTACTTTAGCCAGTCAACTTTCTTTGCAATTTTAATTTTAATTTTCTTTTCTAATTTTAATTTTATTCATTTCTGGCAGGTTTTTATAGTGTATGACTAGAAGAAACCCGTTTGGACCATTACTGTTTGATAGTGAGATCGATTGTACAGTTCACAGAAATCGAAGAGAAATAAGGCGAAGCTTAAGATACATAAAGGAAGAGCAAGAGGATGATATTTCAACCACAACCGATGAGATGGCTGAAAACCAAGAAAATTCGCTACCTCCTGTGCAACGCCCCAATTTTCGGGAATCCTGTGAATGTTGGTATAGGTTTAATTATGTTAGTGGGCCTCTAGAAGGCCCAAGCTTAAGATAGAACCCGTCAATTTTAGTTAATTTTTGTTCCATAAGAAAAAGGAGGTGAAATTACGAAATAGAACCTATGTGAAAATGTTTGAAAATGCTATAGGCTAAATTGAAGTGGCGAAATAAATAGGAGTGCAAAATAGGAGGATTTGCATGACAAACCTCCCATTTTACATGAAGTGGCCCGCCAGCATGTTGTTGTAGACAAAATGTATACTTGATATCCATAATTTATGGTACAAATTGATACAAATTGATAATAGGTTAGGTAAATGTTCAATGATAATAGGTTAGGTAAATGTTCCATGATAATGGGTTAGGTAAATGTTTCATGATAATGGGCTAGGTAAATGTTTCATGATAAGAATTTCATGTCTTTTGTATTAAAGAATTAAATGGATGAAATATGAAATTTTATTAAAAGAAAAAGGGGTGAAAAGAACAAAGTTTTGTCCATCTTTGTTCATCATAGTTGAAAGTTAGAGAAGAGAAAGGAGAGGAGAAAGCTCTTGAGTATTTGGTCATTAGGAGGAGGAAAATTGAAGGTAAGTTCTTGGTATCTTGCTTCTATTTTGAGGTTCATGAGTTCTTCTTGATTCTACCTTAACTCTTGAAGTATATTTTGATTTTTAGTTGTGTTGTGAGCATTTAGTCATGAATTAAAATGAAGGAAATGGTTGTTGTTTCATGTTCTTTTGATGAAAAATGGAAGATAGGTGAAGTTGAGCCAAACAAATGAGCATGCATGTGCCTTAGATGTTAAAGGGAAAAATCAGCTAACATGTTGTGCTTTAAAATGATGAAATGGAGATTATACTTAAGTAAAATCATAGATATGTGATGATTGATTGGTGATATACATGTTTAAATAACATGCATGCAAGGTATGTGTGAAAGAGTGATTTGGTAATAAATCTGCTTGGGACAGCAGCAGTAACGTGACTTTGGAAAATCACCATAAATTGTGGGAGAAGAATTAGAAGCTGAATAAATTATGTAATTAAAGCTTATTGAGTCTAGTTTCTAATGAAATAAACAAGAACATATTTTGAATTCTTTACAATGAGAAATTTGATTTGTAATGAAGAGTGGTCAGATTAGTCAAATAGGGAAACATGGGAAACTTTGAGAAAAATCTGGTATTTATTGGCTAAACCAAAAATTCTGAAAATTTTATGGATAGAAGATATATGAGTCTATTTTCAGGTAAAATTAACGGAACTTGATTTGGAGTTTCGTAGCTCAAGTTATAAATAATTTAGTGACTATTGGTCAGGAAGACAGCTTGCAGTGAAATTATGATTATGTGGTAAACATTGACAAAAATTTGTTAATGAGTTGCTTATTGATTTCTTATAAGCTTACTATGATCTGTAGGTGTGGTTGGCCGAATATTGTAAGGGGTTAATATGTAGTTTGTATTTGAATAGTTAGATTAACGTGTTAGTAATCCAATTGTAGGCGGTTCGTGTGTGGATCTTGTCAGCATATCGTCGCAAATAGGTGTGTAACTGACACCCTCTCATAGACTAGATTTGCAAAAGCCGAAAAGCCGAAATGCCGAAAAGTCAGTATTTTGGGAATTTGCGAGTGTGCGAATGCTCGTAAGATAGTTGGGTTTGTATATTTGGTAATCTAAAGTAATAAACTGCAGTACGCGCGATTTCGTACATTTTGATAATTTGGGCTTAATGGGCCAAAGATCGGGTTCATGGGCCAACGGGCCCAATTCAGTAAATATGTGCGGTAAATGTTCTGATAGTACGTAAATAGTTAGGATATGCATGAAAACCCTAAAATTAGCTAAATTACTATAATACCCCTATGTATGGAAAATTACTGTTATACCCCTAGGTGCAAAATTACCGTTATACCCCTAGGGTTAATTTTGACTGAAAAGCATGACGATCTGATTCTGTATGATGTATGCCATGATTATATATCTGTTGCATAGGGACATGGGTTATATTATGGAGGAAGCGTTCTGGTGGCTATGCCAGAAATATCTGATCTGGTGGCTCTGCCACATATATCTGTTCTGGTGGCTCTGCCACGATTATCTGTATCTGGTGACTCTGTCACATTATCTGTTCTGGCAGCCATGCTGCAAATTCTGTGGTGTGTAGCGGTTGGGTGGGTCGAGTTGTCTTCCCACACGGTGTAAGGTTGGTACGGGGGTGTATACGATTGGATATGGTTGGGTTTCTGCATAAACATGTAATATCTGTTCTGTTATGTTATGGGCCTATGGGCTTTATTTTGAATTCTGTTCTGGGCTAAGGCCAACTTATTCTATTTCTGTGGTTTAAGCTGATATAGGCTATGGTTGGGTTAATTTACACACTGAGTTTCCCCAAACTCACCCCTTTTATTTTCATCCACGCAGGTAATCCCCAACCATAGTGGGCTTGGAGCTGTGAGGGAATTCAGAGTGGCCACCTGTTCTGAAAGTTTGATTTTCTTCTGGTGAACTGGACATCCTTTTATTTACGTTTGAAGTTTTGGGTTTTTAAATGTAATAAGACCGCTTATTTATTTTTGATGGTTTTTTTATATGTATTACTAAGATAGGTAATACTTATTTTAACTGTTGAAATTGGATAGCTTTAGGGCGCGTTTTCAAAAACAACAGTTGATTTCAAAATAACACGACAACAAGCAAAGCTTCCGCAATGAAAGTATTTTCCAAAATTAATCACTTTTCCTAAAAATGACTTAATCAAATCGGTTTCCTAGAAATATCCATGACGTTAAAGTGTGGCAATGGCGGTATGCATGTCTAGGATTGGATCCAAAGGGAGCTTGATACTTAAGCAGTCCGATGGACTCACCACCTCTTTTCTGGTTTCCTACCTGGTGCACAGCTTCCATTCACTTTAACCTATAATGAAATTATCTTTTAAAACACTAAGTAAGTTTTTCTGGTTCAACAATATAAAATATTTTGAATGCTTCGATGTGGCATGTCAGATCCGGTCATAACGTCTGGGCCGGGTTTGGGGTGCTACATCCTGTGATTGCTGTTAATCAGAATCCTGCTCTATGCAATATGTATGATTATGCTAAACCTTCTTTAACAGGAACTGAATCGAGTATAGTTAGACCTGCTGTGGCTGCAAATACTTTTGAACTTAAACCTAACACCATTCAAATGATCCAACAATTTGTTCAGTTTGATGGTTTGCAGGATGAAGATCCCAACGCTCACTTGGCAAACTTTTTGGAACTATGTGATACATTTAAAATTAATGGCGTTTCTGATGACGCCATTCGCCTTCGGTTATTCCCTTTTTCATTGAGAAACAAAGCTAAACAGTGGTTGAATTCGTTACCATGAGGGTCAATCACTACTTCGGAACAAATGAACGAAAAGTTTTTATTAAAATACTTTTTGCCGGCTAAAACGGCTAAACTACATAATGATATCTCTTCTTTTGTGCAGATGGGTTTAGAAACACTCTACGATGCATGGGACAGATACAAGGCCCTCTTGAGAAGATGCCCTTACCATGGGTTACCACTTGGCTACACGTTCAAACATTTCATAATGGCCTGAATCCTTACTCGACAAATGGTTGACGCAGCCGCTAGTGGGACTATCAATAATAAAACACCTGAAGATGCTTATGAATTTATAGAAGAGATGTCACTGAATAATTATCAGTGGCAAGTCATGAGGACAAAGTCAACAAAAGAAGCTGACGTTTGTAATGTTGATTCAGTCACCATGCTCTCTAATCAGGTAGAACTCTTGAAGAAGAAAATTGATGGTTTTCTTAGTTCTTCACAGGTTCACCCAGTAATGCAGTGCGAAGCAAGTGGAGGTGGATCGAGCAATCTAGGGTACCCACCCTAAGGCCATAATATGGAGAACGAGCAGTTAAATTACATGGGTAATAATCCTCGATCTCAAAATAATCCTTATAGTAATACTTACAATGCAGGTTGGAGGAACCACCCAAATTTCTCATTGGGAGGCCAAGGGAACCAGGAACCACCACCACCTCCAGGCTTCCAACAACCACCCTACCAACAAGAGAAAAAGCCGAACCTTGAGGAGATGCTAACAAAATTCATCTTAGTGTCAGAAACTCATTTTCAAAATACCGAGAAAGCACTTAAAAATTAACGAGCATCGATCCAAGGGCTCGAAACTCAGATAGGTCAACTCACTAAATTGATATTTGAACGACCATAAGGTAGCCTGCTGAGTAACACTGAATCTAACCCAAGGGAGCAAATCAATGCCATTACCATTCAAGATGAGGAATGGTTAGTTGCACCTGAACCAGAATCGAGGCAAGAAACAGTGGTAAGTAAAGGTAAGGGTGAGGTGGACCATAATGGCTAGAAACCGGTAAGTAAAGAATACAAACCTTGTGTGCCATACCCAAACGTGACAAGGAAAGACCGCACAAAAGAACAATTCGGTAAATTGCTTAAATTATTAAAGAAGTTACATATTAACTTACCGTTTATTGAAGCTCTTTTGCAGATTCCAAACGCAGTCAGTTTCTTAAAAGAGCTTTTAACAAATAAGCAGAAGTTGGATAAGGCATCGCATATGGAACTAAATGTAGTTTGGTCAGCCATACTATAGAATAAGCTGGCCAACAAATTAAAAGATCCAGTGAGTTTTATGATTCCCTGTTTAATTGGTAGCCTAGATGTAAATAATGCTTTGGCTGATTTATAGGCTAGTATCAATGTCATGCCTTACAAAATGTTTAAGCAACCAGGTCTTGGGAAACCCAAACAAACTAGGATGAGTATTCAATTAGCCGATAAAATAATCAGATTTCCTAGGGGGATTATTGAAGATGTACTCGTTAAAATAGACAAATTTATATTCCTAGTTGATTTCGTTGTTCTAGACATAGAAGAGGATAGTAACGTTCCTTTAATTTTAGGGAGGCCCTTTTTAGCAACCACTAGAACAATAATTGATGTTGGCACAGGTGAACTCACGTTTCGTGTGGGAGACGAAATAATCACCCTTCAAGCTCGTAATTTGAGTAACACATCAAAAATTAAAGGTGGTTGTATAAATCATTCTACTAAAACTGACCATGTGGTGCAACCTACTTTGCAGGAAATAAGTTCGGAGAACCTACACGAGCAATGTTCAAGCAACAACAAAGGACCTATCTATGAAGAACGAAGGCTACAAATCGAGGAACAAGATAAATGGCGGATACAGAAACTGAGAACACCTAATAAACTGAAATCGAGCCAGGACGAGCTCAATACATCACCAAATCAACTTAAGGTTGGAGACACAGTACTACTAGATGCAACAGATCCTCGCATTACCACTTCTAAACCTAATGAAGAAATTCCTCTCACGGTACTCAGTATTTTCCTATATGGTACAGTTGAGGTAATTCACCCCAAATTCGAAACTTTTAAGGTAAACAATACTCGTCTTAAACCTTATACTGATAAAGTTGATAGCAGGGATGAGGAGTGTAAACTCCTCGAGCCACCATGATCACACACCAGAGAGGTAAGGCAAGCTTAGACTATAAATAAGCGCTTCTCGGGAGGCAACCCGAGCACTAACAGTAATGATTTATTTAAATTCTAGTTTTTCACATATAACCTCCTAACTGAGTCTTGAAACACAGGGTTTTCCCATCCACACAGCCAGGCACACGAGTGTGCCTTAGGCCGTGCACACACCACAGGAGGAGACACGGCCGTGCGGTACGGCCGTGTGAAAACAGAGCGAAAATTTTTCCCCTATACGGGATGTGATAAGTCGCCACTTCTTTGTGATACGACCGTGGGCGAAATTGCCAAACCAACACGGGCGTACGACATGCCCATGTTTTGAAACCGTGGGTGAACCTGTCAATTTAGCACGGGTGTTCGACATGCCCGTGCCCAGCCCCCGTGGTCAACACTGTCAAACTAACACAGGCATGGGCTATCATACATGGGCGTGGGGGCAGCGAGTGAAGCAAGACACGGCCATGCAACACGGCCGTGTGCACCCACACGCCCAAGGAACACGGGAGTGGTACGAATGTCAGACGCGTCTAAATTTAAAAATAGTGAAACACAGGGGAAAAAATTAGGGCACACGGGCGTGCCCCACGGTTGTGTGCCCCAAAATCTATATAAAACCCTCATTATTCATCATCCTCCTCCACAAAACACTGCTTCCACAAGCCCTACCTGCCACGCCCGTGCGTCGCCTACAAGACTGTTTTCGACGACCCAAGCTTCTCTCTTTTACATTTGTTTACTTTTTTTCACACTATTTTCTTTAAATATTTTTCCTATTTTATGATTTCTCTGATCCATTTGACTATTTCATGATTTCTCTGATCCATTTGACTATCTTAAGTGAATATTCATAGTAGAATAATAATACTCATGCTTGTCATTAAAGAATAGTGCCATTTTTCATACTACATTCATCCATTTTTCTCGTTTCCATGGATTTTATGCTTACCCACATGCACTCATGCACTAGATATTACCGTAGCATTATTCTTATTGTCCTATTTTAATAACTTATTATATTTGCTTTAGTTGTTTTAGTTTTGTTTACTGAATCTAGTACATGAGTCTCATGAAATATTCCTATTTAGTTTTGTTTTTCCATGCTATTCTTGGGACATATTGGTTGAACTTTGACTTTTCAATGCAGATATACAATGTCATCCTCAATTGGTAAGAAGACTGCTGTCCCTGCCTCGAAGAAAAGGAAAGGAGTAGCGTCATCCTCGGGTCCTACTACGAAGATTAGGCACCCTTTCCTCGAGTTCCCCTTGGAACCCCAGTAGGAGCTATTTCAGATATTACGGGCCGACCCCTAAGTGTGGGCCGCTGCATTGACTGGGCCACACTTGAAAAAATTCAGATGGCTGACGCGGTCTGAGCCCTCTTGACGACTGAACCGTGGGGGCTCTTCTTTGAGATCATCGAGCAGACATAGCTCGACTTTCCATCTCCAAGTCGTCATGACAAACTTCGATGATCCTGGAATGGTCCAGTTTTACCTTAGTGGTCTAGTGCGCCAGTTGAGCGTACCCGAGTTCGGAATTGCACTAGGGCTGTACACGGAGGAGTTCATGGACGACAATAAACTCGACACCCTCTACCGTCACATCCACTACTCTCCCTCAAAGTATTGGAAGGACCTCATCCCTGCCTCGGCCTCCTATGATCTTAGTCGCTCTAAGGCATCGGCTCTCGCCCCATCCTTGCGATACCTACACGCTATCTTGGCCCACACTCTGACGGGACGATGAGAGAGCACTGGCGTCAACACTCATGACGCCTATTTCCTATGGAGTATGGCGAACGGGCACGTCTTCAACTTTGCCTACTTCATCGCCCTCGCCATCCGCCATCAAACGGAGCAACATAGGAGAGGGTTCATCTCTATCGGGCCCTATGTGACTCGATTGACATGATACTTTGGGCTCCTCAACACAGCAGCACAATCATCTTTCCTAACTCTCATTGGCCATATGTCCCCATAGGGCATCTCAAGCACGCTAAACACGAGGATGATCAAGAAACGACGTGGCACCTACCCTCTTTAGTACCGCCCCGTCCAGTCCACCGAGAAGGAGGACCCAGAGGACATTACTGATGATGTCCCTCCACGTCATGAGGACCCGCTGTCTCGGCCACAACCCATCCATCGTCCAGTTCATGCGGCGGATTCATACTCTGACATCTCTGAGCGCCTTACACGATTTGAGCAGTAATGTTTTCAGTGCTTTGATCACGTTGATGCGACTCTACATCAGATTTTTCAGCAGTTTCACATCTCATCGCCACCACCACCTCACGAACCATCCGGCGGTGACGATATTGAAAAACTTTTTATTTATTATTTATTATTTTTACTTTTATCTTTATTTATCTTATTTAAGTACTTTTTATTTCATTTTCCTTTATTATTATTTTAATTTTAGTTTCTATAATTTTTATTGAATAATTTATAGTTTCGGCTATTTCATTATGAGTAATTATGCTTCCTTTATTTCCTAAAAAGTTTCTGATTCTATCACAGTTATAAAGAGCTCTAAAGCTCATCATCGCATAGGAACTAAAAACTCCACTAGCAAAGGTTCTCCACAACTGCCATGTCCTGCTCAACCACGACCATAGCTACCACTAGATATAATATTCTTTTGGTGCAGGACTTATCGACTAATGAACCTCTACCACCACCAGAGTATCCTCCTTCACTCTCATCATTGTCTTGGCCGATTATTCTCTATAACTCCAAATCAAGGAGTTCATTCATCATTCAGGAAGTTTCACTTCTCTTCCTATCTTATGATTATTTATCTATATTTTTCAATATATCTATCTTTGTACATTGAGGGCAATGTACATCTTAAGTGCAAGGGGTCTTTCATATCATCATTAGAAATCCCTGAATTTTACATTGTTCTCATGTGAATCACTCATATCACTATTAGAATGAATTTTAATTAATTTATGATTTTTATTGATATGCCTTGAATTAAAACATAGGCATTTATGCATTGATTGTTTAAACTTTAAGGCATTAGGGAATCAAGTATGATAAGTTGATTTTTGAAGAATTATAAACTTTTAGGTTGTTTCCCTAAGTTTAGGTATTATCGTGAGTTGAAATTCACAAGTTTAAACATAAAAAAGCCATAATTTTTGTGAGATCTTGAGCGTTTAGAGAATATTTTATTTCTTTCATGCTCACTTTCATTATGAGTGCGTCAGTTTTGATTTGTTATTCTAGAACTTGCTTGATTATGCATGTCAAGACCACACCATTTGAGTTGATATGTCAATATGATAAAGGCACTTAGGTTTAACCCACTCACTCCATAAAAGCCTACCTTTATAATTAACCCTTAGTGAACCCTTTTTAGCCTAACAAGCCACTAATTGATTTACCCTCAATATTAACTAATAACCCATTATTGTTGAAATCCCCTAATTTGATCCTTATTTTTGTCGAGATTTGATTTGAACTAATTGCTTAGCTATGTTTTGCTCTTCTATGTATTTTACTTGTTCTTAAAAAAAACTTCAACATATATTAGTAGTAATTTGTCATTTTTGAGCTTGAGTGTTAATTCCATATTCTGAGAAGAAGCTCACTTGTATTCAACTAATGACTGGTTATTTTCTAGCTAGATAATTTTTCAATTCAATCTCGATTGTAACCTTTTCTTTCAGCTTGTGACCACACACCCTAACCAAAGCCACATTACAACCTTCTAAAAGACCTTTTTGATTGATGTATCAGCTCAATTTATAGTGGTGGAGATTTGATTTTCAAGCAAGCCTATGGCAATAGCTTTTCATATAGACTAATGAGTGCTTTAATTGATGTCCTTAAACATCTTGAGTGATTTGAGTGAATCTTTAGTGAGGATGTTAAACTTTGTGATATTTTGATCAAAGATAATCACTTAGATAAAGGGAGACACCTATGTTTTCGTGATAAAATAATCAACTTGGAATGTTTGAAACTTTGATGTACTTTTAGTTGAATTTTCAATGTATGAATACTTATGGATTATTTTGAGATATTATTGATAGGGATTATAAATTGAGAAGAATTTATTTTGATTGTGAGTTGAGGATTTTGCTTGAGGACAAGCAAACGCTTAAGTGTGGGGGTATTTGATAAATTGTAATTTATACATGTTTTTATCCCATGCTTAGCACATTTATGGATGGTTTCTCCTTAGATTTGGTGTATTCGATGCTCCTAATTCTTTAATTTCATGTTTTATACTTAGGGGAGTATAGGAGAGTAAAAATAGTGAGAAACGGGCCGAAAACGGAGAAAATGGACCCAGATGGGAAATCAACATAGCTTGGACTTCCTTACACGGGCGTGTCATACGGCCGTGTCCCTTTGGCAGGATCGAAGCACGACTTACACGGGTAGACTACACGCTCGTGCCTATTCAATAGCCTTGACCACGGGCTAGAGTAATCGCACACGGGCGTGTCCCTGTAGAGCCCAAGTATAACCTATTCGGAAAAGGCCAATTTTGAGGGCTCTTAGGCATTCTAAAGCCTATTTAAACACCTAAGGAGGCACTTAGGAGGGGGACACGGAGTAGGAAGCAAGGAATTACTCAAGAAAAGCCGATTGATCCATCTCAGAAGCCGGATTCATCATCAAGACTGAAGATCTCCCTTCAAGTTCCTTCAGGAGTTTTGGGTTTTCTTATGTTTCGTTATCTTTATGCTTTTGAGATGTTTTCTTTCATAAGTATGAACTAAACCCCCTAAATACCTAAGGGGAATGAAACCTAAGACGGATCTTGTTATTATTATCTGGATTGTATGATAAATATTTGACTTGTTCTTAATTCTTGTTTTAATATTCCAGGATATTGATTCAAGTTAATGCTCTTATTCAGAGGAGGAATAGACCCTGTCTAAGAGTAAATTTTTCATAATTAAGTGGAGTTGATTGCACCCCTAGAGATAGGGTGACAAGATTTTGTCGGATTAGGGTGAAACCTAATAAGGGGATCCATAGATTGATTTAATGCAACACTAGGTGTTAATTAGAAAGATATTTCAATTAATCAACCTAGGGTTAGACGTCATTAGTCTCGAGAGAGATAATAATATAACTTAGGGATTTCTACGGATCAAGTAAAATGAATAAATAATCTGATTCAGAGTCAAATAACAAGTGAAGTCCAGGTGGATTTTTCCTTAGGTATTGTCTTAATCAATCCCAAATTTTCCCAAATTTTCCCAAATTTTCTTTATGTGCATTCTTAATTTAGTATTTAGTTTAGATAACCAAACCTCTTAATTTTTAGGCTAGATAATAAAAAGAAAGTAATTACTAGTACTCTTGGTTCCTTTGGGTTCGACAATCTGGTCTTGCTAAAGCTATACTACTGTTCGATAGGTACACTTGTCTTCATCGTGATAATAGTTAGTTTCAAGAATAATTAATTATAAATTTTTAAAACCTGTCGCGAATATCACGTATCAATCCCCTTTCTCAAGTTGCATCTTCTCTGACCATATACAGACAGCCGCATTATCCTCCACTTTATCAAGGAAGTCACTCTCCATAACAAGCTTTCTAATTTAGTAACCGAAAAGAAATCGACACCTCATTAATATGAAATGACATGAAGACATAACCACAAAAAATCACAACAAGTTAGTATCAAAAAATAAAAATCAAAGCAAATAGAAAATAATCAAACACCTATCTGGGTAATCGCTAGGGTTCAACATAGCTCTATCTAGGGCGGGCTTTTAGAGTTCACTATATGTGGCTCGGTTCTAAGAAAAGGGTACCTGGACCAGCAGATTCCTCAACCCTCACCCATTATAGGCTCATGTGGATCGAGTTTAGTTCAGGGGAATACATTTCCCTATGGCCATGCGAAGGTGAAAACCTCACGAAGACATAGGTACAGATGTATCTCGGAAGCAGTCCACTAGCCTATGCGGAGGTGAAAACCTCACGAAGGCATAGTTTCTCACTCCCACTTAAAATGTGCGACCACAACGGTTATGCAAGATGATGCGAGGGAATATAAAAAACTCAGAATGCAAAACACGAATAAAATGACAAAAACCATAAAACCCATGAAATGCAATAAAAGGATCGTATGTTAAAAAACAAATCTTAAATTTTCAACAAAAGGACAGAAAACAATTTCAACAAAAGGATAGAAACCAATCAATTTTACGGCTTGACTCTCTTATTGGTCCCCAGTGGAGTCGCCAAGCTGTCGAAACCATTTTTAATTTTTTTAAAAAACGGGGATTGATTTTAAAACGAAAAAATGGATTCGCCACTGATCTTCGTTCGAGGTGCGATTGGATCACCTTGAGATCGATTAATAAAATATTTTGATTTATTAAAATAATGATTTTGGGTCTACGAAATTTGAGAAAAAGGGTTTAGGAGTCAGTTACACACGAGGAAGGGTTAGCACTCTCGTAACTCCCAAAATTGGTATCTAATTGATTAATTAATGTCTTAATGTGAAAAATTTGAAATGGTTTTGAAATACGATTTCTTTTAAAACATTTGAATAACTCGAATTGGACGTTAAGAATCCCCTTGTTATGAAGGAATAAAATATCACATCTAGCACGTTAGGACATGACCTTTTAAGCCCTCGAAACCATGACCGAGTATTAATTTCCAAAAGCTCATGTGTTTGAAAATTACAAAAGGATACTCAATTATTGGGTCCAACAAAAAACCGAAATCCAACACGTTAGGGCACAATTTCTCGAATTTCCAAACATAGACTATTGCATTGTTTCGAAGTTTAGAAAACACAGACGAAATTTTAAAGGGACATTTGATTATTTGGACAAACAGAAAATCAAAACCCAGCACGTTAGGGCAAAATTTCTCGAATTTCCAAACATCAAACATCGCCATTATTTTGTAAAGCCGGCTCAAAATATATTCGTTTGGTTTACTTAAGGGCAAAAAGCAACCGACATTGGGCGAAGATTTGGAATTTAAAATTTGATATAATAATAATCATACGAGCATAGTATGGAACATGAAACAAAAATATACAAGTTCAACATTATACAAATGCATGACAATGAAAATAGTACAAATATACGAATCAAAATTCTCAATAGTAACAATTTCGCAACCACCTTATTTTAAAACTAACATTTAGTTTAAAATTAATGAATAAAAATGATTAAAGAATATAACATATATAAGGTAAAATAAAATACAATAAAATAATATACCAAATTTCCTAAATAATAATGAACAAAGCTAAATCAAACAATGAATAAGAAAATGGGTTGGAAATTGATAATATAAGAACAATTTAAGAATAAATTATTTGTAAAAAGAGACTTGTATGTAAAAGTTTAAAATAGGCAATAAAAATAAGGACAAAAATTAATAATATGTAAAATAATAATATATAAATTAATTTTATAATGAGTATTATTTGAGAAGAAAGTTAAAGTAAATAATATATAAAGCAATATATAGATCCATCTAAAATAAATAATATACAAAGAATAAATACTTTATTATAAATAATATATAAAAAAAGAAAATATAATATTTGAAATAACGATTATTCAAAAAGGAAAATTTTAAGATAAATAAATTATACTAAAATAAAATGAAAATATATCAAAGGGAAAAGGCGAAAATAGTGTGAAATCAAATAAATAATTTAAAATAATATGTTAAAAAAAACGATGAATAACTCATAAAGAATTAAAAAAAAACTAAAAAAAAAATCAATTTAAATGAAAGTAAAATCAGATGAATAATTTATGAACAAACCAAATTATTAAAATAGAATTAAGGACCGAAATAAGATGCACACAAAAGAACAAGGATTAAAAGTGAAAATGTTCCGAACCACAAAAAGCACTGCCCAGGCGCAGACCAAATTTAAACAGCATGCAAACCTCTGGAAAAAAATGAAAGAAACATAATAGGGACAGATTAAAGATGGCACAGAAATAATGACTGACCGCACAAATTACCCATTTAAAGGGAACATGCGCGGATCCAGCTTGTCAATGCGCAGGCTATCACTTTCCCTCCCCCAAATGCTGTTAAAATTAAAGACAACCTTTATTTAATTTAAAAAAAAACATTAAAGAAGCCTTTAGAAAATCCAAAGCCTTTTTTAAACCCCTTTTTCCTTAAAAATATTTTACCCTTTTGCTTTTTTTAAAAAAAGAAACCCCAAAATTTTTGAAATGCTCTCTCAACCTCCAGCTGAATGGTTCACAGCCAGGCCCCCCACCACTGCCTCATACGCTACCGTAGACGGCCACCGAAAGGTACATCCAACCTCTCCCTTTTATTATACCTTAGTATATATACTGGATTCAAATGAAAATAAAAAAAGAAAAGAAAAACAAAATAAAATAATGATGAATAATCACCTTCGAAGTGAATTTTTTGTCTGATCTCTATTGGTTTTTCTGTGAATCTTGTATTTTTTCGTATTCTATTTCTCTAAAAAAAGGTAAAAAAACCGTCTCAAAACTAAGAATATTTGTGGCCTTTTATAGCCATTTTTACAATGGTTACTTGCTATTTCTTTGCTCACGTCGCAGGTCATGAAGACGTGGAGGAGGAACGGGCGTGGGGCGTGCTACACACGAGCTGGGACGAACGTGCGAGGTGGAGTGCGTGGTGACTGCCGGTGGCTGCGTTCGTGCGGCGCATGGAGTAGCCTAGGGTTCTTTTCTGATTTGGGCTATTGTAGAGTTTTGGGCTTTAGAATTTGGGTCAAAGTTATTTGGGTTGTTTTATGTAATTGGGCTGGTCCTTATATTTTTGGATTTATTATTTGTTTTTGCTTTTGTTTTGTATGTGTATGGGTTGTAATTGGGTATTTGGGCTGGAATTAGGTAGCCCGGGCAAAATTTCAGGTCTCACAACCGTTGTATATCAAGAAGGCAGTTCGTATTTTTAGAAAACCTTTGTTTTAGTAAAAACCTTATTTTTTGCGAATTGTCCAAACAAAATGTTAAACAAAAATCCAAATCTCAAAAATTTAATCAATAGTTCGGAGAGTCCAATTAATACAAAACTCCTAGAAATATCCTTTAAGTAAATAAAACTTTTAATTAAATTCAGTTCGTAAACTAGTGGTCACCATAAGACTCCGCCACACCGATCCGTCTAAGTCTGTGGATTACCTGGACAGAATAGACAAATAGAGGTGAGTTTACGTAAACTCAATGTGTAACCCAGTAAAAATAGACATGCAAACATGCAGAAAACTCACATAAAATCATATACAGATTTGGGCTCATGCCCATTTCAGATACAAATAACAAAGTCAGATATATAGATCGGATAATTAGAATCCTATCCCCATCCTCTACATACCAACTCCGACCATCCCATCACATCATATGGGGTTAAAAACACTCATCCAACCCTACACACAATATCGTGCCATCATGACACATATTAGATAATGTGTAGTCAAGCTACCAGAATATAGGCGATGATCGCCATACAAAACACTTTCTCCACATATACAAATCCCACCCCAAAACAGATACAGAAAACAGATATAGAAATAACAGATTAGAATGCTGAACATGCTTATATACAGATTACGGAATAATTAGACATGCATAGCATTATCATACTCAGAACAGAATATCAGACTATCAGATCTATAATTTTAAGGTTTGGTTAGCACTTACCGACCTTACGGTAGGCCCATAGTCGATCGGAACGACCCATGTAACCCTAGAAAAAAATTTAAAAATATAGGCCCATATGCCCGTGTCGGCTCATACGCCCAGATTAGCCTTGCCCGTGTGGTCCACACGGCTTGGCCCAGAATCCACATGCCATTGCGGCATGCCTGTGTGGGCCTACACGCCCAACTTGGCCTAGCTTGTATGGCTTACACGGCCACACTCTAGCCACCACACGGCCATGTCTTGCGCACGGCCATGCCTTCTCGACCACATGGCCATGTCTCACACACAGCCAACCACACGGGTAACCATACGCCTGTGTGGTGTCAACAGAACAATTTTTTGGCTTTTGCCGAAACTCTTTTTTTTTTTTTGCATTTCGGGTACACACTTGGTATCGTTTCGATACAAAAACAATTCTGAACCTTCCAACCTAAAAACAGAGTACCTATCAACAATTTAGCAGATTGATTATTGAATTTGACATAAAATCAACATGGAATCTACTTACCACCATCGACAGACAACTCCTTACGCACGCAAAACCATTGGAGTGCGATTCTTTGCTCCACAATCTGCTCCTCAACACAAATTGCCACTACTCAATCACTATAGATTGCCATTGCTAAAATCCCAACAAGAAGTTAAAGGTATGTCAAACATACTTAGCAACTGATCAGAGAACCCGACAAAACTAAAGACACGATAGAACGATAAATTCACAACAGAATTAAAGAATAAGAATGAAACAGATGAAAATCACTGCATAAAAAAATTAGTTGATAACTATTTCTAATATGTTTTACAAATTAAAGTATATGTTACTTTAGAAAAAATTGCTTGAATATTTCTAATATGATATTTTAATATTAATTTATGTAATTAAGGATAGACATATTCTAATCCTAATTAAAATGTGAGTATTTTATTATATTAAAAATAATAATGAATGGTAGTTTTTATTGGAAAATATGGACATCACATATATAATAAAGGTAATTACATGTTATTATTTACTATCATGATAGGTTAGCTCAAATTAAAAGTGATCTAATTTGGTTAGAATTTTATTGGGTTTTAATTATTAAATAAAGTATGGGTCAAATATGTATAGATACTTTAGTAATTGAGTTCTAATCAAATTCTAATTAATAATGGGCTAATTAGGAATTAAAACTAATATGTCAAGGTTATAAATATTAGGGTTATGGTCCCCAAATTATACACAAGATATCTTTTCTAATATCCCATCCTTAGGAAACAGAGAGCAAATATTCTCTGAATTTCTTATGTGCTAATTTGGAAGATCAAACCTCCAAGATCGGGAAAAACTTCAAGGAATTCATGGATTCAGGTACGCTTCCACATTTAGTTTATTCTTGATTTATTCTTGATGATTTGACATGATAGATCCTGATTTATTCAGTTTTATTTTAGATTTATTTTACAAATCTAACAAGTGGTATCCGAGCCTCGTCATATTGAATCATTGAGAATTAATTAAAGTTCTTTCTTTGAATGATTGATTCATGAAATTTTATGGGTTTTATATTTTGAAGGTTTGTGTTAAAATTTTAGGGTTTTGTTTTAATTTTTTAGTTTGGGGTGATTTTCAAACTGATGGATTAAATTACGGAGTTTAAAATATTTGTGTAATTGCAAATCTTGCCATTGAATTTTTATCCAATCTTGCTTTTAAATAAAGAATGTATACTTTGCATGCTCTGTTTCAATTTTGATTCCTACTGTTTTCGCATATGAAATTCAAAATTTTTTTAATCATATAAGATATTTAATTTAGTTAATAAAAAATGGAAAATAAGGTCATAGTAGAAATTGATGTTTCATATATAATATATGCATGCTTTGATTGGTTTAATGCATGTTGTTTTGGAAAATTATATAAATATATATGATTATCTTTTAATTTGATTGAAAGATGTAATTAAGGTAAATATTTTGAAACAAATAAATTCAGATTTTGACTTTTAATTAAGGATGTCTAATATTTTAAATAGATTAGTTGAAACAAAATGCCACCAAAGTGACCTCTTTTGTGTAGATTAGTTTATTTGAAATATCAAGATGATTATATGTTTTTTTGATTCATGCGTTTATTAATTGACCCAAAGGTAAGTTAATATTTAGCATAATTTCAATGACATCTGTGGTGATAAATATGTGACAATTATAAGGTATTTTATGTAAGCAATAAGTTAGTCCAAAGATTAATTAATTGTTTGACATTATTTATTGTTAATGTTTGATTGCTACAACAAGAGTATCAGTTATTGTTAATATTACTGTCCAAAGACTTGATATTAATGTTGTGCTTGGTATCTTGAGATGGGATTAGCCGTTGTCTTGAATTTATTGTTTACTTATAAATATTGATGTGAGCTTGTTTTTTATTTGTTCTATATTCATCTAATTCATCTTCTGCTGCCACAATATCTGCTTATACAAATTCTATACCCATGCTTAATGGGACTAATTTTAAGGAATGGAAAAGGCACTTACTTATAATGCTTGGCTATATGGACATAGACCTTGCATTAAGGGAAGAACAATCTGCACCTCTCACTGCAGAAAGCACCTCCGATGTTAAGAGGGATTTTGAGAGGTGGGATCCTTCAAATCGCATGAGTCTAATGATCATGAAACACAGCATTCCAAAAGCCTTTAAGGGCACAGAATATGAAGAGATTTCTCAGGCCAAGTGTTTCCATGATGAAATTGAGTAACATTTTGCTAAAAACATAAGGTTGAAATGACATCACTTCTAACTTATTTGATGTCTATGAAGTATAAGGGTCAAGGAAACGTAAGGGAGTACATTATAGAGATGTTCCATACTGCTTTAAGACTTAAGGCACTTAAGATCGAGCTTTCTAAGGAATTGCTTGTTCTTATGGTTTTGGTATTGCTTATTGCACAGTTTAATCAATTTAAAATTGGTTATAACTGTCAAAATGAGAAATGGACCCTAAATGAGCTCATTTCTCATTGTGTGCAAAATGAAGAAAGGTTGAAGTGTGATAAGTCTAGAAGTGCTCATTTGGCCAATGCCCTTAAAGACAAGGGCAAGAAAAGAAATTATTAGAATGAAGTTACTAAGGGTTCAGCTCAAAAGAAACAACAACAAGCTACAGAGAGTTCTTTCTTTTGTAACAAGTCTGGACATGTAAAGAAATATTGTACCAAGTATCATGCTTGGCGTGCAAAGAAAGGTATAACTCTTAATTTTTTCTATTCTGAGATTAATTTTGCTTCAGTACCTAGAAACACTTGGTGGATAGATTCTGGTGCTACTACTCACATAAGTGTTTCTATACATGGTTACCTGAGCTATCGAAAGCCAAGTGATGGTGAAAGACACATCTTTGTGGGCGATGGAAAATTGGTAGGAGTGGAAGCGATTAGGCACTTTATGTTGTTATTAGGAACTTGTTTTTATTTGGATTTAAAAGACACTTTTATTGTACCATCATTTAGACGGAATTTAGTTTCTGTTTCTTCATTGGACAAATTTGGATATTATTGTTCATTCGGAAACAATCAATTTAGTTTGTCTTTAAATTCAAATGTTATTGGAACTAGTTATTTAAATACTTATGACAACTTTTTTTGCTAGAAACAGTTGCATCCTATAATGAAACCTTGCATGTGGAATCACGTGGTATTAAACGCAAATTAAATAAGGAAAATTCAACATCATTATGGCATAAGTGCTTAGGTCATATCTCAAAAGGTAGAGTTGAATGCCTTGTGTCAGATGGTATTTTAAAGTCCCTTGACTTCATAGACTTTGATGTCTGTGTCGATTGCATTAAGGGAAAATAGACCAAAACCAAGAGATTGGGTGACAACAGATCTTTAGACGTATTAGAATTAATTCATACAGATATTTTGAGCCATTCCCTACGGCATCCTAGAATGGTCAACAATATTTCATAACATTCATAGACGATTACTCACGTTAAGGGTACCTATATCTCATTCATGAGAAATCTCAGTGTTTGGACGTGTTCAAATCTTATAAAGCTGAAGTTGAGAATCAACTAAACAAAAGGATTAAAAACGTCAGATCTGATTGTGGTGGTGAGTATTACGGTAGATATGATGGCTCAGGTGAACAATATCCAGGACCATTTGCAAAATTCCTAGAGGAATGCAGTATTGTCCCATAGTACACCATGCTAGGATCACCTAGTATGAATGGTGTAGCTGAAAGACGAAATAAAACTCTTAAGGATATAGTAAGGAGCACGATTGCTCATTCTACCTTACCTGAGCCCCTCTGGGGAGAAGCATTAAAGACACAGGTTACATTTTGAATAGAGTACCCAAGAAAGCTGTTGCCAAAACACCTTATGAGCTTTGGACAGGTCAAAAGCCTAGTCTAAAGCACTTTCACATTTGGGGATGTCTAGCTGAGGCAAGGCCTTATAGGCCACATGAAAAGAAATTGGACTCCAAAATAGTAAGCAGCTACTTTATTGGTTATTCTAAGCGATCTAGGGGCTATAAATTTGATGATCCCATAATAAAAAATATTTTTGAGATGAGAACTGTAACGTTTTTTAAGGATATTGAGTTTGGGGGGAGAAATAAGGTTAGAGACATTGTTTTTGAGGAGGAATTGGATTCTAACTCATTTTCTACTATCACTTTTGATGATGTTCAAGTTCTTATCCCTATCATTGATCAAGAAGTGAATCCAGAACCTCTACAAGACAATGATGAACATCTCTCCATTCAAAATGAGGTAATTATTCTAGAATAACAAACTCAACAACCTCAAAAACAAGTGTCATTAAGGAGGTCTACAAGAGAAAGGAGAAATGCTATTCCAGATGATTTTGTTGTATTCTCCAAGAACATAAGGATGATAATGGAATGATGGAAGATGATCCAATCATCTTTCATCAGGCCATAAAAGGTTCTAATTCTCAAGAGTGGATTGATGCCATGAAAGATGAGTATAAATCTATGCAAGACAATAAAGTTTGGGAACTTGTCCCATTACCTAAAGGTGCAAAACCAATTGGTTGTAAATGGATATTTAAAAGTAAGAAGGATGCAAATGGTAATGTGGAAAGGTAAAATGTGCGTCTTGTAGCTAAAGAATATACTCAGAAAGAATGTACTGATTTTATAGAGATTTTCTCTCCAGTTTCATCGAAAGATTCCTTCAGGATAATCATGGCACTTGTTGCTCATTTTGATCTTGAGTTACATAAGATGGATGTTAAGACTGCATTTCTTAATGGCGACATTGTAGAAACAATTTATATGGTGCAACCAGAAAGTTTTGAGTCGGAAGACTCAAAGAATATTATTTGCAAATTGAAAAAATTCATCCATGGACTCAAACAAGCTTCCCGTCAATGGTACCACAAGTTTCATGAAATAATTGTTTTGTTTGATTTTAAGATGAATATTGTTGATGATTGTGTGTATCACAAATTCAATGGGAGTAAATACATATTTCTAGTTCTATATGTTGATGAAATTTTGCTTGCGACTAATGATATAGGTTTATTGCATGAAACCAAGAGGTTTTTATCTAAGCATTTTGAGATAAAAGATCTTAGGGACGCCTCTTTTGTTTTAGAAATTCAGATACATTGACATCGATCTCGAGGTATTCTTGGATTATCACAAAAGAGCTATATCGATAAAGTATTCAAAAGGTTTGACATGCAAAGTTATAGACCAGGTGACAACCCTGTCGCTAAAGGGGAAAAATTTAGTCTTACTCAATGCACTAAAAATAACCTTGAAATTCAGGAAATACAAAAGATTTCCTATGCATCAGCTGTTGGGAGTTGAATGTATGCTCAAGTATGTACGCGTCCAGACATTGCATACATTATTGGGATGTTAGGTAGATATTTAAGCAACCCTGGTATAGACCATTGGATAGCAACCAAAAGGGTTATGAGATATCTTTAAAGAATAAATGATTACATGCTTACTTATAAGAGATCAGATCTTTTGGATGTCGTAGGGTATTCTGATTCTAATTTCGCTGGGTGCCAAGATTGTAGGAAATCTACATCAGGCTATATTTACATGTTAGTTGGAGGAGCTATATCTTGGAAAAGTATCAAACAGACACTTGTAGCTTCGTGCACTATGGCAACAGATTTTGTATCATGCTATGAGGCATCGAATCATGGAACAAGGTTGCGAAACTTTGTCACAGGGTTGCTCATTATGGAGAGTGTAGAAATACCATTCAAATTATTTTGTGACAATAATTCAGCAGTATTGTATTCCAATAACAACAGGAGTTCATCAAGTCAAAGCATATTGACAAAAAGTTCCTAGTTGAAAAAGAAAGAGTGAAAAATGGTCAAATATTCATAGAGAACATTGGGTAAAACTCCATGATAGCAGATCTGCTCACAAAAAGTTCACCACCCAAGGTCTTTCATAAGCACACTGCTCACATGGGTGTTATATTGTTTGATAATATCATGATTTAGTGAGAGTTTATATTTTATTTATTTTATGTTTGTTTTCAGACATTCATGTATTTGGTTATTTTTTGATAAAAATGGAGTATTTAGTTTATTCACTCTATTTATTATTTTGATACTGACCTCACTGAAGTTTAAAGAGGACCAGTTGGAAATAGACATGTTTAAATTATATTGCGTGTAATTTCCATGCTACACATCTGTACTTGATCTATGTCATTTATTTGTGTTAATATACGTGATCAGGGATGGATTTAGTTATGATATATGTAACGAAAGTCGCCTTGGTTCTATGTTACCATAATTAATGGATGAGATTGTTCGGAATATCTTTTGGATATGATAGTAAAATTTTGAGCTCATAAGGTTGTATAATGACATGTAATTATAAAGGAATTAGTATATATATGTGTGTTCTAAGTGGGAGATCGTTGGAAAATATGGACATCACATATATAATAAAGGTAATTACATGTTATTATTAACTATCATGATAGGTTAGCCCAAATTAAAAGTGATCTAATTTGGTTAGAATTTTGTTGGGCTTTAATTATTAAATAAAGTATGGGTCAAATATGTGTAGATACTTTAGTAATTGAGTTCTAATCAAATTCTAATTAATGATGGGATCATTAGGAATTAGAACCAATATGTCAAGGTTATAAATATTAGGGTTGTGATCCCCAAATTATACACAAGATATCTTTTCTAATATCTCATCCTCAGAAAAGAGAGAGCAAATATCCTCTGAATTTCTTGTGTGCTAATTTGGAAGATCAAACCTCCAAGATCGGAAAAAACTTCAAGTAATTCATGGATTCATGTATGCTTCCACTTTTAGTTTTATTCTTGATTTATTCTTGATGATTTGACATGATATATCCTGGTATATTCAGTTTTATTTTAGATTTATTTTACAAATCTAATAGTTGTATTTTGACTTAGTAGGAGCCTAATGAATTCTTTGTGAGTTAGTAATTTTATAAGAGGCTAATAAATGTCGACTAGGATCATACATTGAACTTTTGCATTTGCATGCTATCATACGATTGATTGATGTGGCAAAAAAGAAGAGAATGCAAACATTGGCAACATTTTGGCTAAATAAAAAGAGAAGAGAAGGTAAACAAGTGTTCCATTCAACCAAAACTTGAGAAGGAATAAGCAGCTTGTCAAACACGACAATCTTAGTAGGTTGGTTCTATATCAATTTTTAGTCAAACCTTATCTCCAAATTCAACTAGTTATTTTTGCCATCCAAGAGAACATGGAGTTAAAAAGGATTCTACTTTTGAATTTTTAAAATTTATAAAATTTTAAGTTAATATATAGTAAAATTATACTTTGACCCTTTTAAAATGATAAAATTTTGATTTGATCCTTTAAAATTTTATAAGGAAATAAGGTAATAAAAAATAATTAAATTGTATTTTAGCTTGTTGAAATAGCACAATCCCACGTCTAAAAAATACGAAGTTCTGAAGGTTTTGTATTACTATAAATAATGGTTGTTTCTCCTTTTTTGAGTCATCCCAAAACTTTTCATATTCTTCATAAGGCAATCTTTCCTTCTCCTTATTTGTAATATTTCACTTGTATCTTTTACAGAGAAATATATTTGATAGTGTCCGAGAATGTAGGCGTAATTTGTTGAACCTCGTTAAATTTCTAGTGTTCTTTATTATTTTTTATTTATCTTTTAATATTTTGTATGGTGTAATTGTAATCATATATTGTGCTATTAAATTACATTGTAAGGAGATTCTATCTAGGAGGTTGGGTTTTAAGTGGGGCCGTTTGTGACCCCTCCAATCTTTTTTGGGAATTAAACCTAATGTGATTTTCTAGTACAATAATTTACTCTATTTTTTCCACTCTATTGGCACAAGTGGAATTAGAGTCGAAGATTATTCAAAGGTTTTGAAGTGCGAGCTAAAGATGGTGTGATAAAAAATATTTCTAGTGCACGCGTAGTAATGAAGAGGGTTCACAAAAAAAATAACTATACCACTATCTGGGTAGTACAATTAATGGGACAATTGCTGTGACATAACTGAAAATTGGAAGTTAGAAACATTTAAGTAGACAAGGGTGAAGTTTAGGATTGCGATCAATGATACTAACAACATCTAGGATTATGTTCACTTAGATGTCTGGGACCATTTAAAACAAGCTTTTTAGGAGGAAAAGATTATTATGTAACTTTTCGTGATGATTATTCTCGAAGAGTGTGGGTATATACAACGAAGACAAAAGTTGCAGTGTTTAGATCTTTCCTTAAGTGGAAAAAGATTATGGAAACTCAAATGAGCAAAAGGATCAAGCAGGTTCGTACAAACAATAGTGGAGAATATAGATGTAACCATTTTGTCACCACAACAGAATGGGGTGACAAAATGATTGAATCGAACATTGTTGGAGAAAGTTCGATGTATGCTATCCAATGTTGGATTGAGTAGAAAGTTTTGGGCTAAGCTATAACATATGCATGTCATCTCATTAATCACCTACCATCTACTACAATTGAAGGAAAAACACCATTAGACAAATGAAGTGGGAAGCCTGCTACAAATTATGGTTCTTTAAATGTGTTTGGTTCTACTGCATACTATCATTGTAATACCTTATTCTTGACCTGACCGCTGGGTCCAGGTACCAAATGTCACAATTAAACTATATTAATTAAAAACATATTTCTAATTTATTTAATTCTACGCCAAGGCTTAATACTACGTTCTAATACAACTTTAACCCAATTAATTAAATAACCAAAACATTTCCATGAATGAGCATCATATGGAATCTCTTATTATAAGATTAACTAACTAAAGTAGATTAATGTTCTTTACAACCATACCCATCCACTATATGCATGATACTAGAATCACAGAAGTCCATGTGGATTCCATGAGGTCTGGCTTGGTCCTTTCTATACATCCTGTACTCAAGACAAAACACTCATAAGTTCGAATGAACTTAGTGAGATTCCATACATCAATTATTAAATATCAAAATTTTTATATTTCCAGTAATAATAATTAATGCACGTAAATAACCCCTTGAGTTTTATGTAAGCTCTTGCAATTTGGATGGCATGGTCAACACTTATATGTTCTTCTTGAATGAACCGCTGGCAAACTAATCGGGGTGGATTTCGATATACTCGTACTCTTTTTGACATCCCCCATTTTTGAGACTTGTTTTGTCAATCTTTAACTCAGTCTTTTATTCTACCTTGTTGGTTTGACTCATCAAAAGGTAGCTTTGCAAACAGATGCACAGATCTTCGACTAACCTTAGCGGTTGCAATGGTTTTGTCAAAATGGTAGATTTTTACCCTAATCTCGTCATTCCACGTCAAATCCAAAATTTAATTACTGTAATATCCAGACATCCACTTCCTTATAACTTAATTTGTGCATATACTATTTTTAGAGGTAAACTCATTTACAATCATCCTCGTATGTGGCCTTTGAATATAAGATTCAGTAAATATTTAAGCACTACTGTTTTCTCACGGAATTGTACTTGTAAAATAGTCCCACTGGACCTTTCCTCTTCAAGATACTCTGAATAGATATTCTCTTGATCAAATAGTCTTAATGGACTTCCCAGCAATAGATAGTCCCCAACGGTCTATCCTCTCATTAGATCGTATAAGGCGGACTTCCCATTTATAAGATAGTCCTTAGGGAACTTCCTAACACTAGATAGTCCTAACGAAAATCCTCTTCATTCGGTAGTCCTTGGAAGACTTTATAGAGTAATTAGTTCTTAGTAGACATTCCACATAAGATAGTCCTTGGAGGACATTCTATGTCACACTTCAAGTTTGACTGGTTTGTGATTTAGGAGTATAATAGTGAAATTATCTATTTGATTTGCCCACTTACTTTTTTTGGTGAATCAAAGTTGGCGTATAATAACCACAAAGTGAGAAAGAGAAGATTCTATTTCAGGCCATTCTCTATTTAAAAAATTGAATGTGTAAGCAAAAAGGTAATTATGGTATGAGTTACTGTCAAGTGTATAGTATGCCTAGTTTGTTTGATTACTGTGCTAGTTGAGTTTGTAGTGTGATCTGGTTGGGAGCCAACTAGATTGACTGGCCTAAATTCTGAATTTTGTGACACTTGTTAGGTTCCACTAAGTGAGAATGGGTTATATATATGTATGGGAAGAGGTCTGAGAAAGGTTCTTCCTTCTTCAATATATTACTCTCTGATTCTTTTCTTAAATCCAATTGTATCTCTTTCTTATTAAGTTGGAAGCTAAGGTTCTTGGTTTGATCAGTAATCATTCCATCTCCGCTTATTATGTCTAGTTTGAGAAGGATGTCTAAGTTTGGATCTTCGAGCTACAGTAGGTGAATATAATGTGAGTCTCTATCCTGACTTTTGCATGTGAATTGTTCAAGTAGAAGTATATATAAAAGATGTTGATATCTCTAATAATTGGTAAGGGTATGGGTACAGTAAAGATGATGTATGTGTTATGATGATATGTATAAAGTTCTGTTTCAAAAGAATGTTGATTGGTAAGCATGCATGTAAAGTTTGATATAAGGAAAAGTACAAATCTATCAGATGTGTAAATGAATCTGGGTAAGTGAATGTTACATAGATGTCCCTCTATGATGCCTCTGGTAGGGTAGATATATTGTTAACTATACTAACATATCACAATATGAAAACAAGTGTAAGACCAAGAGGTTGAGACTCATGGCATTATATGGTATGAAAACAATCATGGTGTAGCCTCTAATAAGATGAAGACTGGACTGGCAAATCACAACATGAAAGTGTATAAGTCCATGTGGCTTAGACCCATGGCATAATATGATGTGATGATATGAATATTCATGGTAAAACCTTCAGTGATATGTAATTAAATTGGCAGATCACGATATGAATTTATGTATAAGTCCATAGGAAGAAATCAATGACACTTTTGTGAAAGTTCGCCGGGTTAGTAAACACGTGACTATGTATGTTGACTTTTGTGGCATATTCTGTTTGGCCCTTGTGGCGTACTCTGCTAAGACTATGTGGTGAATTATGTATCGCCTTTGTGGTAAGTTCTGGGTGTATTCTGAGTGATCTTTGATAGATATTTCTATGATATGGTATGATATGTTTGGAGCTATGTTGGTTTGATTAGTTCTGTGATGTAATCAAATGAATCTTAAAGGAAATTTTCGGAAAAAAATTATGTATTTGTATGTTCAATTGGGGTATCTACCATGGTAATCTGTCAGTTTAGAATATGGGCATATTCTTAGTTATAAAGGATAAATAAGTGTCCATGGGTTTGATTTCATTCGTGTCATTTAGGGTTGCAAATATGAGTTGTTGGGTATCTGCCAAGTATGAATAACATCGTGTTTCGATTCTAGAATTTTAAGTACTTACACTCTTTATTAACTTGGGTATATTGTGCTTTACAAGAGTTGTGATGAATACTTCTGAATGATCTGGTTGATTCATTATCAGTATGAACTTTTGTTGGGTATTGAACTAAAATATGATTTGACTAGTAAACTAATGGTATTCAACTCTACATGGGGATCCGCCAAATGTGTAAGTATCGGCTATAGAACTGTATCGGTAAGTAACCATTTTGGAATAAGTGTTTGTGTGACGAGACAGTTTGTACAAAGTGGGCTTCAAAGAGATATTCTTTCAAAAAGTGTTTATGTTGTTCTAAGAGAAAGAAGATGCTAGTCTATTGTCTGAAAGATTTGAAGTCAGCTGGGTTGTGAAGTGGAAGATGATATGTTAAATACAACTGGTGGCGTGTAGTGGCAAGACTGAGATTATGAATATGTCTACCCAATAGAGATGATATCAATTCTTTGATATGAGAAATACAACCAAGAAGATTCCTAGATATTTTGTGTTAAAGATCACTAAGTCTTGAACTTACGAGGTTTGTTATTAGTTCAGGTGTTGTTGTATGATTGAGTATGCCAGGAGGGATAAGCCAAGAATGCACCAGAGTAGCGGTGGGTAGGATATTATGCATATAGTGGACCTTTTTGAAAAAGTGGTGTTTTGTGGGATTACGCCTTTAAAAGTCTGTCTTTAGTAAACATTTGTATTGTAAAAGATATAGTGACAAGTCTGATGTATTATATTAGTTTATCTTTAATATATTTCTTATTTTTCTTTAATAACGAGATTTTAGATAAATTAATAAGCAAAATGTTTCAAGGCAAGAGTACATGGAGGTTGTTTTAGATAATTGTTAAGTTTTCTAAATGGTAAAACCCGAGATTTGGACCTGATGAATTGGGCTGGGTTTAGGGTGTTACATTTCACATAAGATAGCCTTTGACGAACTTCCCTTTTCTGGTAACCTCTTTGCCAAGAAACACTTAGAAATAAAATCTATAGAACTGTCTACCTTTCTTATAACCAATGTTGTCTTGTTCATTACCTTTGGCAGACTCTTAATAGTGGATACTTATTTACAACCACTCTAAAGGAAAATCCCTTTTCCCACGTCTATCCATGTATAAGACACTTTCACATATTCCTCTTGCTTTCACATCTTGGCGAGGCTTCTTAATCGCAACATACCAACACTCCCATATACACCATAATTGTTATGACAGACTTTTTATCACGCAAGTCATATAGTGGTTTTCACGTACATGCCCTGATGGGCTTCCCTATTTATTGTCTTAGCGGACTTCATTTTACCATAAGGGTAAACTTGTTCTCCATTGGATCATGCAATGGCTACCTGTGGACTTTTGACTCCGAAGAGTCAATAAACAGTTTTCATGGTGTCACTCCGTAAAGCCAATAGCCAATAGATCATTTCCAACCAACTTCCTAAAATCTTCTTGTTAATTTGAACACCTACATGTTCACTCGCAAGGCCGACCAATATCATATTCCTGTGACTCCTATTCCCATTCAATCCACCTATTCCTCCATTACGCCGATTTTCTTATCTTTAACGAACCCGCTAAATAATTCCCTCTGTGCTCCACATTTTATAAACATACATTTCACGCACAACATCACATTCACTATCATAACATGGAGTATGTCACATAATAGTTCATTAATACACAACCATGTCATACATTCAGAGAACATACTTGCAAACATTTATACAATAGCATAGTCATATGCATGCATAACTTTTCCAGTTAGCAACAATCATATATATAGCCAAAGAACTCAAACTGAACTCAGTGCAGAACATACAAGCAGTACAACAACCAAAATAACACCCAAATATTGGAGAACAGAAACTCACTTGCTGTCCATTTGACTACTGCCAGACGTGTGAATGTCAGGAGTGGAAATATTACAGTAAAATAGATATAAAATTAAGCGGTGGTGTCCATAACTATATGGGTCAAATTGTAATATAGATTTTTGTTATAACGGAACACTGATAAGTATTCCGAGTATCATGCCTAAGGAATTGTAGATTGAAGAAATTTATTATTAAATTAATTACCGAAAATAATTACTAATCTAGTCAAGTCATGAATTAGTAGTGTGAATCCAAATTAAAATATTAATTAAACTAATTAAATTAATTACCCTAAGTTAACCTAATGGAATTTCCTATTTTTAATGTCAACGATGCGAGCTCTCCGCCTATGATCTATTAAATCCCTAATTATGAACTAAGTCATTAATTACCCTCAATTGTGTTATTTACCACCCGTAGCTATGAATTCTCTCTTGGTCGCATCTTTACTAAGGATTACCACCTAAGTCACCCTCTCGGTCTCTTCTTAGGCATACGGATATCCTCTCGGTCTCACCGCTTGGCACAAGTTATATTTGACAAGCTACCCTCTCGATCTCACTTGTCTCAATATTCAACTAAGGGCGCCGCTCCCTAATATATTAAATATTTTTGAATAAACACCCAATTTTAGATAAATAATTACTTAATTAATAAAACAAATCCATAGCCGAAACATGCAAAATATAAATAAATCACATGATTTTATCCCAATAAAAGAAAGATATAATGAAATTACCCATTGATAAATCATTAAAGCGTGGTTCTAGAACAATTTTTGCTTGCAAACGTCTTCACATCAGAATAGAAAAGTTCTAACTAAGTGAAAATAAAATAAAATAAAACCACAAAGAAAACTAAATAAAATGTTTTGTTCTAAAATGTCTCCCTAAGTCTAACCCCCTCTAGTGAGCTTGCTTATAAGAGTGTTTATATAGGAAAAATTAGGGCAACCATTAGGGAAAATTATTCTTAAAATACCCTCAATACTAATAAAGCCTAATTAAATAAATTGTATCTTAAAATTCTACTCATGCGGTCATTGACATCATCACTTCATCATGATGATGTCATGATGTCCAGTGTCGCGAGACTGTCTCTCGATAATTAATTGGCTTCGAAGTCTAATGTTGTGACACCACATCTTGATTTTGCAATGCTGCCGCCGTTTCTTCCATTTTTTATATAGGAACCCATGCCCGACTCGACCATTGAATCTGGGTATGGAGTGTTACAGGTTGACCTATTAGATTATTCCAACCCTTCTCTAAAAACACTCTGACAATTTTGGCGGGTTCCACTTTTGTGGCACAACATTTCTCAAATTTCAACTCATTTTTATCTAGAAAGAAGTTTTAAATTGATACCCCGTTATAGACAAATATTTAAAATATACGAACATAGCCTGCGACGACTACCTTAAACACTTACATAAACTGTGAATAGTAATAAGCCAATCGAGGCTACAATTATCTTTCAAATAAATACAAATATCAATTTAATACAAACAATAGTTCATTAAAGGATGACATTTAACAAATGTCCTAATAACCCCAAGCGAATACACATTACCCACAAAATAAGAAGGCTCACAAATGGTCACAGGTCTGGCGAATTCCCTTCAGCACTTCATTCAACTTAAGAACCTGGAAGAAATAGGAAAAACGGGGAAGTTAAAGAGAATTTAGTGAGTTCCTAAGAAGAGTAATCTTAATGAATAATAGCATATGTCAAGGAATAGGAACTCAGACTGACAACTAACTTGCCATATTTGGCAGATATGTCCCTCTAATCCAAAAGAGATCTAGCAAATCCTATCATAACTCACTCCACCTATTGGCGTATTACGCTGGTCTATGTTTCTATGCATGACAATTACGAGGACATCTACTCCGTGGACTTGCTACTTAAGTGGTCTAACCCTTTTATGAATAATAGGTTTACTATTTATAATTTTCATGCAACATGCATCAACTCATGCACCATTTTCTTTTCTCTCATACTCCCTTCCTTGTGCTAGCTTCTGATCCCATTTCCAGGAGAACCCATCATTTCTTAGATCTCCATAACCTCTCATTTGAGCCATACACAAACATTCCTTCTATATCATCCTCACTCCTCTCCTTGTTTGGACACAAAAGTGTTCCCCTACAAGATGAGTTTTCACCAATCATGGTTTGCTTCTATGTGCCATACCAAAGGTGAAAAATTCATCATGGATCTTCAATATCAATGTACTTATCAATCCACTAATACCTCTTCACTCTAGTCTAGATACAGAGCTTATGCACCAAGAAAGGAGTTACGAGTTAGAGCTTGAAAAAGGTGAAGAGAAGTTATTAGTTTGAGTATATCCAACATTGAAATGGTCAAATACCTGCCAATGAGTCAGTATCTTTGATTTGTTAAGTGTTAAGGGGATCCGCAAATCGGGCAGAGCAAAAATGATGCAAATGTACGAAAGGGGAACCAAGTTGAATGTTTTGGTCAGAATGAAGAATGATTACTTGTACGAACCCCACGAGGGTAGGAATAAAAAAGTATCCCTCTAAGTTCACCCTTGCAGTTGAGCATGAAAGGAAATTGCGAGGATGATATTTTTTTAGGGTGGGAGAGTTGTTACACCCAATTCCCACTAAGTCCAGAAATTTAGAAATAATTGAGGGGTTAAATTAAAAAAAAAGATAAATTAGCAACTTCTACTTGAAATTTAGGAAAACTTAGTGATTGAATTAGACATGGTTGAAAACCAATACTGGTTTGACTAGATTCAAACTAGCTGGTTCTTTAGTGGGAGACACAATAATTGTCAATAGATGAATTTTACATGGTTGAATACCTTGTAACAAAGGCTATAAATAGCTGAGAGGTAACTTTCAGGATAGGATTCATCTTAATTCTGTTTCATTTTCTCCTCTTCTATTCTGTTTCATTTTCTCATCTTCTACATCTTTTTCATTGGTTTCTTTGAAGAAAAGATAGTTATGGGAAGCTCTATATGGAGCGATGATCATGAGGGTTAAGTAAAAAAAAATAGAAATTCCAGTAAGCTGGTAGGTTCTTAATCCTTCTGTATACGTAAGGTTAAGAAAAATGAAGATAATTATTTCCAAAAACAATTTTCAAGGTTCTGCATAGTTTTAGAAAATTGAGGTTCAAGTTAAAAATGTTAGTTTAAACTCATGATTTTGAATTTCATGCTTAGCTGCCTAGAGAATGGAAGCTCTAGCGTTTGGAAAAGCTAAGCTAATAAGACAAAGAAGCATTAGGTGAGTTTTTGTACTCCATTACTGGAATGCTAAGTACATTTCAGACCGAATAGGTATATGTGCCGCCACCTGAGTGCAATATGCGTGAATTAACTTTGATTCCATGGTACTTTATCAACGAAAGACATGTGTTGCATGTTTACTATGGTAGTATGTAAAAAGGAATTATCGAGGGGATAGACGAAGTTAGGAATGGGAAAAAGGGGTGATTCTATTAGATACCATCATACAGTGTTGTT
Organism: Gossypium hirsutum; assembly: GCF_007990345.1. NCBI lineage: Eukaryota > Viridiplantae > Streptophyta > Magnoliopsida > Malvales > Malvaceae > Gossypium > Gossypium hirsutum. Next base: position 17,807,131 of record NC_053424.1, on the reverse strand, counting down.
GTATGCAAACCGTGATGAGTGAAGCTTTGGGTCTTACGAAGAGGACACTGTGGTGTTCAAGCACCAGGGCTAAGAATGGAAAAATGGAGGAATGGCCAGAGGAATAGGGAAATTGGAATTTTTTAAGATTCCACCATCTGGGGTTGTTGGGAGCAAACCGTGATGTGTGAAGCTTTGGGCCTTGCAGAAGGGACACTTTGGTGTTTTAGCATCAAGGTAGATACAAGATGAATTGATGTTGATAGTTATAAGGTTCCACAGATCAACATAGCGGTCAGTAGGCTCTATGAGGTGACACCAAGACAACAGTAAGGTCATTTAGGGCAACACCTTAAAGAGGTTTTAGGTGTAAGAGCATGGCTCGACAATGGAATCAATGGAGTTTGCTGGGATAGTAAACACAGGGTAGTCCGTTAGGACATTAAACATGGGATTACGAGGTATAAAACCAGAGCTCGGCTATGGCAACCAATAGAGTCTGTCAGGATATTAAACATAAAATTTGATGAGTGAGACCATAACTCAGCTATGGCAGCTTGTGAAGTTCGTCAAGACACTAAACATAGGGTAGTCCTCCAGAACAATAAACACAGGTGGTCAATCAAAACAGTAATAGAAAGAAATTTTGCAAACATGGAAAAATGGGTTAGAAGGAAAAGGGAAAGTATGGGACATAATAGTTAGCTAGTGGGTTGAAGAAATCCGTCGATGAATGGGAAAAGTAATGGAAGTGGGAAAAGATTGCTAGAATAGTAGTTGTGAAAGCCAGTAGGGCAAATGGGTGGTAACCTAGTAAGAAATAGTCTCGAGAGATGACGCTCCAATGATGCCTAGTGTATAGGCGAACAAAAGATTTTTTAATTGAGGATCGCAAATAATGATCTGCCATTAAAAATCGCTAGTGGGTGTTGAGGGATCGAACATAAAGTACTTCAGTGGGTTTATAAGAAAAGAAGAGGTTAGTTAAAAAAAGGATATACCGATGATAGATATGTCTATCAAGATTATTCCTCTTCAAAGGGAAAACTACTAAGAAAGTATTAGCCAAGTGGTTTTTTCATAGGGAACCAGTATAAGGGAGAAATCATGAACATAGATTATCACTATGATGATAGTCTGCTGGGTACTGAAGGTCAAAGCGGTTCATAACAAATGGACATGTCACACTTACTAAAGGTCAAAGCGATTCACAGCAGGTGAACATGTCACACTTACGAGCATGGTATCTTGAACAAGGTGGATTACAAGGAAGTAATCCAACCTCCATTCGTCTCAAGTGGAACTTAATCCACCAGAGTGGTAGGGGACCTCAATAGTTATCTCAACTGATGAGTTGTCAGCAAGTCCTTTGATATTATGGTGAGATAAGAAGTCTACCATAGACTAAATAGATTTGGAATGATTGTCAAGGGGGAACATACCCAAGGAATTTTAGGAGGGTAGGCTTGAGGAGCTACCTTATAAGAACATGGAAGAAAGAAGAATCCACACTAGGGTCAAATAGAAGAAGGGATATAAGTAAAGGAAAGGGTAGAGTCCGCGGGGATAGTAAGACATCCGAGGAACCGTCAAGACTGATCGAAGATTTATAGGATTACAAATGAGGAAATCACCTGATGACATATTCGCCAATGGATAGGTTCAGGAATAAATCAGAGCCCGCTACATCGGGTTAAGGGAAATTTAGCCGTACAAGCAGGGAATTAATTGTATTTAGTTTTTTTTTCTTTTCTTACCCCTAGGAGACGGGGTCTAAGTATAAGTAAGCCAATTAGGAAACTCAAAAAGTTCTTTTGGGACTTACAAAGGTTTGACCTGTGATTTCTGGATTTGCAGAATAAGTAATTCAATGAGGGACCAAGCCAGACCGTGTTGGATCAATGAGCTCTATTAGTAAAGTATCATGCACATAGGAATGGGGTACCTTTAGAAACTTCTCCATAGGGGCAAATATATTGTATTTATGTAGTTCTCTTAAAGTCCCGAGTCGGGACAGTGAACTTTTATTTAAAATTTTGCCTCTATTGTAATTTTTTTTATAAATAGGTAATATAATCTGATTTTAAAATAATGAGCTCTAATCTTGTACATGAACCCAATTTAATTGTGATGCTTCATACACAGATTCGACAAACGGGTTGGGTAAGGTTGTTACACTTTTTTCTGGGGTTCCATCAGGAAAAAACATTTTAAATGAAATGGATTTGGTAACCAGTTTGATATGCCATTGAAAGGATTTATATGTAAATGGTATATCCTTATAAATTGATGATAAAATATGTTAATGAAATGAGTTCTATATACTTGGTACAATCTTATGGATTGTTGATTGAATATGTCATTGTGTTAGGTTATGTGAAAATTAATATGAACTGGTATGTTTTAATATGCTTATAATGTTTAATGATCATGTATATATATATACATATGCTCACCTTGTTGTGCCATGACATAGCCAATCTTATGCCAAGCTAAGGTAGCTATTAGAATTAAGTAGGAACAATGTAAGTATAGTATTTTCCATCTGAACTTACTAAACATTTGTATGCTTACTCTAGTTGTTTCCCCTACTTGTAGATCTTTACCTTGCGGAACTTGTCAAGTCGGATCAACATGAAGTACACACTATCAACAAGATAGTAGAATTATATTCATTTTGATAATAAATATTGTGGCATGTATATAAGGGCACTTTAGTATGCAAATGGTCCTTTTTGGATGGTTAGTTACATGGTTATTGTGATTATGGTTGATCTTGTGCAATAAGGTTACCTTATGACTTATGTAATGTATGATATTGGTTACGTTTAATGCTAGCATGAGTGATAATCTTAATCTTGTGTGATTTGGCATGTTAAAGGAGAGGTAGTTTGGTTAGTCAAGTGGATTAATGGTTTGGGAATAGCATGTTTGAATGTTATGCTTGAAAAATTGTTAGTTATACTTTGTTTTGGTTCATGTTAAAGATATGTGAGTTCTTCATACTCGAATTGCATAGGTATAAATGTTATAAGCTTCAATTGGTATAGACTGGTATAGAATGATGGTGTTTTGATTCTGGATATATGGAAATGGTATTGATCATGAATGAAAATGGTTTTGAGTTGAATTGAATTTGTATATAGAACTATCTTATGTGTACGAATGGTTATGTTGGGGCTATATAGCCAACTCTTGTAGTCTTATGTTAACTTGAAAATGTATGGAAATTGGAACATAGTGGAATATTGTACAGGTCACGACTTCACACCCTAAATGTCACGACACCAGGTTATCTCATTGCAACGTCCCCTATTTGATATTGAGACGTCGACTATATAATGTTTAGAAATTTTATAAATTGGTCCTTAGGTTGGGAAGTTTGCTATTGTAACACCCCTAACCCTAAACCATTGTCGGAACAGAGTTATGAAGCATTACCTGACATATCAAATCAAATATGAAACTTAAACAGATAATTTACATACATTTCATAAATATATCATATATATTATCCAAATCAATTCAATTGATTTCATTCAATCCAATTCAAATACCATACCAAAATAACCCAAACATGCCATTTCATAATCTTAACATTTCATTTATATTGTATATAACCATCCAAAGTTAATTTATAATACCATTCACAAGCATATTTCAAAATGACCTATACAATCAACCTAGGTACATGCCATTTTACAAAAGAGAATATACATCACCACTTTGCTGAGTTCGGGATTGGCTTGGATGATGTTCCGGAACTTTTGACTTCAACTAACCTACACTCAATGGTATTATTATAATTCAAATTTTAAAAGCAAAAATAAATAAATAAATATGCACTAAACTTTCATTCCTTAACAATAGCTATTTCAAATAACTTTTCTCCATTTTGGTTCACACATTATTTCACTATATCAAAAAACCATTCCATGAACCTATGGTTCAAACATTTTGTTTTCATATTTCAATTCAATATCCCATTCCAATTCATATACAAAATCATGTGATTTATCAATTCAATTAATACAAATTCTAATTTCAAATTCGTTCATTTACCCCTATTAACTTGACTCGAACTTTCACGGATACACAGATCCAACCAAGCACACTAGTACGACACCTTCTGCCTCATCGACCTAGCCGAAGTGAATCAGTAATTAGTACCTCATCAGATTTAATCTGAACCAATAATACGACAGATAGTGCCTCATCGAAATTATCTGAAGCAATATTATGACACATATAGTGCCTCATCGACTTGAGGTCGAAGTATCCCTGAACACTTCCAATCCTATGGCATGCCAACTATATCCGACTTATCCCGACTAATTAATAGGGTTTTCAATTCACTTTCTCAATTCAATTTCAATCAAATTCATACCAATCAAAAATTCTCATATTTTCAATTCAATATCACAATAACTTATTTAATTCAGTTCAAATCACTTTCAATTTCCAATCAATATAGATTCAAATATTCACATAATTCACAATTCAATATCATTTCTTACCTCAATTCCACTTAGCACACACATTAGTTAAAGTTCAAAAATAAATAATAACTAAATTCGAATTATAGTAATACAAACCGTAATTTTGAATCATTCATCGTCGACTTTTCCTTTCCTTTATTGGTCGATATCTCCAGCACAATGTTAGCAAATTAGCTTGGAACCCTAATTTCCCTTTTTTTTTTCTTTTCTCCTTTCTTTTTCTCCCTATTCTTCTCTGTTTTCGTTTGCTATTCTATTTATGTTTCTTTTCTTTCTTTTGTTTATTATATATATAATAATATAATAGTATAATATAATAATATAAATTAATATATATTACTTATTTATTAAGTAATTATAATATAATATATTAGATTTTAATAAAAAAATATCTTTGATATTTCTATCGTAAACCGCCTCAACATTTGAAAATAACATAATTTCCTATTTGGTCCTTTTAACTTTCTTTAATATATAATTAAACTTTCACATCTATTGCAATTTAGTCCTTTTTCGTAGTTACTCTTATTTTAAGCTAATTTACCAAACCAAAACCTAATTAAACTCACAACTAACTTCGTAAATATTTTTAATAAATATTTACGAATCTGTTTTACTAAAATGAAGACCTGACAACTCACTTTTTCGATGCCTGTAAATTTTAGGTCGTTATATTGCTCCCCCTTAATAAATTTTGTCCTCAAAATTTACCTGAAAAGAGGTGGGGGTAATGAGATCTTATAGTTTCATTTGGTCCCCAAGTTGTTTTTTCTACACTATGACTTCTCCACAATACTTTCACTAAGGGAACCCATTTATTTCTTAATTCTTTTATCTCTCGTGCTACTATATTAATTGGTTCTTCTTCATATGTCAAAACAGGTCAGATTTCAATATCTTCTGTAGAGATAACATGAGAGGGATCTAATCGATATCTTTTGAGCATAGAAACATGAAAAGCATCGTGAATCTTTTGTAATTTTGGAGGCAAAGCCAAATGATATGCAACTAGTCCAACTCTCTCCACAATCTCAGATGGTCCAATAAAACGTGGGCTCAATTTTCCCTTTCGACCAAATCTTAGAATTTTCTTCCAAGGGGATACTTTAAGAAATACCTTATCACCGACAGAATATTCAATATCATGACATTTCAGATCTACATATGACTTATGTCTGTCAAAAGCTGCCTTTAATCTTTCTCGAATCTTCTTAACAATTTCCTCTGTTTCTTAGATTAACTTTGGTCCAATCATTTTTTTTTCATTCAATTCCACCCAACACATAGGTGATCGACATTTATGACCATATAAAGCTTTATACGGAGCCATTTGAATACGCAATTGAAAACTATTATTATACGCAAATTCAACCAATTGTAAATAACATTCCCAACCTGATTCAAAATCAATGACACAAGCTCGAAGCATATCTTCTAATATCTGAATAACTCGTTTAGACTGTCCATCAATCTGTGGATGAAAAGCTGTATTGAAATTGAGCCATGTACTAATAGGTTTATGCAACTGTCTCCAAAACCTTGAAGTGAACCGTGGATCCCGATCAGAAATTATCGATATAGGAATACCGTGAAATCTTACAGTTTCTTGATTGCAAACCTCAGCAAGTTTCTAAAGTGACCAATCAGTTCTAACTGCTATAAAATGAGCTGAATTTGTAAGCCAATCGACAATCACCAAATAACATTTTTCTTACTTTCCGACAATGGTAACCTAGTTACAAAATCCATCATAATACAGTCCCATTTCCATTCAGGAATTTTAATAGGCTGAAGTGTAACAACCCGATTTAGGGCCTAGTCGGAACAGTGGTCTCGGGACCACATATTCAAAGATAGAAAAATTATTTTTATATTATTTTTATGAGGTTATAGTATGATATTATTAGTGCATGAAAAATTTGGTGAGTTAATTTCAATGTTTTTAAGCCCGATTGCGAAAAAGGACTAAATCGCATGAAAGGAAAAAGTTACATTTTAGTACCCAAATGTGTTAAATAGCTACAGAATAAAATTTTAGGGCTTTTAAAGGGAAATTACACCCTTTTAATAGTGTTGGTCGGCCATGTGATGGATTTTAAACAAATAGTCAAAGTATTAGGTGGACAATGTCATGATTTGGTGATAAAATAACGCCTAAAAGCCTAGCTATCATTTCCTTCTTCTTCATCTTCTTTATCCACCGAAAATATCAGAAAAAAATGGAGTTTTGAAAGCTGAAAAATTACAGCAACTTATTCTTCTCATAATGTAAGTGATCTTGATGATTTTCTTGGTGATTTTTACATTTTTAGTATGCTTGTTTCATGGGCTTTCAAATGAGGGGTCTATTTTGCATAATGATTGAAAGTTTAGGGAGTTTTCATGAAAGGATTTATGATGTTTGCTGAGTTTTTATGGAAGAATATGAGTCCTAGTTGTGTTATAAACAACTTTTGTGAAAGGTGCTAGCATGAAAGCACCTAAAAGGACTATTTTGCATAAGTTGCAAAATGAGTGGTTAGTGTGTAAAATAGTTAGAATTTGGGATTGCTATAGTAGTAAAAAGAGTTTATCTAGGCTTGAAATACGAAGAAATTTGATAAAAATTGATTTTCGGGCATAGGGGTAAAATGGTCATTTTGCCAAGGCCTAAGGGCAAAATGACCATTTTACCAAAGTTATGAATTTATGAATGCCTAATTGTATTTAGTGACTAAATGGATGCATATTATTATTATAGATGAAGATTTTCCAAAACTGAGCCTAGACCGGGGCAAAGCCAAGCAATCCGATTAAGCCGTCTAGTCAAGTACTTTTTGTAATCCGAGTCAAGTTGTATGTAAATGATACAACCACACTGTTAATATTTGTATTCATATTGTCATTGAATTGATAATGTATGAGTTGTTAAGTTATAAATTAAGAATGCCTTGTAATATTTGAGATAGTAGAAATATCCCGTTGAAACCTTAGGATATGAACTGGATATTCGTGCCAAGACATTGGGTGATTTGTACGCTAGTGTAAGACATGTTTAGGACATGCTTCGGCCACATTATGAGAGCCAGTGTAAGACCATGTCTGGGACATGGCATCAGCATCCAGACAAGGGCTAGTGTAAGACATGTCTAGGACATGCATCAGCCATATTATGAGAGCCAGTGTAAGACCATGTCTGGGGCATGGCGTCGGCACAATTATGAGTGCCAGAGTAAGACATGTCTGGGATATGCATCGGCCTCGACAGAGATAGCCAGTGTAAGACGTGTTTGGAACATGCATCAGCACGCATATATGAGAGACAGTGTAAGACCATGTCTGGGACTTGGCATCAGTAATATATCCCATGATGAAGGTTCTTAGAATATCCAGTAGTATTCCAAACAGTTCAATGGTGAAAGTTATAGTTCAATTTTGATAAAGAAAGGGTGATCCTGTTGTAAGTGTTACAGGTACCTATATTATAAGCATGAGTAACGAGCTTAATTTAGAAAAAGAGACTCAAGTAGATAATGAGTAAGTTAAGTTATGTTTACCTTTGAGCTATAAGCATGATGGCAAAGGGTGATCCTGTTGTTGTGTATTTATTTATGTACAACTTACTAAGCTTTATGCTTACCCTCTTTCCTTCCCTCTTCTTTCAGTGTCGCCAAGCTAGCTTAAGGATCCCCTAAAGTCAAAAATATCGATCACACTATCAGCCGCAGCTCTCGGTATAGTTTGATTTACATTTTTGAAGGTGTCATGTATGGGGCTAGACTAGGATGTTGTATCAAGAGAATTATTCATGTTTTTTGGCTCAAGTTAAAAACTCTTCATTTTGTATCAAGCCTAGAATAATGGCTATTATTCATTTTGATAAAAGCATATAATGTTCTTTCTATGGATGAGTTGGTGTCCATTATGATGAAATTTGTATTTGACATGATCTTGTGTAGGTTGTGCAAAATGGGTGACAAAATAGCTTGGGAAATAGCCTAGTTTGTCCACATGGGTAAGACACGCGGGCATGTGTCTAGGCCTTGTGTGACACACGGCTCACACCCATAGGTGTGTGTCATGGCCGTACGTCCCTTGCACTAAAAATTTTAAAGTCATTTTAGTACACGGACAAGCCACACGGGTGTGTATGCATGCTAGTGGTACACGGGAAGAGACACGACCGTGTAAAAGACACGGTTATAGGGCACGGGTCTGTGCTTGGGTCATATGGATTTGGCAGAATGCCCAGGTTTTCAGACACGAGTTTAGGACATGGGCGTGTCCTAGCACACGGTCGTACGTTCTATATCCACACGGGCGTGTGGAGTCTTGATGCATGGAATTTTCTAAGTTTTTCATGAGGTCTCAGTTGGGTTTCGAACCACCTCGGATCTATGTTTTGCGCATCATAAGCCCGTATAAGAGACAGTTTAATTGTGAAAAGAGAAGTTTTTAAATTGTTTGAAATTTCACGCCCCAGTTTTATACAGTTGAAATGAGTTTAAGTCAGGTAGCACCATGAACCCTATCCTAATGTCGGATACGGGTGAGGGGTGTTATATTTGGTGGTATCAGAGCATGGTTTAGTCTATTCTAGGACTAAACTAGCCAGAGTACGAGTCTAGCTATACATGCCACGTATATGCATATTGATAATGTGACGATTATAAATTGTGTTTTTCTTATATAGTAAATGGATCCTGATAGAACCACGGCAGATGACGTGGAAAGTAATTCCCTGGCTCCAGCAGAAGGGACCGCACCTGTGGAGAGTGAGCTCTTAAGTATGGACCAAGGCCGAGGGGCTAGGGAAGCCTACCTCCAAATGATGGATGCTTGGTATACAGAGTTCGGTGCAAACCTGAACACTCCACCTCCCCCACCTCCCCCGATTCCTCAATATGCCCCAGTGGCTCCGCAAGGTGCAAACGTGTTCAGGAGAGAAAAGCCTCCGATAAAAAAGATCCGAAAGTAAGGGGCCGAGGAATGTCAGGCTAGTGTAGATGATAACCCAGAGAGAGCGAAGTTTTGGCTAGAGAATACCATGAGGATATTTGATAAGCTATCATGCACACCCGATGAGTGCGTGAAGTGTGCCATGTCACTTCTACGATACTCGGATTATCAGTGGTGGAACACTCTCATGTTTGTGGTACCGAGAGAAAGAGTAACTTGGGAATTCTTCCAAGAAGAGTTTCGAAAGAAGTATATTAGCCAGAGGTTTATGGACCAAAAAAGGAAGGAATTCCTAGAGTTGAAGCAAGGTAATAAGACTGTGACAGAGTATGAATAGGAGTTTGTGCAACTCAGCAAGTATGCGTAAGAATACGTATCCACTGAAGCTACCATGTGTAAGAGGTTTGAGGACGACCTCAACGAAGACATTCGAGTGTTTGTGGGTATCCTAGAGTTAAGAGAATTTGTGGTGCTCGTTGAGAGAGCATGTAAAGCAGAAGAGCTTGTGAAGGAAAGGAGGAAGGCGGCCATTGAGTGGCGAGATTTAAAGAGAAGACAGTTAGGGAAGACGCATCAGTCCTCCTCCAAGACGTCGAAAGAAATTAGTACACGATCGAACGCTTCGGTAGGATTTTCACGAAGGAACAAGAATCAACAGAATATGATGTCTAAAGCCTAGACCACTTCGGTTGCTAGTGTCGGTAGTATACAGCAAAATAGACAGGAGTGTCTGCAATGTGAGAGATGCCACTTAGGCGAATACCGAGTAAACGAGAGGGGCTATTTCAAGTGTGGGTCACTTGACCACTTTATCCGCGAGTGCCCTGAGATAGACGAGAGAGAGAGAAAACAAGAGGTGAAAGCAAGCAGTGCTGCCTTGAGGGGTAGGCCTCAAAGGAACCCCAAGAGTGGGAATAGTAGTAGAGGTGCACCAAGAGAGGCTGCGATAAGGTCTAAAGGTAAAGCGCCAGCGAGGACCTATGCTATACGAGCCCGTGAAGAGGCATAGTCTCTAGACGTGATCACGGGTACCTTTTCTATTCACAATATACTGTTGTCGCTTTGATTGACCCGGGATCTACCCACTCTTACATATGTATAGATTTGATGCCTCGTACAAACATGTTAGTAGAGTCCACTAAGTTTGTAATAAAAGTGTCTAACCCGTTAGGCAAGCATGTATTAGTGGACCAAGTATGTAGAAATTGTCTTTTGATTATTAGAGGCCACTATTTTTCGGCCAACTTGATGTTATTGTCGTTTAATGAATTCAATGTAATTCTTGGGATGGATTGGTTGACCTCCCATGGCATTGTAGTAGACTGTGGGAGAAAAGTAATTCAGTTAAGATGTGAGGATGGAAATGTTCTTCGAGTTCCGCCAGACAAGTCAGATAACTTGTCTGTGGTAATATCGTCTTTGGTAGTCGAAAGATATTTGAGAAAAGGTTATGAAGCTTATCTAGCTTTTGTGCTGAATACCCAAGTGTCTGAGTCAAAGATTGAGTCAATGCCAGTGGTTTGTGAGTTTAAAGATGTCTTTCCAGAGGAGTTACCAAGGTTACCCCCAGAGAGAGAGGTTGAGTTTGGTATCGAGTTGGCTCTTGGTACTACGCCAATCTCTATTGCACCTTATAGGATGGCCCCCACCGAGTTAAAGGAGTTGAAAGTGCAGTTGCAAGAGTTAACAAATAAAGGTTTTGTTAGATCGAGTTATTCATCATGGGGTGCTCCAGTGCTTTTTGTGAAAAAGAAGGACGGGTCAATGAGGTTATGTATCGACTACAGACAGCTTAACAAGGTGACAGAGAAGAACAAGTATCCCTTGCCGAGGGTTGATGATCTCTTCGATCAACTGAAAGGAGCCACTTTATTTTCCAAAATAGATTTGAGGTCAGGTTACTACCAGTTAAGAGTCAAGAAACAAGATGTATCGAAGATTGCTTTTCGGACAAGATATGGGCATTATGAGTTTCTTGTTATGCCTTTTAGACTGACAAATGCCCCAGCAGTATTTATGGACTTGATGAACCGCATCCTCTGACCGTATTTGGATAGGTTCATTGTCGTTTTTATTGATGACATCTTTGTTTATTCGCGTAACGAGAATAAGCATGCGGAGCATTTGAGAACTATGTAGTAGATCTTAAGGGATAAGCAACTTTATGCCAAGTTTAGTAAGAGTGAGTTTTGGCTCAAAGAGGTCGGGTTTCTAGGACATATAGTGTCGGGTGATGGAATTCGAGTTGATCCAAATAAGATCTCCGCCATTGTGGAGTGGAAACCACCGAGGAATGTGACAGAGGTTCACAGTTTTCTGGGGCTAGCGGGATACTATAGATGATTTGTAAATGGATTTTCTATAATAGCCACCCCGATAACAAGACTGTTGCAGAAAGATGTCAATTTTGAATGGACAGAAAAGCGTCAGTAGAGTTTTGAGAAATTAAAGGCTTTGTTGACCGAAGCCTCAATTTTAGTACAACCTGAGTCGGGCAAGGAATTTGTAGTTTTTAGTGATGTCTCCCTAAACGATTTAGGATGTGTACTAATGCAAGAAGGCAAGGTAATAGCCTATACCTCAAGACAGCTAAAACTTCATGAGAGGAATTATCCGACCCATGATTTAGAGCTAGCAACTGTGGTGTTCACACTGAAGATTTGGCGACACCATTTGTATGGTGAGAGATGCCTAGTATTTACTGATTACAAGAGTCTAAAGCATTTAATGACTCAGGAAGATTTGAATTTGAGGCAACGACAATGGTTAGAGCTAATAAAAGATTATGAGTTGATTATCGACTATCATCCAAGAAAGGCGAACGTAGTCGCCGACGCTTTGTGTAGGAAGTCATTGTTTGCCTTGAGAGCCTTGAACATTCAGTTGACTATATCTAATGATGGATCGGTCCTAGCAGAGTTGAGAGCCAAACTGACTTTTCTTCATGCAATCTGTAAAGCTCAGAAAGATGACGAGAAACTACAAGCCAAGAGAACTCAGTGTGAATCAGAGATTGAGTCAGATTTTCGTATTGGTACTAATGGGAGTATAATGTTCAAAGATAGAATTTGTGTGCCCCAAGATAGTGAGCTCATTCAGAAGATCTTACAAGAGGCACACAGTGGTTGTTCGTCAGTTCACCCGGGTAGCGTGAAAATGTACAACGACCTTAAGAAAATGTATTGGTGGTCGAGTATGAAAAGAGAAATTTCAGAGTTTGTTTCCAAGTGCCTAGTGTCAGCAAGTAAAGGCTGAACATCAAGTGCCTTTGGGTTTACTTTAGCCTAGTATAATTCTCGAGTGGAAATGGGATCGTATTACCATGGACTTTGTGACCAGTTTACCACTGACCCCGAAAAAGAAAGATACAGTATGGTTTATTGTCAATAGACTCACTAAGTCAGCACACTTCATACCAGTGCATACCGACTACTCCCTTGAAAAATTAGCTGACTTATATGTTTTTGAGATTGTGAGGCTTCATGGTGTGCCGTTGTCAATTGTTTCGGATTGAGACCCGGGGTTTACCTTGAGGTTTTAGAAAAAATTGCAAGAGGCTCTAGGAACTAAGTTGAGCTTCAGCACGGCTTTTCATCCGCAGACTGAAGGACAGTCAGAAAGAGTAATACAGATCTTAGAGGACATGTTGAGATGTTGTGTTCTTGAATTCCAAGGAAGTTGGGAAAAATACTTACCATTGGTTGAATTCGCCTATAACAACAGCTATCAGTCAAGTCTGAAAATGGCGCCTTATGAGGCTTTGTACGGGCGAAAGTGCCAAACGCCCTTATACTGGACCGAGTTGAGAGAGAGTCAGATTCACGGGGTAGATTTGATTAAAGAGACTGAGGAAAAAGTTAAGGTGATTCGTGACTATTTGAAAGCAGCCTCAGATAGACAAAAATCCTACACAGATTTGAAACGAAGGGAGATTAAGTTTGAAGTCGGGGATACGGTATTTTTGAAAGTTTCCCCATGGAGGAAAGTCCTCAGATTTGGTAGAAAAGGCAAGTTGAGTCCTCGTTTTATAGGACCTTATGAGGTTACCGAGAGAGTAGGGCCTGTTCCCTATCGTTTGGAATTGCCGCCAGAATTAAAAAAGATTCACGATGTGTTTCACGTGTCTATGTTATGCCGATACAGGTAGACCTTTCGCACGTAATTGCACCAACTGAAGTTGAGATTCTTCCAGATATGACTTATGGTGAAGAACCAATCAAGATCTTAGCTCGAGAGGTCAAGCAGTTAAGAAATAAGAATATACCACTTGTGAAGGTTTTGTGGCATACACATGGAATCGAGGAAGCCACATGGGAACCCGAAGAGTCTCTAAGAGAGCAGTATCTAAACTTATTCACCGGTAAGATTTTTGAGGACAAAAATCCCTAAGGGGGGAGAAATGTAACAACCCGATTTAGGGCCTAGCCGAAATAGTGGTCTCGGGACCATATATCCAAAGATAGAAAAATTATTTTTCTATTATTTTTATGAGGTTATAGTACGATGTTATTAGTGCATGAAAAATTTGGTTAGTTAATTTCAATATTTTCAAGCCCGATTGCGAAAAAAGACTAAATCGTGTAAAAGGAAAAAGTTACATTTTAGTACCCAAATGTGTTAAATAGCTACAGAATAAAATTTAGGGCCTTTAAAGGGCAATTAAACCCTTTTAATAGTGTTGGCTGGCCATGTGATGGATTTTAAACAAATAGTCAAAGTATTAGGTGGATGATGTAATGATTTGGTGATACAATAATGCCTAAAAGCCTAGCTATCATTTCCTTCTTCTTCATCTTCTTTCTCCACCGAAAATATCAGCAAAAGTGGAGTTTTAAAAGCTGAAAACTTACAGAAGCTTATTCCTCTCATAATGTAAGTGATCTTGATGATTTTCTTGATGATTTTTACATTTTTAGTATGCTTGTTTCATGGGCTTTCAAATGAGGGGTCTATTTTGCATAATTATTGAAAGTTTAGGGAGGTTCCATAAAAGAATTTGTGATGTTTTCTGAGTTTTTATGGAAGAATATGAGTCCTAGTTGCGTTATAAACAACTTTTGTGAAAGGTGTTAGCATGAAAGCACCTAAAAGGACTATTTTGCATAAGTTGCAAAATGGGTGGTTAGTGTTTAAAATAGTGAGAATTTGGGATTGCTATAGTAGTAAAAAGACTTTAGCTAGGCTTGAAATACGAATAAATTTGATAAAAATAGATTTTAGAGCATAGGGGTAAAATGGTCATTTTGCCAAGGCCTAGGGGTAAAATGGTCATTTTACCAAAGTTATGAATTTATGAATGCCTAATTGTTTTTAGTGACTAAATGATTGCATATTATTATTATAGATGAAGATTTTCCAAAATTGAGCCTAAACCGGGGCAAAGCCAAACAATCCGATTAAGCCATCTAGTCAAGTACTTTTTGTAATCTGAGGTAAGTTGTATGTAAATGATACAACCACACTGTTAATATTTGTATTCATATTGTCATTGAATTGATAATGTATGAGTTGTTAAGTTATAAATTAATAATGCCCTGTAATATTTGAGATAGTAGAAATATTCCGTTAAAACCTTAGGATATGAACTGGATATTCGTGCCAAGACATTGGGTGATTTGTGCGCCAGTGTAAGACATGTTTGGGACATGCTTCAGCCACATTATGAGAGCCAGGTAAGATCATGTCTGGGACATGGCATCTGCATCCAGATGAGGGCTAGTGTAAGACATGTTTGGGATATGCATCAGCCATATTATGAGAGCTAGTGTAAGACCATGTCTGAGACATGGCATCAGCACAGAGATGAGTGCTAGAGTAAGACATGTCTGGGACATGCATCAGCCTCGACAGAGATAGCCAGTGTAAGACATGTCTAGGACACGCATCAGCTAAGAGTTGTGCTAGTGTAAGACATGTCTAGGACATGCATCAGCACGTATATATGTGAGCCAGTGTAAGACCATGTCTGGGACATGGCATCGGTAATATATCCCATGTTGAAGGTTCATAGAATATCCAGTAGTATTCCAAACGGTTCAATGGTGAAAGTTATAGTTCAATTTTGATAAAGAAAGGGTGATCCTGTTGTAAGTATTATAGGTACCTATATGATAAGCATGAGTAACGAGCTTAATTTAGAAAATGAGACTCAAGTAGATGATAATGAGTAAGTTAAGTTATGTTTACCTTTGAGCTATAAGCATGATGGAAAATGGCGAGATTGTTGTTGTATATTTATTTATATGCAACTTACTAAGCTTTATGCTTACCCTTTTTCCTTCCCTCTTCTTTTAGTGTCGCCAAGCTAGCTTAAGGATCCCTTAAAGTCAGAGATATCGATCACACTATCAGCCGCAGCACTTGGTATAGTTTGATTTATATTTTTGAAGGTGGCATGTATAGGGCTAGACTAGGATGTTGTATTAAGAGAATTATTCATGTATTTTGGCTCAAGTAAAAAACTCTTCATTTTGTATCAAGCCTAGAATAATGGCTATTATTCATTTTAATAAATGCATATAATGTTTTTCTATGGATGAATTGGTGTCCATTGTGATGAAATTTGTATATTGACATGATCTTATGTAGGTTGTGCAAAATGGGTGAAAAAATGGCTTGGGAAATAGCCTCGTTTGTCCACACGAGTAAGACATGAAGGCGTGTGTCTAGGCCGTGTGTGACACACGGCTCACACCCATGGGTGTGTGTCATGGCCGTGTGTCCCCTGCACTTAAAAATTAAAGTCATTTTAGTATACGGGCAGGCTACACGGGTGTACGCCAATGCCGTGTCATAAAGTCAGTATGCATGCTAGTGGTACACGGGCAAGAGACATGACCGTGTGTCTCGATCGTGTGAAGGACACGGTTATAGGGCACCGGTGTGTGCTTGGGCCGTGTGGATTTGGCAGAATGCCCAGGTTTTTAGACACGGGTTCGGGGCATGGACGTGTCCCTAGCACACGGTCGTGTGTTCTATATCAACACGGGCATGTGGAGTCTTGATGCATGAAATTTTCTAAGTTTTTCATGAGGTCTCGGTTGGGTTGCGAACCACCCCAGATCTATGTTTTGGGCCTCGTAAGCCCGTAAATGAAACAATTTGATTGTGAAAAGAGAAGTTTTTAAATTGTTTGAAATTTCATGGCCCAGTTTTATACAGTTGAATGAGTTTAAGTCAGGTAGCACCACGAACCCTATCCTAGCCTCGAATACGAGTGAAGGGTGTTACATAAAGTAATCCAGTAGGAACCTGATGCTCTGCCTTTACTCGCTGACAAGTCAAATATTCACCCACACACTCAATTATATCCCTCTTCATACCCAGTCACCAATACAATTCTCACAAATTTCGTAACATTTTCATTCCTACAATGTAACACCCCAAACCCGGCCTAGACGTTATGGCCAAATCTAGTGATGTCACATGGTAGTGCTTTAGAAATCGTAAGGATGTTAAAACCATTTTTCTGTATGTACCACTTTTCATTATCTTATGCTATCTTCTAAAATGTGTCATTTCTTTTCAATCACTATCCATTTTCAAAATGTAATAATTTGCGGAAGCTTTTAAAACCACTTTGTATGGATGGTAGTTTTGTAAAACATTCGATTCTTTTGAAAACCTGAGTTTTCCTACTACTAGCAGTAAAAACCGTAACCCTTTGCAAAATCCCAATTTAAGCAAAAACCCAGAAAGGGCCTTAATTGCATCAAATTTTTACCAAATATAAATTAAATCATAAGTAAACAGAAAATAGTCCAAGTGGAAAACGATGTCGCCACCGCTGAGTCCTCTGCTACACCAATCTGTCTAATGCTGGGGATTACCTAAACAGATAAAACAGAAAAGGGTGAGTTTTCGTAAACTCAGTGTGTAATCCCAACACATAAATCATGCATACAAAAAACATCATAATACAGTCTGGGGCCGGAGCCCATTACAGAACCAGTCTGGGCCTTAGCCCACTCAGATACAGATGCAGAACAGATCATCAAAGTCCTACCCACCAGCCTCTACACACCATCTCCGTCCAACCCTACACACCATGTGGGGATAAAATCAACCTACCCATCCCTACACACTAGGCTTTACCGAAAAGCGGCACATAATCAAATAATTACAGCTGAGCTGCTAGATATCAAGCTTAAAAGCCTTTCAGAATGCTTCCCCCAATTAGCATCAACCCAACCCCAATGCAATGCAACATACAAATTTGACATGCTAATATGCAGTTTATCAGATCATATACTCAATTCAGTACAGATATCATTCTCAGTCGAACACCATATATTTAGATCACATAAATAGGGATTTAAGTAACGCTTACCGACCCTACAGTAGGCCCACAGTAATCTTGGGTGACCCGTACAACCATACTAAATATTTCAAAAAAATGGGCTCACATGCCCATGTTGCGCACATGGCCCAAATTGGCCTTGGCTGTGTGGATCACACAGCTTGGCCTAGTATCCCACACGCCCGTGTGGGCCCACACGCTTGTGTAGCTCACTTGGCCCAAATTGGTCTAGCTCGTGTGTCACACATGGCCTACCTGGCCATCACACGGCCGTGTCTAGTGTGCACTTCCTGGCCTCGTTAGTCACATGGCCGTGTACTGTCACATGGCCTACCACATGGTTGTGTGGTTGCCCGTGTGGCATCGACAGATTCATTTTTTAGCTTTTGCCATTTCTCGTTTTCTGTGATTTCGGGTACACACATGGTTCTAATTTACTGCAAAACACTTTCGAGCCTCTAGAGACCTAAAATCAATATATTTTAGCCTTTAAGAAACCCAAAAATGAGTCTAAAATGATTAATCACAAAAAATGAAAAGTCAGCTTACCGTTATAGAACGAACATTACTTTGAATCAAATCGATGAAACGCTAATACCAACCTCACGAGTGCCTCCTAAACAGCAACCAAAACCCTATTAGTGAACCAAAAACTTACCACATGTGCCCCAACAGTGAGAAAACAAGACGACAGCAATCAAGGAAAAAAGTAAAGTTGAACAATGAGGGAAACAAAGGAATTTCAGTAGTACAAGGAGTAAAAGAAAGGGGAACCGGCAGCAAAAAGAGAGGAAAGAGAGAAGGGTAGCTGAAATTGCCAAAAAGGAAGCAGTAAAATTGAAAACTGATAACTCCTCAGTGATTTTCTCCTTAATTCTCTCCATTACTCAGATTTCTGATCCAACTCAAACTCTTCCTTGTAACCACACAAAAATAAAGCCGACGCAGGGAATCGAACAAAGAACCTCTAACTTTTGACCTCACACACACACCCAGAACACTTAACCATTGAAGCAGATACACACTTGTGCCATAAATTCACAGAAACAAAAATATAACTTTTGAGGTGTTACAACTCTACCCCTTGAAAGAAAATTTCGGCCTCAAAATTTACCTGATCAGAACAGAAGAGGATGCTACTAACGCATCACATCCTCAGGCTCCTACGTAGCCTCCTTAGTGCTATGATTCCTCTATAACACATTTACTAAAGGAATAGATTTCCTCCTCAAAACTTGAACGTCATGATTCAAAATTTGAACCGGCTCCTCCTCGAAGGTTAGATCTGGTCGAACCTCAATCTCCTCAATAGGGAAAATATGCGTGGGATCAGAGCGGTAACGCGTCAACATTGAGACGTGGAAAACATAATGAATGTAATCTAACTTCAAAAGTAGCTCCAACTGATACGCGACTGGTCCTACTCGTCTCAAAATTAGATACGGCCCAATAAACCTAGGGCTCAACTTACCTTTGCGACCGAACCTCAGAATCTTCTTGCATGGCGAGACCTTGAGAAAAACAAAGTCCCCCATAGAATACTCTATCTTATGTATCTTCATATCAGCATAAGACTTCTGCCTACCAGAAACTACTTTTAGTCGATCCCTAATAAGTCAAACCTTATCTTCAGTTTCCAAAACCAACTCCAGACCCAGAACACATCGCTCGCCCAACTCAGTCCAACATAAAAAAGTACGACACTAATGACCATACAGTGCCTCGTAAGGTGCCATCTGGATGCTAGTACTGGAAGTTGTTATTGTAGGCGAACTCCGCCAATGGCAAGTACTCCTCTCAACTGCCTCGAAAATCTATAACACAACTCCTCAACATGTCCTCCAGAATCTGAATCACCCTCTCCGATTGACCGTTTGTCTGAGGATGGAAAGAAGTACTGAAGTCTAACCTTGAACCAGAGCTTCATGAGTCTTAAACTGGCGAGACGCATACGCTACCACCCTACCTTCTTGCATCAATACACATCCCAAACCGACTTGTGATGCATCGCTGTAAACAGTAAACTCTCTTCCAGACTCAGGCTGTATCAGAATAGGATCCTCAATTAAAATAGTCTTGAGCTTATCAAAGCTCTCCTGCTGTGCATCAGTCCAAATGAAAGGAACTCCCTTACGCAAAAGCTTAGTCAACGGAGCTGCAATCAAGGAAAATCCTTCTACTAAACGTAGATAATATCCTGCCAGCCCCAGAAAGCTACGGATTTCAGACACACTCTTCGGCTATTTCCAACTCAACACAGCTTCAATCTTACAAGGATCAACATGAATCCCCTCATCTGAAACCACATGTCCCGAAAAAGTCACTTCTCGGAGCCAGAATTCACACTTACTGAACTTCGTAAATAATTGTTTCTCACGGAAAGTCTGTAAAACCACTCTGAGATGCTCATCTTGCTCGTCTTCAGACTTAGAATACACCAAGATATCATTGATGAACACCACTACAAACTAATCTAGGTAGGGCTGAAATACTGGTTCATCAAATCCATGAATGTCGTTGGTGCATTAGCCAAACCAAAGGGTATAATTAGGAACTCGTAATGTCCATATTGAGTCTTAAATGTCGTCTTATGAACATCCGCCTCCTTAACTCTCAACTGATGATAGGCTGAACGTAAATCAATCTTAGAAAACACAGAGGCCCCTCTGAATTGGTCGAAAAAGTCGTCTATTCTCTAAAGTGAGTATTTATTCTTGATCATTAGCTTGTTCAGCTGTAGAGCTGTAGATAATCGATGCACATCCTCATTGTCCCATCTTTCTTCTTTACAAATAGAACACGTGTTCTCCACAGAAACACACTGGGATGAATGAACCCGCGATCTAACAGCTCCTGAATCTAATCTTTAAATTCTGCCAAGTCTTTTGATGTCATTATGTAGGGCGCGATAGATACCAGAGCTGTACCAGGGATCAACTCAATTCCAAACTCCACTTCTCAGCTTAGAGGCAAACTGGTAGTTCCTCAGGAAACACAACTGGAAAGTTTATCATGGTTCTGATGTCCTCAACCAAATAATCCCCAAAATCTGAAACACTAATATAGGTAAAAATGCATCACATTAGTCAAATAATTCCGACGCGCTCCTTAATCACAACTACCTCAAAATCTTCTTCGGTTCTTAAGACGACTCTCTTCATCACACAATCCAGACTTACCCAGTGTTTTACCAGCCAATCCATCCCTAATATCAAATCGAACTCCCCAAACGGAAGCTCCATCAGATCAGCCAGAAATACTTTCCCTTGAACCTCTAACGAAACGTCTCTATACAACCCACTAAACCAAAAATATTGTCCCAATGGGCTCAACACAGTCAGCTCACTATCAATATTCTCAACTAGAGTACCCTAATGACATCTGGGGCATCTCAGTCCTCTCGGCAATGAGCAGGATAGACAAGAGCAGGCTGCCTCACCTCTATATGTCCAGCACTTTTGCCCAGTGCTCTCTATCCATGTCCTATGCCGTTACCACCTCTAGCTTGCCCACAGCCCCTAGGTGGCTGTAAAAATACCCTCGGCAGCTGTGTAGTCCCAATAACCGAAGCTTGCATCTGATCAATTCTCAATGGACAATCTCTAACACGATGCTCAGTAGACTCACATCTCAGGCATGCCCCAATAGTCCTCCAACACTCGTCTAGATGGCGTACAACAGGAGCCCCAACTTTCACTGACCCATCAGGTCTGGCCTTTTTCTTAGTCCTTAACACAGAACTCAAAGGCTCTGAATCTCTCCTGTTCTTACCCTTCTCGTCATCCATGTTCTAACGTTTCGCACGCTTAACATCATCAGCAATCTTGGCCTTCTCGACTAGCGCTCCATCTGCAGAGCTATTAGTACCCTTAGATTATGCTTGAGGTTGTCTTCAAAACGGACACATCTCTCATATTCATTCGCCACCATGCCTCACGCATAACGGCTCAATCTGAAAAATTTAGCCTCATACTCGGCCACCGATAGATCACCTTAGGTGAGATTTAGGAACTCATGGCTCCTAGCATCAATATAACTGGGGCACCTACATACTTACTCTAAAATGCTGTCTTAAAATACTCCCAAGTCAATCGTTCAGATTGGGCGCCCTCCTTAACCGTCAGCCACCATTGGTATGCTTCGTCACAAAGCAGAAAAACAACCCCCTTAAGCTTTTGCTCAGCAGTAAAGTTTAAGTCATCCATAATTTTTTTTTGTGGCCTCCATCCAATACTTGGCCACGTTAGGGATGACTTCAGTGACACCCCGAAATAACTCAGCCCCATTGGACAAAAGTCGTTCCGTAACCGACCCTTGGCCTCTAGATCCAATGTTAGGCCTGTGACCCTCTCTAAAATCCGTTGCATAGGTTGGGACAATGGGTCGTCCCCAGCCATGTGATCCCGAGACCCAGTCTCAATAGCAGGTGACACTGACGTCTCACTAGTGTCTAAATTTGGTATATTATCCATGGCAGAGGACTCAGCTCGAGCCCCTCTACGGCCTCTACCTCGACCTCTAGTACCACTTCCGCAATACCTCATACGCTCATTGCCTAATTGAATTTATCTGTATTAAAAATTTTATGAATCAGTTATAGTTTTAGTATTTATTAATAGATGTTTTATGCAAAATAGTATCAGAAGTTTAGAGTTTGTTTCCGTAAGTTGCAGTCTCACTACAGTTTTCAGTATAGACTAACTAAAGTGTTTTCAGTGTAATGTACTAACTAAAGTAGTTTTAGTATATTCTAATCATACTTTCAGTCAATTCTAAACAGAGTTTCAGAAACTTACAAAATCGGCACCGTCGGTGTACCACATACTTATTCATAGAAATATTTTAAACATTTACAAATCATTTCTTTAAAACCAAATTTTAAAACCCAAATCTTAAGCCGAGTTTTGCAACCTAACTCTGATACCACTAAATGTAACACCTCAAACCCGGCCTAGACATTATGGCCGAATCTAGCGATGTCACATAATAGTGCTTTAGAAATCGCAATGATGTTAAGACCATTTCTCCGTATGTACCACTTTTCATATCTTATGCTATCTTCTAAAACGTGTAATTTGTTTTTAATCACTATCCATTTTCAAAACGTTATACTTTGCGAAAGCTTTTAAAACCACTTTCGTATGCGTGGTAGTTTCATAAAATATTCGATTCTTTTGAAAACTCGAGTTTTCCTACTACTAGCAGTAAAAACCATAAAACTTTGTAAAATCCCAAATTAAGCAAAAATCTGAAAAAAGGGCCTTAATTACATCAAATTTTCCCCAAATATAAATTAAATCATAAGTAAATAGAAAATAGTCTAAGTGGAAAACCGTGTGGCCACCGCTAAGTCCTCCGCTACTTCGATCCGTTTAATGTTGGGAATTACCTGAATAGATAAAATAGAAAATGGTGAGTTTTCGCAAACTCAGTGTGTAATCCCTACAAATAAATCATGCATACAAACAAACATCAGAATACAGTCTTGGGCCAAAGCCCATCACAGAACCAGTCTGGGCCTTAGGCCACTCAGATACAGATGTAGACTAGATCATTAAAGTCCTACCCACAAGCTTCTACACACCATCTCCATCCAACCCTACACATCATGTGAGGATAAAATCAACCCACCCATCTCTAAAACCAGGCTGTATTGAAATGCAGCACATAATCAGATAATTGCAGCTGAGCTGCCAGATATCAGGCTTAAAAGCCTTTCAGAATACCTCCCCAAAATAACATCAATCCAACCCCGATCAATGCTACATACAAATATGACATGCTAATATGCAATTTATCAGATCATATACTCAATTCAGTACAGATATTATGCTCAGTCGAACACCATATACTCAGATCACATAAATAGAGGTCTAAGTAACGCTTACCGACCCTACAGTAGGCCCACAATCGTCTTGGGTGACCCGTACAACCTTACAAAATATTCTAGAAAAATGGGTTCACATGCTCATGTGGCCCACACAGACCACATTGGTCTTGGCCGTGTAGATCACACGGCTTGGCCCAGTATCCCACACGCCTGTGTGGTTTTACCCGTGTGGGTCCACATGCCCGTGTGGCCCATATGGCCCAAATCAGTCTATCCGTGTGTCACATGCGGCCTACTTGGCCATCGCAAGGCTGTGTCTAATGCACACGGCCTGGCCCTGTCAGTCACACGGTCGTGTACTGTCACACGGCCTACCATACAGACAACCACATACCCTTATGGCGTCGACAGATTTATTTTTCAGCTTTCACTGTTTTTCGTTTTCTGTGATTTTGGGTACACACCTAGTTTCGATTTGCTGCAAAACACTTTCGAGCCTTTAGAGACCTAAAATCAGTATATTTCATCATTTAAGAAGCCCAAAAACAAGTCTAAAATGATTAATTGCAAAAATGAAAAGTCAACTTACCGCTATAGAATGAACACTACTCTGAATCAAATCTATGAAACGCTAATACCAGCCTCAGGAATGCCTCCTAAACAATAACTAAAACCCTATTAAACACTTAATCAGAGTAACATACGAGTTAGTGAACCGAAAACTTACCACATGCACCCCAATAGTGAGAAAACAGGACAATAGCAAGAAAAGAAGAATGTAAAGTTGAACAAAGAGGGAAACAAAGGAATTTTGATAACACAAGGAGTAAAAGGAAGGGGAATCGGTAGCAAAAATGGAGGAAAGGGAGAAGGATAGCTGAAATTACCAAAAAAGAAGTAGTAAAACTGAAAACTAATAACCCCTAGTGATTTTCTCCTTAATTCTCTCCACAGCTAAGATTTCTAATCCAACTCAAACTCTTCCCCTCAACCATACAAAAATAAAGCCGACGTAAGGAATTGAATACAGAACATCTAACATTCCAGCATTCCACTTAACCATCAGACCAGCAGGCCTATTCTGATATGCTTTTACAAATTCTTAAATATAAGTCTATTGAACAATCAAACAAATACCAAAAATTTCCAAAGATGGGGCTTGAATTTGGGACCTCTCACACACACCCAGAACACTTAACCACTGAAGCAGATACACACTTGTGTCATAAATTCACAGAAACAAAAATATAACTTTTAGGGCGTTACATACAGGGTGTAAAGCAAAAGGATCATCATGAGTTTCACAAAATATCAACTCTTTTAGCTCAGAAACGGCTGGAACACAGATCCGATCACGGTATCTCAAACAACCATGCTTATCAAAACTAAAATTCTCTATCATGCCATTCTGAATCATTTTTATTTTATTCACCAACTTGTCATCTTCTAGTTGTGCTGCTCTGATCTGATCAAACATTACTAGTTTAACTCTCAACTAAGCCAATAAGCTTCCATCTTCATTTATTGAGCTTTGTAAACATCGCTTGTAATTCAATTACTGCTTTTCTACTCAATGCATCAGCTACAACATTAGCTTTCCCATACAAATAATGTCTCCAAATCTTCAGTGCAAAAATCACAGTAGCTAATTCTAAATCGCTCGTCAGATAATTATGTTTATGGGATTTTAACTACCGAGATGCATAAGCAATCATCTTTCCATCTTGCATCAAAACGCACTCGAGACCATTTAATGAAGCATCACTATATACAACAAAATATCTTTCTAACTTTGGTAAAGTCAAAATCGGTGCCTTAGTCAACATTTGTTTCAACTTCTCAAAACTATCTTGATACTAATCATCCCAAACAAAGGGAACATTCTTTTGCAGTAGCTTCATCATTGGCAATGCTATCTTTGAAAATTCATTTACAAACCTTCTGTAGTACCCATCCAATCCAAGAAAACTACGTACCTCTGACACATTCTTCGGTGCTTTCCACTGAACAATTGCTTCAATCTTCTTCGGATCAACTCTAATTCCATCTACAATACAACATGTCCCAGAAATACAACCTATTGTGCAGAAAGCTATCTTCAGTACATCGCTTTCTTTCACCTTCAATTGATAATAGCCTGATATCAAATATATCTTTGAAAACACAAAAGCTATTTTCAACTAATCAAATAAATCATCAATGCGAGGTAATGGATATCGGTTCTTAATTGTTACCTTATTCAACTACCGGTAGTCAATACAGAGTCGTATCAAACCATCTTTCTTTTTTAACAAATATTACTGAAGCTCCCCAAGGTGAAGTACTAGGTCAAGTAAAACCTCGATCCAGTAATTCTTGCAGCTATACCTTTAGTTCTTTTAATTCTATAGGTGACATTCAGTACAGAGGTACTGATATCGAAGCTGTACCAAGATAAACCTCAATTGCAAACTCCACTTCCCGATTAGGAGGAAAACCCCACAATTCTTCAGGAAAAACATTAGAAAATTCACAGACAGTTCAAATTTTACTGTTACCACATTATGTGCTTCGCCCTCTTCTCGTATTCGTACCACATAGGCTCGAGATGATATTCTAGCTTCTGACTGTTGTGTGGCAACATCACTTGTTCTTCTTGCATCTCTTCTGAAAATTGAACCACCTTTGACTGATCCTCGACCTCTAGCAGTAGATACAAATATCTGTAATGTAACGGGTGTAGCACTTTTATTTTTCAGACAATCTTTAACAAAATGCTCGGTAGATCCGCAATGAAAACAACTCCTAGTCATTTTCCAACACTAACCCCAGTGTTTCTTTCCACAATGTTCACATTTTGGCATTTCAATATCCTGTGATGGACCCTTTACACTGCCGATAAAGATGTTCATCTGATTCCTCCTATTTTTTTCATCTCTATCTGATCTGAAACTTGGTCTCCAACCACCACGAAATTCTTTTGATCTTTTCAGTTGCGGGTTCTTACTAATAGCCCCAGATTGTTTCCCAGTGGAACGAGTAATTTCAGACTTTTTACCGAGACCCAAAACTTGTTCCACCATTTTAGCTCTTTCAACCAGATCTACACACTCAGTTATTCTATGAGATACCAATTGTACCCTTAATTCATCGCGCAAGCCCCGTAGAAATCATTTCCAACTATCAGTCTCAGTCGGTACAAATTCAGATGCATACCTACTAAGTCTTAAGAATTCTCGTTCGTAGTCCACCACTGACATCTCACCTTGTTTAAGCATAAAAAATTCTTGCTTTTTGTCTTCTATATACAGTTCTCCAACATACTTTTTTTTGAAATTCTTTCTGAAAGAATTCCCAACTTATTTGTTCTGTCGGTATATGCCAAATCACTGATTCCCACCATACATAGGCTTCCCCTTGTAATAATGAAAAAGCACATAATAAACTCTTCCTGGGTACATTCAGGTTGTTGTAGGATTCTTTTTATTGATTCCATCCAATTTTCAGCAATTGATGGATCAACTCCTTTTAGACCCAAAAATTTTGTGGCATCGTACTTACATAATTTTGTGATCAGAGCTCATCATGTAGTAGGAGCAGATGCCGTAGCTGCAACACCCCCTACCCGTGTCTAACGTTGAGACAGGATACGAGGCATTACCGGACTTAAACGCAAACAATCATGTAATCCAAGCTATAAAATTTCATTCCAAATTAAAACCAATCGAATATATTCATAGTGTCCCTATTATGGGCTTACGAGGCCTATAACATACATTTAAAATGGTCCGGGACTAAACAGAGAACTTTGAAAAGTTCTGAGAAAACTTAGAATTTTTTCTCATAAAATAAGGTCACACACCTGTGTGGACAGAAGGGCACGCCCTTATGTCATCAACATGCCCGTGTCCTTAGGCCGTGTAACTCTCTGTTTATGACGTCAGCACACAATTTGAACCACACAGCCAGGTCACACCCCCATGTCACCAAGCTATGTCCCTCACAACAGTTTTGTCTTAGCCCGTGTAGCCAACACTTAAACTAGTTTTTCAAGCCTTCATGTTACCCATAATCCCTTACAACTTAATACACATATAATCACAATTCATAGTAGCATTTTAATGATTAAAACACTCTTTATTGTGACACAACATGACATTTTCAAGGTATCATACACGTTTTACATATTCTCACATTATACTGAATCTAGGCATACCATATCTCATTCATTTGACCAAGCCAAATACTTTACCACTTATTCTCTTATACCATGATTATCAACTTATCCATCAAGCATTCACATTCAAGGCATTATTATCTCACTTGCCATATTATATCTTAAACATGGTCATGATCACTTTGAATGGTCGTGAAGCATTCATCACATATGCATGTCACAACACCGGTCATGCATAGCCAACCATCATGTTCACATTATTTCATCATAAACATTATAACATAGCATGGATAGATAGATTTACAAACCATACTCAATATGAGCCACACCCTATGGCCATATACAAATAAATGAAAATAAGCCAATACATTTGGCCAAATCATAGAACACATACCATAAAAACTAATCCCTATCCATGCCACTCACATGAAACTTCTCAACCTATGTATCAATATCCCAAGGTGATAGCTTGGTAGTGTGATGTTGTCTCCAACGTTCTCCAACCCCGAGCTAACCTGACAACACTAAAAGAAATAGAAAGGAGGGAGTAAGCTTTACGCTTAGTAAGCTCGCATGAAAATAATAAGCAATGAATTAATATGCTATTTCAATTTCTCTCTATTTATTCAAAATCCAGTCAAGTTGTTTTCTTAAGGCACAAACACTAAATCATTTATATCTAGAGCTACAGAACTCCAAATTAAGATCCGTTAATTTTCCTTAAGACTAAACTAATATATCTTCTTACCATAAAATTTTCAGAATTTTTGGTCTAGCCAATAAGTACAGTTTATTCTTTAAAGTTACCCCTATTTTGCTATCTGGCAATTCCGACCTCTGTTCACTATGAATTAATTATATCATAGTACGGGACTCAGGTGATGCTCTCATATATTTCCTTTCAAAATAGACTTATTAAGGATTTTAAGCATATAATTTATAACTCATAATAATTTTTTTAAAATTTTTAAAGATTTTAAAAATTAAGATGGGGGAGTTCGAGATCATTTTGACCCTGTTTCACAAAAAGTCAAAAATCTCATCATATGAGATTCTTTTTCTTACACCGTTTCCTTTATCTGAAACCAAACTCAATAAGATTTAATTTAATGTTTTACTTAGCCTCTAACTCAATTTCCACTATTTTTGGTGGATTTTCAAAGTCAAGCCGCTAGTATTGTACTAATCTGTCTTAGTGCAACATGATGATAACCATCACAAATTTCTCATAGAAATTATTCTCATAAATACCACTCATTCATTTGCACTCTTATCACAAGTCCATTTCATTTCACATGACAAACACATGCTCATGGGTTTTGAGTACGTACCTGTGCTATCTCTTAGCACAACCACTCATCTAAATATGATAATCATCTACATCATACTAGTATCATCTAAGCATAGATGAGTTTATCATTTCAAGTGTTTCCGTTCCATTTCTCATATTAATTCCCATTAAATTCCTTAGAATCTTAATGGATATCACATTTATCGTCAAGTCATGCAAGTGATCATTTCAAGTACGCACTCCCGCGAACCTCACTCATTATGGTGGGATTACCAGTTCAGGCTAAATCCCCCGTATCATAACACACAAAGTGTTGTCAGGATTACCAGTCCAAGTTAAATCCCTTACAACGACATACACTATCATAAATTCGGATTCTGAATTACCAGTCCAGGCTAAATTTAGTCCTTAATTAGATTACTCATCCGGACTAAATCCTTAATGCACACATATTCTTCGGGAGGCTCGATCACTTGAGGAACACCTATCTGGGCTAGATCCTTTCTATATTGAGATAAACGGATTACCTGTTGATAAACCATAAATTATACATATTTTTACCCCATGTTTAATGCATTTTATGGATGATTTCCTATTAGAATTGGTGAATTCGATGCTCCTTATGCTTTAATTTCATGTTTTATACTTAGGAGAGCATAGGAGAGCGAAAGGAAAGAGAAACGGGCCAAAAATGGAGAAAATGGGCCAAAGTATGAAATCAACACGGCCTGGACTTCCTCACGCGGGCAGACTACATGGCCGTGTCAATTTTCCAGGCTCGAGTACGGCTTGAAGTAATCGAACACGGGCGTGTACCACGGGCGTGTCCCTGCCGAGCCCAAGTTGAGTCCAATTTGGAAAAAGCTAATTTTGAGGGCTTCTAGGCATTCCAAAGCCTATAAATACACCCTAGAGAAGGAAGAAAAGGGGAGACGGAGAAGAGGGAGTAAGGAATTACTCCAAGGAAGCCGATTGATCCATCTCAGAAGCCGGATTCATCATCAAGACTGAAGATCTCTCCTCAATTTCCCTTCAGGAGTTTTGGGTTTTCTTTATGTTTTGTATTCTTTATTCTTCTGAGATGTTTTCTTATTTAGTTATGAACTAAAACCCCTAAATACCTAAGGGGAATGAAACCTAAGACGAATCTTGTTATTATTTTTTAATCGTATGATAAATATTTAACTTGTTCTTAATTATGTGTTCTTAATTCTTGTTTTGATATCCCAGGATACTGATTCAAGACATGCTCTTATTCAGAGGAGGAATAGACCCTGTCTAAGAGTACATTTGTCATAATTAAGCAGAGTTGATTGAGCGTCTAAACATAGGGTGACAAAATTTTGCTGGATTAGGGTGAAACCTAATAAGGGGATCTATAGATCGAGTTAATGCAATCCTAGAGTGTTAATTAGAGAAAAGTCTCGGTTATTCAATCTAGGGATTAGACGTTATTAGTCTTGAATAGGGATAATAACATAACTTAGGGATCTCTACGGAACAAGTTGAATGAATAAATCGTCCGATTCGGAGCCAGAATAATAAGTAAAGTCTAGGTGGATTTTTCCTTAGGTATTGTCTTAATTCAATTGATGTTTCCCAAAAGCAATTCCCAAATTCTTTTCTCTGTGCGTTCTTAGTTTAGATAATTAGTTAATTAAAACAAAACCTCTTTATTCTTAGGCTAGATAATAAAAAAACAGTCATTACTAGTACTTTTAGTTCCTTTGGGTTCGACAATCCGGTCTTGCTAAAACTATACTACTGTTCGATAGGTACACTTGCCTACATCGCAAAAATAGTTACTTTAAGAACGAGTAATTATAAATATTTAAAACCTAACACGAAATCACGCGATCAAGTTTTTGATTCCGTTATCCGAGAACTAAGATATTAGGAATGCTCAATTTTTATTACTTTAGCCATTTATTTTTCTTGCAATTTAATTTTATATTACAATTATTATTGCTTACTTATTTACTTTTTTTCCTTCTCTTGGCAGGTTTTTATAGTTTATGACTAGAAGAAACCCGTCAGGACCATTACTTTTTGACAAAGAAATTGATCGTACAGTTCGTAGAAACCAAAGAGAAATAAGGCAAAGCTTAAGATACACGGAGAACGAGCAAGAAGACGATACTCAACCCCCAACTGAAGAGATGACTAAAAACCAAGGCAATCAGCTACTTCCTACAATTGCGGTTAACCAAAATCTTGCTCCACGCACTATGTATGATTATGCTAAACCTTCTTTAACAGGAACTGAACCGAGCATAGTTAGACCTACTGTAGCTGCAAATACTTTTGAATTAAAACCTAACACTATTCAAATGATTTGATAGTTTGCAGGATGAGGATCCCAACGCTCATTTAGCCAACTTCATAGAACTATCCGATACATTTAAAATTAATGGCAATTCTGATGATGCCATACGTCTTCGGTTGTTTCCCTTTTCATTGAGGAACAAAGCTAAACAGCGGTTGAACTCGTTGCCATGAGGGTCAATTAATACTTGGGAACAAATGATCGAAAAATCCTTACTAAAATATTTTCTGCCGGCTAAAACCGCTAAATTACGTAATGATATCTCTTCTTTTGTGCAGATGGATTTAGAAACCCTCCACGATTCATGGGAGAGATACAAGGACTTACTGCGAAGGTGCCCTCACCATGGGTTACCGCTTTGGCTCCAAGTTCAAACATTTTACAATAGTCTGAATCCTTCGACTAGGCAAATGGTTGACGTAGCCATTGGCGGAACCATCATTAATAAAACACCTAAAGATGCCTATGAGTTTATTGAGGAGATGTCACTGAATAACTATCAGTGGCAAGTCAACGAAAATAGCCGGTGTTTATAACGTTGATTCGGTCACCATGCTGTCAAATCAGGTAGAACTCTTGAATAAAAAGATTGATGGTTTTCTTAGTTCTTCACAGGTTCACCTAGTAATGCAGTGCGAAGCAAGTAGCGGTAGAACAAGCCATACGGAATGTCAACCTTATACCCATAACATGGATAACGAGCAACTAAACTACATGGGTAATAATCCTCGACCTCAAAAAAATCCATTTAGTAACACTTACAATACAGGTTGGAGGAACCATCCCAATTTTTCGTGGAGAGGCCAAGGAAATCAAAGACCACAACATCCTCCAGGTTTTTAGCAACCCCCTACCAACAGGAAAAGAAGCCGAACCTAGAAGAGATGCTCTTAAAGTTTATATCGGTGTCAAAAACTCATTTCTAAAACACCGATATAGCACTTAAGAATCAACAAGCATCGATCCAAGGGCTCAAAACTCAGATAGGCCAGCTTTCCAAACTAATCTCTGAACGGCCACAAGGTAGTTTACCAAGGAATACTGAACCCAACCCAAAGGAATAGCTCAACGCGATTAATAATCAAAATGAAGAAGGATTTGTGGAGCCTGAACCAGAACTGCGGTAAGAAACTGTGGTAAGTACAGGTTAAGGTGAAGTAGATCAAAATACAAACAAATCAGTAAATGTCGAATATAAACCTCGTGTACCATACCCCAACGCAACAAGGAAAGACCGCTCAGATGAACAATTTGGTAAATTCCTTAAACTCTAAAAAAAATTACATATTAACTTATCGTTTATTGAAGCTCTATTGTAGATGCCAAACGTAATGAAATTCTTAAAAGAGCTTTTAGCAAATAAGCAGAAGTTGGACGAGGCGTCGCATGTGGGGCTAAACGTAGTGTGCTCAGCTATTCTGAAATATAAGCTACCGCACAAACTAAAAGATCCAGGGAGTTTTACGATTCCTTGCTTAATTGGTAGTTTAGATGTTAATAATGCATTAGCTGATTTAGGGGCTAGTATCAACATCATGCCTTTTAAAATGTTCAAGCAAATAGGTCTCGGGAAACCCAAATAGACTAGGATGAGCATTCAATTAGCAGATAAAACTATAAGATTTTCTAGGGGTATTATTGAAGATGTGCTAGTCAAAATCGATAAATTTATTTTTCCCGTTGACTTCATTGTTTTAGACATAGAGGAGGATAGCAATACTCCTTTAATCCTAGGAAGACCCTTTTTAGTAACTGCTAAAACAATTATTGATGTTGGCACAGGTGAGCTCACGCTTCGCGTAGGGGACGAAACACTCACCCTTCAAGCTCGCAATTCTGACAACACATCGGAAATTGAAAGTGATCGTCTAAACCATTCTATTAAAACTGACCATATGATACAACCCACTTTGCAAGAGTTAAGTCTAAAGGAAGTATATGAGCCACTCTCAAGCAATAGTAGAGGTTCTATTTATGAAGAACAAATGCTGCAAATAGAGGAGCTAGATGAATGGCGAACACATAAACCGAGAACACACGATAAACAAAAACTACGCCAGAACGAGCCCGATACCTCTCCAAATCAACTTAAGGTTGGTGATAAAGTCTTATTAGATGTCAGAAATCCCCACATTGTCACTACCACACCAAATGAGGAAACCCTCTTACGGTACTCAGTATTTTTCCATTTGGTACAGTGGAGGTGAGTCATCCCAAGTTCGGCACTTTTAAGGTAAACAACACCTGATTAAAACCTTATTTTGATGAGATTGATAGCAGGAATGAGGAGTATAAACTCCTCAAACCACCATGACCATTCACTGGAGAGGTAAGTCGAGCTTAGACTATAAATAAGCGCTTCTCGGGAGGCAACCCGAGCACTAACAATATTAATTTCTTTAAATTTTGGTATTTAACTCCTAACTTACTAATAGAAATCTTGAATACAAGTGTTTTCGCAGAGACACGGCCAAGCACACGGGCGTGCTTAAGGCCGTACGAAAACAGGGCAAGGATTTCCCCAACACAGGCTACGATAAAATGCCACAGCCGTGCGACATGGCCGTGGTCAAGCCTACCAAAACAACATGGGCGTGCGACACGCCCGTGTAGAAGACCCATGGTTGAACCTGTTAAAACAGCACGGGCGTGTGACACGCCCGTGTCTAACACCCGTGGTCGAACCGTTAGATTGACACAGGCGTGGGGCTTGTACACACAGGTGTGGGAGAAGCGAATGAAACTAGACACGGTCGTGTGACACGACCGTGTGAACCCACACGCCCGAGGAACATAGGCTTGTACTAAATGTCAGACGCGCCCAAATTTGAAATTCGCAAATCACACGGGCTGAAATTGGGGAACACGGGGGTGTGCCCTGGCTGTGTGGCCCAAAATCTATAAATACCCTGCACTATTCGCTTTCTTTCCCATTCAAAATAACCCTAACCCTAGCCGTTGCAACTCCACATGGCCTCCCTGCTACGCCCATGCGCTGCTTCCCACTTCATTTTTGACGCTCAATCTTTTTCCCTTAGCGTTTGTTTACTCCTTTCACTTCAATTTTACTTATTTCTAATGCTTATTATCAACATAATCTTCATATCTTTTGAACTATTTTTCATTTTTCTATCATTTAATTTGCATTCTTAGGTTAGTTATCATACATTTTGTGTTAGTTATTAGGAACACCTCATACCCATGACATTACTATGTTTATTCTCATGCTATTACCATGCCAATGTATATCATTTAATTTACATCACACATTCCGTGTTCAATTGAAATTAGGAAAACCTCATACCCATTACATCTCTATTCTCATTCTCATTGTTATTGTGGTTGAGTTTGCTTTATATTAATAGTATTGGATGAAATAATTAGTTCCAAATTCATGCTTTTTATTTTTTCAAATTTGTTTACCTATTATTATTCTTTATATTACAGGCTTGTGATGTCGTCTCCACAAGGAAAGAAAACCGCCGTACCTGCTTCAAAGAAGAGGAAGGGAGCGTCCTCTTCTGCGGGCCCAACCGCGAAAATTCGTCACCTTCTCCTACAGTTCCCCCGAGGGTTCTAGGAAGAACTGTTCCAAATATTTCGGGCCCGACCTTTAATTGTTGGTCGCTGCATCGACTGGGCTGCTGTAGAACAAGTTTAGTTGGCTGATTCGATTCGAGCCCTCTTAACCACCGACCCTTGGGAGCTATTCTTTGGGATTATCGAGCCAACATACCTTGAGCTCACGATGGAACTATGCTCAACGTTCCATCTTTAGACCGTAATGACGAACTAAAATGATCCCAGCACGGTTCAATTTCGCCTAGGCGGATTAATCCGCCAACTAAGCGTCCTAGAGTTTGGTGCTGCACTAGGCTTATATACAGAGGAGTTCAAGGAGGAGAATGAACTACATGCTCTCAGTCGCCACATACATTTCTCTCCCTCGAAGTATTGGCACACTTTGGCCCCTGGCGTGGCCTCCTACAATCCTAGCTGCTCCAAGGCATCAGTTCTCCCACCATCTCTGAGGTACTTACACGTTATTTTAACTCACACGGTTACAGGGAGGCGAGAGAGCACTGGTGTCGTCAACACCCACGACGCCTACTTCTTATGGTGCATGTCGTACAGGCACGCCATTGACCTTGCCTATTTCATCACCCTCGCAATTTAGCACCAAACAGAGCGGCATAGGAAGGGAGTCATCTCCATTGGCTCTTACGTGACTTAGCTGGTGTGACACTTCGGACTCCTAAACACCGTGGCCCAAGAATCATCCCTCACCTTCATCGGCTAGATATCTCCACAAGGCATCTCGAGCATACTTAACATGAGGATGATCGAGAGGCGCCGAGGAACCTACCCTCCCCAGTATCGTCTCGCCCAATCTACTGAAGAGGAGGCCTATGAGGACATTCCTGATGATGTCCCCCCACAGTAAAAGGGCCCACCGACTCAGCCACCACCACCCTCTCGTCCAGTTCATGCGGTGACTTCATACGCTGACATCTCTAAGCGCCTCACTCGATTCGAGCAATAGTGTTTACAACAATTTGACAACGTTGATGCTACTCTACAGCAGATTTGTCAGCACCTCCACATCTCATCGCCAGTCCCACCTCGCGAACCATCCAGCGATAAAGATGTTTAAAAATATTTATTTATTATTTTATATTTTTAATTTTTATTAAAACTACTTTTATTATAGATTGTTTCCCCAAGTCTAGGTATTACTTTGAATTGGAATTCACAAGTTTTAACACCAAAAAGCCATAATTTTTGTGAGATTTTTGAGCTTTTGAGCATCTATTAGTTCTTTCATGCTCACTTTTATCATTGCTTTGAGTGCGTTAGTATTGAACTGTTATTCTAGAACTTGCTTGATTATGCATGTCGAGACCACACTATTTGATTTGATATGTCAAAATCATTAAGGCACTTAAGATTAACCCACTCATGCCATGAAAAGCCTACCTTCACGATTAACCCCTAGTAAACCCCCTTGACCCTAACAAGTCATTTCTTGTATTGCCCTTAATATTAACCTTTAACCCATTATTGTTGAAATCCCTTAAATTAATCCCTATTTTTGTCGAGATTTGAGTTAAATGGATTGCTTAGCTATGTTTTGTTCTTAATAGTTAGTCCATATTATTTAACTTGTTCTTGAAAAAAACTATGTATATATATCAGTAATTCCATATTCTGAGAAGAAGCTCTGTTGTACGCAAGTAATGATTAACTCTTTTTCTAGTTAGGTAATTTGTCAATTCAATCTTGATTCTAACCCTTTCTT
Organism: Gossypium hirsutum; assembly: GCF_007990345.1. Classification (NCBI taxonomy): domain Eukaryota; kingdom Viridiplantae; phylum Streptophyta; class Magnoliopsida; order Malvales; family Malvaceae; genus Gossypium; species Gossypium hirsutum. The sequence continues at coordinate 17,770,514 of NC_053424.1, read as the reverse complement.
TCATCTTGTGACCACACCCCCTAACCAAGCCGCATTACAACCCTCTAAAGACCTTTTGATTGATGTATCATCTTAAATTATAGTGGTGGAGATTTGATTTTCATGCAAGCCTATGGTAATGACTTTTCATTATTAACTATTGAGTGCTTCATTTATTGTCCTTAAACACCTCGAGTGATTTGAATGAATCTTTAGTGAGGATGTAAAACTCTGTGATATTTTGAATCAAAAGGTAATTACTCAAATGAGGAGAGACACCTATGTTTGCATGATTAAATACTCAACTCAGAATGTTTGAAACTTTTATGTTCTTTTAGTTGAATTCTCAATGTATGATTACTTATGGATTAATGTGAGATATTATCGATAGAAATTATAAGTTGAGAAGAATTTATTTTGATTATGAGTTGAGAATTTTGCTTGAGGAAAAACAAATGCTTAAGCGCGGGGGTATTTGATAAACCATAAATTATACATATTTTTACCCCATGTTTAATTTATTTTATGGATGATTTCCCATTAGAATTGGTGAATTTGATGCTCCTAATGCTTTAATTTCATGTTTTATACTTAGGAGAGCATAGGAGAGCGAAAGGAACAAGAAATAGGCCAAAAACGAAGAAAATGGGCCAAAGTACGAAATCAACACGGCCTGGACTTCCTCACACGGGCAGACCACACAGCCGTGTCAATTTGGCAGGCTCGAGCACAGCCTGAAGAAATCGAACACGGGCATGTGCCACGGGCATGTCCCTACTGAACCAAGTTGAGTCCAATTCGAAAAAGGCTAATTTTGAGGGCTTCTAGGCATTCCAAAGCCTATAAATACACCCTAGAGAAGGAAGAAAAGAGGAGACGGAGAAGGGGAAGTAAGGAATTACTCTAAAGAAGTCGATTGATCCATCTCAGAAGCTGGATTCATCATCAAGACTGAAGATCTCTCCTCAATTTCCTTTCAGAAGTTTTGGGTTTTTTTTATGTTTTGTATTCTTTATTCTTCTGAGATGTTTTCTTATTTAGTTATGAACTAAAACCCCTAAATACCTAAGGGGAATGAAACCTAAGACGAATCTTGTTATTATTTTCTAATCGTATGATAAATATTTAACTTGTTCTTAATTATGTGTTCTTAATTCTTATTTTGATATCCTAGGATACTGATTCAAGACATGCTCTTATTCAGAGGAGGAATAGACCCTGTCTAAGAGTACATTTGTCATAATTAAGCGGAGTTGATTGCGCGCTTAGACATAGGGTGACAAAATTTTTCCAGATTAGGGTGAAACCTAATAAGGGGATCCATAGATCAAGTTGATGCAACCCTAGAGTGTTAATTAAAGAAAAGTCTTGGTTATTCAATCTAGGGATTAGACGTTATTAGTCTTGAATAGGGATAATAACATAACTTAGGGATTTCTACGGAACAAGTTGAATGATTAAATCGTCCGATTCGGAGCCAGAATAACAAGTAAAGTCTAGGTGGATTTTTCCTTAGGTATTGTCTTAAGTCAATCGGTTTTTCCCAAAAACAATTCCCAATTCTTTTCTCTGTGCGTTCTTAGTTTAGATAATTAGTTAATTAAAACAAAACCTTTTTATTCTTAGGCTAGATAATAAAAAGACAGTCATTACTAGTACTTTTAGTTCCTTTGGGTTCGACAATCCGGTCTTGCTAAAACTATAATACTATTCGATAGGTACACTTGCCTACATCGCAAAAAATAGTTAGTTTAAGAACGAGTAATTATAAATATTTAAAACCTATCACGAAATCACGCGATCACCCGTCTGGGCTAAATCCTTTTCTACAACACATGCAAGATCTCATGTCATGTAAACAATGATTTATCCATCGGACATCCCTTTTCATTCAACCGGGATTTTCTCTTTTCATCAAGTATATCAATATGCATAGATGATCATGCAATGTACATTCAATTCAACACATTTTCATGTTTATTTGGGCATTAGTCCATACAACCAAAAATAACATATCATCTAGTTTTCATACAAACTTATTCATTTAATTTAAAATGTCAATTTCCATCAAATGTCCATTAACGTCAAATTCAATACAATCATAGCAAGATATATTTCATGTATAACAATAATAACATGAATAATATGCTTATTAAATCACGCGAACTTACCTCAAATACAAAAACGACAAAGTTACCATTTTAATCCATAACCTTGTATTTTCCCGATTTAAGCCCTCGATTTCCTTGATCTATAATTTCAAATATAGACTATTTAGGAATCACATTGTTCAAGTTGACCCAAAAATCATAGTTTTGAAAATTTATAATTTTACCCCAAAACTTTCACATATTTGCAATTTAGTCCCTAGGTTCGTAAAATGAAATGTGTTTAATTTCTTGATTACCCAAGTGTAGCCGAACCATATTCAATCTTATGGCAGCCCACATTTCTCATTAAAATAGATTTTTAGTTACCTATTTTACACCTTTTTAAGTTTAGTCCTTTTTAGCTTTTCCATGAAAAATTACTTAGTAAAAGGTGTTAAATACATTTCAATCTTTCATATTATACCATTAAAAATAAAAATACTAGCATGTCATGCATGGGTAAATTATTAATTACCTCAAAATAATGGTAGAAACGAGTAGAGCATGTTACCGGGATTTTAAAAATACAAAGAACGTTAAAAACGAGGCTCGGGATCACTTACTATTGAGCTTGAAAGCTTGGAAACCCTAGCCATGGCTCCCCTCTTGATTCACATGGCCATGCGAGGAAGATGGGCACATTTGGCTTTTAATTTTTGTCTTTTAATTCATTTTACCCCTAAATGACCAAAATGTCCTTTTTACCATTCTTTCAAATTTTACCCTTCCAAGCCCATTTTTGTCCAAATTGTTAGAACTTGGTAAAATTACTCTTTAAGGACCTCTAATTAATATTCCAATTCAATTTCATGCTAATATCTTCTAGAACACAAGTTTTACAAATTATTCGATTTAGTCCTTAAAGTCTAGTTGAGCACTTTTCCAATAAAACTACCTCATGAAATTTTCACACAAGCATAGAGACATATCATAGACCTTATAATAATCATTAAATAATTATTACCATATCAGATTTTTTATCTCGAAACCACTATTCTGACTAGGCCCTAATTCGGGATGTTACAGTGGCAGATGTAGTTCCTACTACTCGTTGAAGGGCATCAACTATGACCCTAAGTAGTTGTCAATCATCCCTCTCTCTAGAATTTGGCCGTTCCACATTAGGGGGTTGATTACCTATCGAATTTACACTCGGTGTTGCTGACTTTGTTTCATCTAATTCACGGTCTCCAGTATACATTTCTTGATCTACATCACCTATACGTTCATCTGAAATCTTTAACTATAAAACAAAATCAAACAGATATATCAGCATCCAAATCCCGACTCAATTATGGCATGTACCTCTAGACTCATTTCTTAGCTCGATTTAGTCTGAGAATCGACTAAACCTGAATAACTCTGATACCACTAAATGTAACACCCCTAACCGTCACCAGAATAGAGTTATGAGGTATTACCTGACATATCAAATCAAATACAAAATTTAAATAAATTATTTATGTAGATTTCATAAATATATCATATGTATTATCCAAATCAATTCAATTGATTTCATTCAATCCAATTCAAAAACCATACCAAAATAACCCAACCATGCCATTTCATAATCTTAACATTTCATTTATATTGTATATAACCATCCAAGGTTAATTTATAATACCATTCAAAAACATATTTCAAAATGACCTATACAATCAACCTAGGTACATGCCATTTTACAAAAGAGAATATACATCACCACTTTGCTGAGTTCGGGATTGGCTTGGATGCTGATCCGAAGCTTTTGACTTCAACTAACCTACGCACGGAGACAACCGTACACTGAGCATATACACTCAGTGGTATTACTATAATTCAAATTTTAAAAGAAAAAAATAAATAAATATGCACTAAACTTTCATTTCTTAACAATAGCTATTTCAAATAACTTTTCTCCATTTTGATTCACACATTATTTCACTATATCAAAAATCCATTCCATGAATCCATGGTTCAAACATTTCGTTTTCATATCTCAATTCAATATCTCATTCTAATTCATATACAAAATCATACTGTATATCAATTCATTTAATACCAATTCTAATTTCTAATTTGTTCATTTACCCCAATTAACTTGACTCGGACTTTCATGGATACATGGATCCAACAAGCACAATAGTACGGCACCTTGTGCCTCATCGGCCTTGCCAGAGTGAATCGATACTTAGTACCTCATCGGATTTAATCCGAACCAATAATACGACACATAGTGCCTCGTCGAAATTATTCGAAGCAATATTACGACACATAGTGCCTCATCGAAATTATTCGAAGCAATATTACGACACATATAGTGCCTCAATGACTCGAGGACAAAGTATCCCTAAACACTTCCAATCCTATGGCATGCCAATTATATTCGACTTAGCCCGACTAGTTAATAGGGTTTTCAATTCACTTTCTCAATTCAATTTCAATCAAATTCTTACCAATTACAAATTCTCATATTTTCAATTCAATATCACTGTAATACCCCGAAAATTTTTATAGTAAAATATTATCCGTGATATAGTAAAATAAGGAAATAAAGTGACAAAAAGGGAAATTTTGAGTTATGTCAATATTGGGAAGTATATTATGACATATTGATTCAAGAAAGGATTAAATTGTAAAAGTGAGAAAAGTTTTGTGGCCTAAGAGTAAATACTCAAAATTTGAAGGATTAAAGTGTAAATATGAAAAGTTGAAGGACTAATAGTGCAAATATTTTAAGGGTGGAATGATCTAGAAACCAAGGAAAATTGATGAATTAGGACCAAATTGAATAGGTGAAGAATTATGAGGGACTAAATTGCAATTTTACCAAATTAAGTGATGACTCAAGAATGGAATTTTAAAAGATCACAAAGGGCAAAATGGTCAATTGGAAGAGAGAGAAATCTAGAGACAATGATGATGTTGGAGATATTTTAGATAAATTAAATAAAAATTAATTTTTAAATGATATTTTATTATTTTATTATTATTGGAAAGAAAGGGGAGGAGGATATGATCACCTTTCTCATGCAACTAACGTGAGAAGAAGAAGAAGAAAGAAAGTTTTCCTTTTCTTACAATTTAGTCCTTCCTTCAAAAATTCATTATTTTCTCCTAAAAATTGAAAAAATTTCCATAGCCATCAAGAGATAAAGATAGCAAGGAGATGATGGGGAGCAAGAATATCAAGTTGGATTCAAGAAATAGAAGCTGGAGGAGAGAGAAAAATCAAGTTAAAGATTGAAGTCAATAAAAAAAGGTAAGTACATCAAGATTTCAATATGTTTTTAAGTTTGTTATTATTAACAAATCATGGAAATAATGTTATAGTAGAGTTTTCTTACATAAGGTCCTATGTTCTTGATATGTTAGTGAAGAGAAAATAAGAGAAAGTGATGAGAAATGGTGTAGAAAAAGAAAATAAGGGTGTTATAACATGGTAATTAATAACTTGCACTAAAACAGTTCTAGACAGCAGCACTAGTCTAACTTTGAAAAATAACCAAAAATTTTAGAAATCGAATTATAGGATGAATAAAATATGAGATTAAATCTTATTGAGTCTAGTTTCTTATAGAAGAAACGGTGTAAGTAATGTATTTGTAAATCATGAGATATAATGAATTTTTTGAGACAAGGTCAGAATGAATTCGGGTTCCCTGTTCTGACTTTTGAAAATCATAAAAAATTGGATAGAAATAATTAGGGGCTTAAATTTATATTTTTAGAATCTTGAATAAGTATATTTTCAATATAAATAAACATGAATATCATTTGAATTCTGTAAGAGGAGATAATTAATTTTTAGTGGAGAAGGGTCAGAACTGTCAGACAACAGAATAGGGGTAAATTTAAAGAATAAACTGTACTTATTGGCTAAACAAAAAATTCTGAAACTTTTATGGAAAGAATATATATGACTCTAGTTTCAGGAAAAATTAGCGGATCTTAATTTGGAGCTCTATAGATCCAGATATAAATAATTTAGTGACTATGACACAGATGGACAGTTTGAATATTCATAAAAGTAAATAATAAAAATTATAGATGATGTTACTTCCAATTGTGTTATATACATTAAGGATGTGGAATGGAGAGGAGGAGGAGGAGGAGGAAAATATATATGAATATTCAGCTAGCATGGCTAATTTGCATGTTTTAAGCTTAAGGACTAAATTGAATAAAAGTAAAACTTCAGGGGGCAATTTTATAAAAATGTCAAAATGACCAAATTGAAGGGAATGAATTGTTTTATTATCCAAATTAATAAATTGAATGAAATTGTCAATTTAAGATCGAGTGAAAATTGGGAAAATGGTAAATTACCAAAATGTCCCTGAATCTTGATATTTTTGCAATTTTGCTAGGTAAGTTCGTATAACTTGAATTATATTCTTAAATGCTTGAAATGTATGTTATTGATGTGAATATGATTTGAAAGTTCATTGTATGAAAATTTATGAAACATTGATATATTTGATAAAAAGGGGAAGAAATCCCGGTTGAATGAAAAGAAATTTCGATGGATCTCTGAGAAAGAATTGACGGTAAAAAGGATCTAGCCCAGACGGGTGATCCTACCCTGATATAGTCCTCCCGAAGAATATGTGGAAAATGGATTTAGCCCAGACAGGTAATCCGAATTAGGGTCTGAATTTAGCCTGGACTGGTAATTCAGATCCAAGCTCATTAGAGTAATTGTCGTTGCGGGGGATTTAGCCTGGACTGGTAATCCCGACAATACTCTATGAGTTTATATTGCAGGGGATTTAGCCTGGATTGGTAATCTCGCTGCAAGGATGAGGTTCGCAGGAGTGTGCTCTCTGATATGAAATGTGTAAGACCATGGTTGAAAGATACCATGGCAATCTGATATGAAATGTGTAAGACCATGGTTGAAAGATACCATGGCAACCTGATATGAAATGTGTAAGACCATGGTTGAAAGATACCATGGCAACGTGATATGAAATGAATAAGACCATGGTTGAAAGATACCATGGCAACATGACGGGAAATGAATAAGACCATGGTTGAAAGATACCATGGCAACATGATATGAAATGAATAAGACCATGGTAGAAAGATACCAGGCAACATGACAGAAAATGAGTAAGACCATAGTTGAAAGACACTATGGCATCATGTCAAAGATAAATAAGACCGTGGATGGGAGACGCGATGACATCTATTGAACAATAGATATTCAGGTAATATGCATCAGATGACGAATGGTTATATAAAATGGTTGTGTGAAATGTTTACAAGAACTGGTCATATGGAAATGTATGTACAAAATAGTTATATGAAATAATTATGAAGATAGATAAACGAAATAAGAATAAGTACATGGACTATAATTTATGTTAAGTTTGATATAAACTTTACCGGAATAAATATACATAAAATATATGGAAATGATGGAGCATGAAATATTGATATAATGAAATGATTGATATATACTTATGAAGAAACGGTAAGAGAATGATATGTTTCATGACATGTACATATATGATTATCTTTGATATGTTGATACAAGGAAATTATGTAAGTAAAGACAATTATTAAACTCAAGTGTGACTTGTCGAGAAAATAAGTATATCAATGTTGAATTTATATGAAATATGTGCAAGTATACTAACAATGATGTGGCGTGACGCTTAGACAAGCGTCAAGCTATTGATTGAATGGTAACATGTTTAATTATAAGAAGCATTGAAATAGTAAGTACTTAGATGAAAATAAAATTTAAGATTTTGCGAATTTTTTTATGATCCCGATTTAATTCCGGTTGGTTTTTAATGTATGTTTGGGGCTTCGAGGGCCCAATAAAGAGACGTTATGATTATTTTCAAAATATGAATAATAAATGACTCAGAATTATCTGAAAATGTTCAGTAAACTCCGGTAATGCCTCGTACCTATTCCAGCAATAGATACGGGTAGGGGGTGTTACAATCACAATAACTTATTTAATTCAATTCAAATAACTTTCAATTTCCAATCAATATACATTCAAATATTCACATAATTCACAATTCAATATCATTTCTTACCTCAATTCCACCTACCACACACATTAATTAAAGTTCAAAAATAAATAATAACTAAATTCGAATTATAGTAATACAAACCATAATTTCGAATCACTCTTCGTCGACTTTTTCCTTTCCTTTCTTGGTCGATGTCTCCGGCATGATGTTAGCAAATTAGCTTGGAACCCTAATTTCCCTTTTTTTTTCCTTTTTTCCTTTCTTTTTCTCCCTAATTTCTCTGTTTTCGTTTGCTATTCTGTTTATGTTTCTTTTCTTTCTTTTGTTTATTATATATAATAATATAATATAATAATATAAATTAATATATATTACTTATTTATTAAGTAATTATAATATAATATATTATATTATAATAAAAAATATCTTTAATATTTCTATCGTAAACTACCTCAATATTTGAAAATGGCATAATTGCCTATTTGGTCTATTTAACTTTCTTTAATCTACAATTAAACTTTCACCTCTATTGCAATTTAGTCCTTTTTCTTAGTTACTCTTATTTTAAGCTAATTTAGCTAACCAAAACCTAATTAAACTCACAACTAACTTCGTAAATATTTTTAATAAATATTTACAAATCCGTTGTACTAAAATGAAGACCGACAACTCACTTTTTTATGCCTGTAAATTTTGGGGTCGTTACAGCTACTGTCTTTATGGCCGCAACACCACCTATTGGATGTCGGGATGCCAACCTTTGAAATCACGAAATTGAACCCAAGTTTGAGACATCCATCTAGTATAGTTTGGAAAATTTTACAATTTGGTCCACGAATAGGGAAGCTTGTATACTGTCTTAGAGGTCGCAACATTGATTCCTTGATATCAAGACATTAACTTGAAATATTTTGAGAGTGTTGCTTATTAGTTTTCCAATGGTCCTGGGTCATCAAATAAGATTTCATAAGCTTGTATGAACGTCGGTTCGACATATGCTATGATATAATAATATAATAATCATGTTTTTGAATTTAATTTAGTATAATGATGAAGAAATATATTGTGATTAAATGATGTTTTTTCGATAATGGTTGTGACATCCTATAACTCAGACCCGACAACCGGGTCAGGTATGGGGTGTTACAAGAAATGTAGCCCCTTCACAAAAATCAAACTCGGAAACTAGCTAGTCTACCAATGGGAAAGAAGACAATTGGATGCAAACGGGTGTTTACAAAGAAAGAAGGATTTCCTACCAATGGATGTTTACAAAGGAGGGAATTTATTACAATGAGGTCTTTTCTACAGTTGTAAAGCATTCCTCAATTAGAATTTTATTGGCTTTGGTGGCACAATTGGATTTGTAACTAGTTCAGTTGGAAGTAAAAAAAAATTTACATGGAGACTTGGAAGAAGAAATCTATATGGCTTAGCCAAAAGGATTCAAGGTTGCTAGAAAATAAAATTTAGCGTGTAAACTTGAAAAATCGTTGTGCAATTCAAAGCAATCTTCGAGGTAGTGGTACAAGCGATTTGACAAGTTTAGGACATAACACAAGTACACAAGAAGCAAATATGATCATTGTGTATATTTTTACAAGCTTAAGATAGTTCTCTCATGTATCTTTTTTTTATGTTGATGATATGTTGGGTAGCTTTTAAAAGTCAAATAAAGATTGAGAAGCTAAAGACACAATTGAAAAGTTTGAGATGAAGGATTTATGAGAAGCAAAGAAGATTCTTGACATGGAGATAACTCGAGATAGAAGCTTAAAGAGGCTTTGTTTGACTCAAACAACATTTGAAAAATTTGTTAAAGTGTTTAAGCATGAATGAAAAGTCAAAACCTATTAGTACTCCCCTTGCTCCTCAATTCAAGCTTAGTGTCTTTATGTTGCCAAAGAATGATGCAGAATAAGAATACATGTCAAAGATGCCATATGCTAATGTTGTTGGTAGCTTAATGTATGATATGGTATATATAAGGCTTGGTATTTCACAAGCAATTCTGATTGTGAACAAGTATATGCATGATTTAGAAAAGGAGCACTGGCAAGTTGTGAAATGGATTTTGTGATATATTCATAATACAATAGATATTGGATTGATTTTTGAGTAAGAAAATAATCAAGGTGTGGTTGGATATTGTGATTCAGACTATGCTGGTGAATTGGACAAATGACGATCAACTAATGGTTATGTGTTTACTCTTGCAAAGGCACTAGTTAGTTGGAAGTGTACTTTAAATTCAACAGTTGCTTTATCTATTATAGAAGTAGAGTATATGACAATCAAAGGCTTAAAAGAGGCAATTTTGCTTCAAAGGTTGCTTGGTGAACTTAATTAAGCATAAATATGTCAAAGTACATTACGATAGTCAGAGTACTATTCAATTAGAAAAGAATCAAGTTTATCATGCAAGGAAGAAGTACTTCAGTATCATTTTGTACGAGAGATTCTGGAAAAAGGTGGAGTAAAGATCTAGAAAATTTCAACCAGTGAGAATCCTGCTGATATGATGACTAAGGTTGTGGCTATGTTCAAGTTCCAACTATGTTTGAACTTGAAGGTTGAAATTTGAAAACACTATCAAATGTTGTTCTGTGATGAGATTGAAGATGTGAAATTTTGCTAAGGTGGAGATTTGTTGAAATAGCACAATCTCACATCTAAAAAATACAAAGTTATGGAGGTTTTGTACTACTATAAATAGGGATTGTTTCTCCATTTTTGAATTATCCCAAAACTTGTCATATTCTTCATAAGGCAATTTTTCTCTCCCCTCATTTGTAGTATTTCACTTGTATCTTTTGCAGAGAAATATATTTGGTAGTGTCCAATGACGTAGGTATAATTTGTCGAACCTCGTTAAATTTCTAGTGTTCTTTATTACTTTTTATTTATGTTTCAATATTTTGTAGCGTATAATTTTAGTAATATATTGACATATTAAATTATATTATAGGGAGATTTTGTCTAGGACGTTGAGTTTTAAGTGGAACCGTTTGTGACCTCTCCAGTAATTTAAACCTAGTGTGGGGAAGCACGGGAATTAAACCTAGTATAGTTTTCTAGTACAACATAGCTCTTATAAAAATATATAACTTAGTTTTGACCCATAAAAATTTTATTACTTCACCTAGAAAATGCCATGGATTTAGCTTGCATTTATGCTTAGATTGTGTATCTAGTGTTATGTTACAAGTTAACTATTTAGAAATGATAATGAATTATATGGTTGTATGTGTTTATTTGAAGTGACAATTATAGAAAGGGGTGGAGGAAGCAAGGGGAAGAGTAAAGCTTTTAATTGCAAAGAGTAAAAATATTTCGACTTTTTTGTAAGTGTTTCATAAATTTTCTTTTACCTTGTAAACATACTATTTCATTTAATCATGACTTAGTATATGAAAATTAAAAAGATTTTACTAATTTAAGGCAAACAATAAAATTGCTTAAAATATTAGCGTATTAATAATAATGAGATTATTAGACTATGTATGATAAATAGTATATAAACTAAAGATTGAAAGGTACTTTGTTAAGTTATATTCAACAATGCTCCATAAATATGAGTTCTAGAAATGTTAAATGACACAATTCAACCAACTCTTAATCATTGTACTAAAACAACCTATACCTAATAAAGATTTACAAAGTCGAGTTCATGTCCCAAGCAACAAAAGAGGTCAAAAGGTAATTTGCACATTGCCCCAAGTTGAGAACTTATGGAGATATGAGAAATAGATGGAATCATTTGTTCGTTACAACAGTGCAACTTTTTTTCTTTGAAGTACAGGGGTGATCTCCTCTCACCACTATTCAATTTCCATAAATGGTGTCTTACTTCTGACAAAATTGAAAAAAAAATGTATTAGGTATATTTTTTCTCAAGATTTTCGAGAACCCTAAACTAAAAAGTTTTAGTGTTATTAAGAGATTGAAGATGAGAAATTATAATTAATTTTAATTAGCTTTAAATAAATTTTTAAGTGTTTATTATAAATTTCTTTAACTTTATTTTATTATGTTTTTTTAGTAATGTGTTCAATTGTGATACATCTACTGTGCATAGGACTCATACAATGACAGTGCATCAAATGTAATCTCATAAAAATATCAAAGGAAGTAATGAAAACATGTCAACGAATGAGATGTCAATATATGTTGCTTTTTATGTCCAGTCATTCGCCTCTTTTAGATTATGATTGGGTCTTTCCCTCACTTTAACGATTTGAATATATTGTGTTAATTGTTTATATTATTCTATTTTAGATCTCTCTAAATTTATATTGATTCATTTCTTACCTTTATTTTTAGGAGTTTGCATTTGCTATTTCATTTTTCCCCATATGTAAGAGAACCAATCTCAAAAGAAGAAATCTTTACTTAGTGCTGTGAATTTGCATAAAGTCTTTTACAACAGAACCACATGACTGTCCAAATCTTTCACCATAGTTGCGCGCTCAAAGCTACCATGTTCTCTTCCTTTTCTTGATTGCCAAAGACAAATTTCAATGGATTTCATTGTCATCTTTTTCTCTCAATTCTCCAATTCTACAACAGTTACCACATCCATCATTCCTTCTTGAAATATCTTCTTCCTTGAACGTCTTCATTATAAATTTGTAGCAACGTCTAGAAAAAGAAAGAGTACAAATTTGGTTAAGTTTAAATCCTCTATGGATATAATAATTTATCACTTTCCATATTATTATATTATTTTAAATTTTTAAATAATATATTTTTATAAAAAAATTTAGCCACTTATTAAAAGAATTCTACACTTATGGATACGAATCTGTCTTAATCATGACAAGAGTTAAGCCATAAGATAGTGTTACATGATGTTAATATTGCGTCTATTTGAAACATGGAAATCAACTTAACTCAAATTACTACTTATAAGTATTAAGTGTAAAAGTAAGACGCATTATACTCTTAATAATAAATTCAGGTTTAAACTTTGAAAATGATATTGCTAAGAGAAATAACAATGATTTCATGAATCTCAAAAAATTAATCTTTATAAATTGTAAAATGAAATGAAGAATAATTATGTAAGAACTTTCGAGCTTACCTAGCAATACACGAAACCAATACCAAGAAGCAATGTAAGGCTATAAACCTTAGAATGGCTACAGTATAATAACAAATAAAGTTTAAGCAAGGTCTTGACCAAAAACCAAGTAAACATAAGAGAATGACAGAACTAAGAAGTGTTATAATGTTTATTAATTAAGCTAAATTGTCATACTCTAGGGCATACCTTAATTTTTCATTTCCATTCAGTGTTGAGCTTTTCCATTAAAGTGTTACAATGCTTATATTTATATTTTTTTTTGGTATTCTCCATGTTTATTTTAATGTTTATATATATATTTAAAATTTGTGATTATCCTTTTCAACAATATCATTTCAAAGTTTGAACATGCATTCTTCTCTTGGGAGTGTAATGTACTTCATTACTACACCCAACATTTGTTGGGTTTTTTCTAACACCTGAGTATTAATATTATAATTTCATTTCTTACTTGGGCCTAGAAGTCTCCAGATTATTTCTCTCTCTCTAAATATTATTTCATGGCCAATAAGTGGTTAGAAGAAAGGGGAGTGAACTACTTCAGATATTTGAACCGAGTGTGAAGAGTTCTCATTGTTGAGAGGGTTTTACCTAAATACCACCTGACTTGAACAAGACTAGTATAGATAGTATGGTAGAAAGATTCATATTTTTTTTACCATAGTATAGGGTTTTATAGGATAATGCCAATTCTAATCCATTCATTTTATTTAAGACATGAAGTTTGAATTTTTTTTCTTTACACCTTGATAAAAAGTCAAATTTCATTCAAATTACCAACATTAACTGATAGTTTTTATGTATTTACTTCCATAAATTTCATTGTTCTTTTACTTCACAAAAACTCGAGATTTAATCCTATAGATATATAAATTTATCGCTTATAAATTCAATGCAATGGCTTACATTTTAATGACATCGAATTGGATAAATATCATGAAAAACAAAATCTAAGCTATCAAATTGATTCACTGTCAAAAATTAAATAGTATAACATAAGAAGATCTATCCACACTAAATACAAAAAGGTGATTCAAACGGTAAAACAGATGAGGTTACTCGTTGTTATAAAAAAAATATTATTTCATTAATATTTCCAATATGCTTTACAAATTAAAGTATATGTTAATATGATGTTTTAATATTAATTTATGTAATTAAAGATAGATATATTCTAATCCTAATTAAATGTAAGCATTTTATTATATTATAAATAATAATAATGCTTGGTGGTCATTGTATTTTGACTTAATATGATCTAATATATCCTTTGTGAAATTCATATAACTGAATATATATATTCTTTGCGAGTATTTTATTCATAGTAATTGAATATAAGGCAAATAGATGTTGATTGGGATCATACAATTAACTTCATAAATAATGTTTAGGTGAAACATAAACATTAATTAAATTGAAATTTTAAAATTTTTAATCATTAAATAAAATTAATTTTTTTAAAAGAAAATTCATTAACCAAATCAAATTAATTTTGTTTAATTTGATTAAATTTGATCAATTAATCAAAATTTATACATGTTATTTTTTGCTCCAACAAGAAAAAAATATATACCGACAATACGCTCTTTTAGTTCAAAGAAATTTGAAAAAAACAAAAAACAAAAACAAAAACAACAAATAACTAATTGCTAGACTAAATTAAAAGCAACATTTTAAATATTTTATTTTATTTTATTTTTTATAATATTTTCCTTTGAATACATTTAGCTTATACATTTAACATAAAATATGACAATTAAATTGTTAAAATATTAATTATATTAATTGTTAAAATATTAATTATAAAAAGTTATAAAATAATGTAAAATCACCTAGATCTGAATCCCTTCATTTTTAATTAAAAAAAAACACTGATAATTTTCTATTAAAAAAAGAAAAGAAAAGCACTATGATAGTTCAGGCAATCAAGAGTCTTGCATATTAATAGGCATAAATACATAATTTTCTGCCATGGAAAAAAACAGGAAAGAAAGTTTTACCGTATACAGCCAATACTATATATTTTCACTTCTAATCATATCATTATAAAATCCCAAGTCCAAAGACAAAGTCCAACCTCATTTACTACTGCACTTGTCATTCTTTGAAGAATTAAGGCAAGTATGACTAAACAAAACTGGTGCATGATGCCAACCAATTACCTGACTTTTCGATAAAAAAAGAAATTACTTAACTTTAACCAATTCAATATCAAAAACCAGCCAGGAGTTTGGTGGAATATTCTCACTTGTTCCTTCATTTCTATAACTGCAACACAAACCCAAGAAAATTGAACATAACAAACAAGCTTGGAGCACTATTTAACAAAATTGAATTGCATACCTTACTGAAGGAGGGACAATGAGCCTACGTTTGCCACCAATTCGCATGCCTAGGAATCATCATTATTTAAACTCATTAGATATAGAATTCAAAGTAAGGGTAATTGACATATTCAATTGGTTAGCAGATAAAAAACTTCAGAAAAAGAAAGGAAGTTCATACCATCAAGGCCAACATTCCATAGTTCTTGAACTTTTTTCCCACCTGTAATAGCAACATAAAATGTCCAACTTAAAAACGTATGCATTTTGGAAAGACCAGCATTTAAATAAAAAACATGCCCGCCATCTCTATTAACCAGTCTCCCTAGAATGTAGAATGCCGGTTGTCCATACAAAACAATGTAATATGATAAGGAATGGAATTAGAAGACTTCTTAGAATCAAACACTACAAACTGCGTTTGCAAAGCAAGACTGAACAAAAGATGTTACCTAGACGAAACTTTAAGTGTGCTTTGCCAACACTAGAATCAAATACTTGCCCACTCTCCTTCAATTTTCCAGTGTAATGGACACGAACCTGGCACCAAGAAAACTTTGTAAATAATTTCCTTTAGCCTAGCATGGAAGAAGATACAAGTAAAGCATTAATTACAAGAAATTGAGTACCTATTCATTCAAGTCCAAAAAACCACCACAAAGAAAATTCAGAATATCATCACAATATATGACAGAAGAGAAAATCATACGTGCCTTTTTACCAAGAGAAGCTATTTTCCCATCTGGTTTCCCTATTTCTAACTCTTCAATGATAATTCCATTTGACAGCTGAATTTCCTTGTCATTAGCGTTCTTAGCCCCCATTTCCACATCAGATCTCTTCTTTTCATGGGCTGGTAAGACAGGTTGTTCCACCTTCATAGCATCCCCCTCCTCATCCTTACTCCTCTTTTTCGTCTTCCTAGAATGATTTTAAGAAAGGAAAGTAACAGTACACAGTTAAACTCCAAAAAATAGAAAATGAAAAAGATTGGAACAAGAAAACAATATGATATGGTAGCAAAGCCAACTCAGGCATCCAAGAGAGATTATAAACTAGAAATGAAAAAATTGCAATTACAGTATGGCTATTCACAGTCATGTGTATCAAAGGATAAACACCTACTTGTCATTAACTTGGTTTTGATTATCCCTATCCTCCACATCTACATCCTTGGTCTCGGTATAATTTGAACCACTTTTGTGCGTTTCATCCTCTTTGTTAACATTGTTTTCAAGTGTTTTCTCTTCAAATTGTTCTTTTCTTTTCCTCTTTAGCTTAACTCCAACTTCAGTATCCACTTGACAGGAAGCCAGCAAGAGATTATCGTATTTACATTTCCTGCAGTAACATATCAGATAGAAGTTGTGACTTACAAGGCAATTTGCTTGCAAAGGATACAACCACACAGACAAGCATGGAAACACGGATTTCCTTGAGCAGATAAATCTTTAAAAAAATAATATCACGCACTTGTTACTGGTCAGTTTCTTATTTTGGTCATTTTGCTCCAATATCACTTCTTCAATCATGCAATGATCAGCTTCCAGTAATCCTTCCTCCTTTGCCAGATCTTCTCTTTTCTTCTTTGGCACTAAAGCATTATCAACACGAAGCTCATGCTTTTGTTTTCCTCCACTCCTATTCCCTGATTTACTGCAAGCCAATAAGAAAATCAAATGCAGGCAAAAATAATGAACAATGAAGCAAACAACCATATCTCAAACAGATGATGGTTGGCACCCATGGATCATCTTCTCAAAATAGTTAGCTTAGATATTGCATCAAATTTCATTATTTGTTTGATAGAATTATTTGTCATAAGGCAATCATACCATTCAGGCTCAACACCTCTCACAGCATTAGTCCCTTTTAACATGGTAACATTATCTTCAATCTCATTGTCACTACGGTTATCTGTTTCTTTCCTAGATTTTTCCTCCACATTGGCTTTTCCACTCTTTGATGTGCATTTTCCCCAAGACAGTGAGGAGATAGGCAATTTATCTTCAGTTTCACTTTCCAATACTTCCATAGCAGCAACACCACTGGTGAAATCCTTCTGCGAAGAACTTTCCTCATTTTCAAATCCACTGTTCCGGTACTTCTTCCTAAGCCTTGTCTTAGGCCTTCCTTTGTCACCCTTAGGTATCTTTAAGTCTGCCAGTTCTTCATTTGCTGAAGTTAGACAAAAAAAAAAAACATTTAAATTAGAAAACGACTTCAAATGTATATCTAACCAAAACTAAAGATGCTTGTCACCTAAAAACAAAAAGGCAAACTTAATATACAGATGATGGAAACAGTTTCTCTATGCAAGAGCATTTTCTGTAAACTATTTAAAAAGATAAAACCAGATTAAGGAAGTGAAAACTGCCAAGAAAGTAAAGTAATGTAGTGAGACATACATTCTGATACAGCAGAAAAATCTTGAGAAGATGAGAGGACTTGTGGTTCTTCATCATCAATAAAACTACCACCATATTCACTTTCTTCACTATTCTCGGATCTTTCTGTTTCTGTCCCAGCAATATCCTCCCCATATGATTCTCTGAGCAATATAGTTAATGCAAACGGTAGGAAAGAACTCCAAGAACATGAAGTAAATTCAAAACATAAAAATAAAAGGATACGATTCATCATTATGATGATTAAGGGAAGAAGAGGACAGATAGTAACCAGTAAGATGAACAGTTCGAGGGCCAATAACAGAAAAAACGACTTCATCAGACTCCTCAAATTCCAAATTGAGTTGACAACACTCAGCCTTATCAGGAAACAAACTGCATAGAAATACAGGCATCTTATTTCCCACATTACATTGAACTATGCTTTTCTTTATTCCATCACCCATTCCTAATGTCGCCTGAGAAAACATATTTATGTTTATTTTCTCATCAGATAATGAAAATAAGCCATTAACACGGGAAAGAAAGAAAGAAAGAAAATTGGAAATTTTATTGATAGTACCTGGGATAGATGAAGCCTTCCATTGAGAGGTGCATGAGTGAAGGGTTTCCCAGGTTTCACTTCGGTTCCTACAAAAATAGAAAAAAATGTTAAGCTTACTTCACTTACAAAAAAAAAAGGAAAAAATGAAGAGAAATGAAAAGAAGAAAAAGAAGTAACCCCAGAAAGCCATTGAAGAGCGAAGAGATTAGAGAGGTGACTTCTAAGAAATGGAAAGAAAATTTAGGTAAAGCCTTATTTATCGTGTGAGTTGCGAGGGAAACTGAAGGCTTTGAAGCGGCTCAGCACTCGGCAACCCTTGTTAATTTAAAAAGAAAAGGAAAAATGGAAGAAAAAGGAAACGTGGCGGCAAAAGGAGGGAATGATAAATAAAAGGGATTTTTATGATCGGATTTTTAGGGTTCTTTTTTCTTTTTTACTTTAATATAGTGAAAAAATTAATTAAGTATTAAAATAGTTATGACCATGAGATATTTTCATAATAATTTTCCGGTAACTTTTTATATTTTTCTCAATTTGATTATTATTTTTAAATAAATTTAACCTTAATCTTTTGAAAATAGTTAATTTGATCATTAATTATTTAAAAGGTATTGAATTACTGACTTTTAACGAAAATATTAGCTAAAACTTTAAATTTTTAAATATGACCATCCACGTGATAATTTATGTATAATTCATATTATTTTTTTTCATTGTTATTAATTTTTTAAAATTTATAATTTATTTTTATTTTTAATATTTTGGAATGATTAAATTATTTATTAAGGTGACAAATAAGACAAATAATGTTACACATCAACATAAAGTGCATATGAATTTGTCATGTAAATTGTCATACCAATATCATTAAAAAAAAGTAGTGTTTTAATCAACATTTCTATTAGAAAAACAATTTGACTAATTTTAAAATGTTAATGGTCAAAATTTAGCTAAAAAAAAAGTTCCAATTTGACAAATAGGTAAATATTGAGAGTTGATTTTATCATTATACCTAACTTTTTTGATTGAGTACATTCATTTTCATGGGTGTCAAGTTTCCTTATTAATATTAAAATGACAACATTATGATCTTGACAATTATGGATTTCGAAATCATTTTGATTACTTTTCAAGACCTTCTTAACAATATTATATTCTTTTACAAATGCAAAATTAATTTGACTGCAAAGATCAAACTCTCATGAAAGTCAACTTCGAACCATCTTATATCATATTAAATCCAACATCAAAATCATATTATCTTAAGTGGTTTGAACCCTTTCCCTTCTCTTGTAAATTGTATAATTTTTCATTGCATCTCTCAACTTTCTCAAACATATACAAATCCTAAAGCATTCCAATTACCTCCAAAATTTTCTATTAATTACAACTAAAAGCCCAAAGGTAGTCTTAAAAAACGTACTCATTTTAAAAATTGATTCAATATTCATTATATTCAAATAAAAAAATTATCTATTAACTACAATTGGAATTATATTCTAAAGAGATCAGTTTTAAAATCATATGCCTCAAAATTTCATGCACCTTGGAATTAAGGAGGTGATCAGAGAATAGGAATAATTATATGATTGGATTCGAATAGATCTAAATATTATATCATTATTTAAAAGCTACTTTTACATATCTTTTATACTTATTTAAATAAAAATATTTTTAATATTTAACTTATTAAATTGAGCTGAAAAATGCTCAAGAACGAACTTATCATCTAAGTAATTAACACATTCTTTTTGAGTTTTGAAAATTTTATATATTCATTTTATAACTTTCTGAATTTCTAAAAATGATTTTTTATTTTGAAGTTCTTTTTGAAATTTAAAGTGTTAATTTTCATAATTTTTTGAAATTTTTAAATTTTAAAATAAATTTTTAAGATTTTTTATTAAAAATATATATTTAAAAAAAGATTTCTTAGAATTTATTATGCCTTTTAAAAAGTATTCAGCTTTTATAATTACCACTTGAACAAGACTAAGGGGAAAATTGAATTAGGTTATCAGATTACTAAATTAAAATAACATATTTAATCCTAAAATAAACAAACAGGGTATGATACAACTTAGAGACTAAATTTTGGGTTTTACAAGACTATCGAATTTCTAAACGTATAGGCATAGCATCTTCAAAATATCATTCTTTTTCTTAAATAAAATCCTCCACCTGGTAAAACCTGAGTGCATTAGGAAACAATTTTGTTTTAGTTAGAAAGGGAACTATTCTTTCCTTTTCTTCCTCTGACTATCGACTTTCACATCTTAAACTCAGAGCCCAAGCAAACAGGAAGGAGAAATTAGGCCATTTATATAACTTGCAGAGTTGTATAGCCTTTGTTTTATCAGCCATTTGAGTTCCTATAAGAAAAAAGCATAACGTGAAACAGCAAGTGATGTACTACTGCTTGCTTATCTATGATTACGACTAGTGTTGTTGAGAGCTCAAGGTGCAATCCAAGCACTAAAACCCTTACATTGCCCGTGGCCAAAAATATAAAATAAATAAACACTAGAGTGAAGATGCAATATGTATAAATGTCTCTGTGCATGTGTTAACAAGTACTATCCCTTATCTTACTAGTAAAGGTACATCCAATAAAATAATGAACTTCAATTATGCCTATCAATTAAAATAAAAAGAACCTAGGGCCATGGCACCTTTGTTTTCTAGCACTAAGACACAAAACATGAGCACGCCCAGGCGCACATCCTGATAACACTGATTACAACTGCAAAAATTTAGCCTAAACCAAAAACATAAATTCACATAGTGATAAAAGAAGGCTGCAAGCTTACCCTCAGAAGTAGAAAGTAAATCCTGCAAACTTTCTGAGTTCTGACTTTTAACTAGCTGTAGTCTCTGCCTGGAGCTTTATCTTTACTTCATCAAGGCAAGCTTCAAGCTTCCTGAATTCTTCGGTGTCTGAAAATATCCCAGCCTAAAAAGTGCCACAATTCTACCTCATCAATCAGCTACTTACAAAATGACTAGGGAAAAATACTAGTTGATTTTTCAAGCACTAGAGAGTAAAAATCGGTCAAGATTAACTACACTTGAGCAACAATATTTTATTGCAAAGTCACTCCGTTTCCATTTGTAAACTTAATATTTAGTTAATTGAACTGTTTGGATTCATTACAGATTTGGTACCTAAAGTTTATAAGTTTTGCATTAGGAACTCGAACTTTCTTTCATCCATCAACTTGCACATAAAACTGGGATTGTTAGTCAATGGGTGATATGTCAAAAGAATCCAATTAAATAATGATATTTGCATGTTTTGTTGGCTATTAGAGGACAAGTCATGCATTTCACGAATATTCCAAGTCACGTGTGCAACTGCAAACTGATGTGCAGGAAAAAAGATTTGAGTACCTAACTAAAAATTTTTAAAATTTCAATTAAAAAAAGGAATTTGGAAATAGTTTAGGTACCAAGTGTGTAACCAACACATTGTTTGTTGACATTGCCAAATTAGGAATGTTAAACATCTATAACAAAAGACAGTTTTCTCTCATTGATGTTATGATTCAAAATATCTTCAACTTAAAACTTAAAATGAATCAGAAGGATGAATAACGTGAAGACCTACAGCTGAATCAGTAAAAATAAATTACACGAAAAAAGATACAAAACTAGTTTTTAACAGTGAGCAAGTCGCAATTATATGAAAAAGTGAGAAATTTAGACTAAGCTAGAAAGCACGGAAAAGGTAAATGCAGCAGCAACAAGATCCATAAACCGCAAAACTAACTACTTGCCTGTTTTAGAGTGTTCTTCAAGTGCATCTCAGCAGTATGTAGTTCTCGACGACTATTGGTAGAGGAAGAAATATCCATGTAGACCTCACAAAGATCCAATGAGGCCTGTGCAAAGCTTTTAAACCGGTCTTCATCTTTCCACAAATTAGATCCCTGAGAGAGAGAGAGAGAGAAAGAGAGAGTCAAACTCATGGCATCACAACAATTAATGATGGGCACTTAAATCCATTTATTTAGAGATCAACTATAGGATGACAAATTTGGTTGCACACGTCATTATTTCATTAGATTAGGATAAAAACCTATGCATGAAAGAACAAAACAGGAGAAAGCAAGACAACCAAGACTGAATAGACTGCTGTTGTTGTCTTCATGGTTCAGAATTACATTCAAGGTCAATTCTGAATAATAGCACATAAGGCACAAAAGACGATCTCCAAATAGACATATAACTCAGATAGGCATTAATTACTTTTTCCTACTCTTTCTACTGATATACTATAAAGAAAAGGGGGAAGTAATCATACTTGTATTTTAGTCCTATCTAGAACCATTTTATTGAGAAAGAAGTAGTTTCAAGGTAGGAAGGGCAAGGAAAGGAAGAGGCAAATGTAAAATGTGGTAGCACGAAAGGGGGATAAAGTCCAAAGCCAGGCAAATCAAAATAAAATGTATACCAGAAGTCTTCAGCATCCAAGCATGCACTTAACCTCAGGCTTGTTTAATAACAAACTTTAACTTAGCTCAAACTAGGCTGTTTTCCAGAAAGCAGAATTCCTCGAAATTGAGCTAAGTTCCATAACTTAACTATCATGGCAAATTTTTGCCTAATTTCTTTGCTGCTTACTTTTGACACCACAAAGTCAGAACATAGGTCAAAAAGCACATCATATACTCTTCAAGGAAAAGAATGTTCTTGGCAAATTATAATGCTTTAAGTACAACAGCAGAATATAAGGCATTGTAAATGTTAATGGAGATACCTGATATGATCTAACTTGCTTTAAGAGTGCTTCACAGCACATTGTGAGGTCACCTTTAATTCTGTGCCACCTTGCATATAAGCCCCACAATTCTGGCCGACTTTCACTCCGAACTATCTGTATCAGACAAGTCATATACATAAGGTATAGTGGCAATACTTATTACTGTTTCTGAATGGATAGCTTATTTACTTCTTGCATATCTTAGATCTATCTACAAAGAGAGTAGCCTCATTTCAATTAGAAACACACATATATCATCATATAGACATAAATTAGCCAAACTGACACAGTCCAAGTAACACCTGCATAAAGCATTATGTTTTAAGTACAAATTCATCTGACCACGAATTTAGAAGTCCAGTGATAGGTGCTGAGCATAAGAATCCTATAAGGAGACAACTTTTGATGCCCCGCATGAGAGAGCTTAGCAACACTCTCAAAGAAGGGAAAATAGCAACAAAACAACCATTAAAGTATTGGAAACCTGTTGTAGAATTTTTCCAAGAAATTCCAACAAATGCTCATTTTCTCTCAATCTTCCCGCATTCTTCTCAGCATTTGCAGATGGATTAACAGAACATGGAATTGAATCAGAACTGGTCTGACTGGGAAGATCATCATCATTGGTTATAGCAGGCAGTCTTGCTGAAGTCCTTTCCTCCAGATATTGCATGATTTTCTCGAGCAATTCAACATCAATTCTCTTATTATTGGTCATATTTAACACCATCTTAATAGCTTCAAGAGACTACAAAAATAAAAAGAGAGATAAAAGACAAATAGAAGTATATTCATAATTAAAATTGAGATTAATAGTCATTCAACTGAAGGCTATTTGAGAAAAAGCTCACAGGCTGAGAATCTTGAGATTACAAACCAGAAAGAACAGTAAAATTTTACATTTAAGCACTCCCTTTTATGTGCAAAAAAAGTTTATCTTAACATAATGGCTCATTCAAACTCACAAGTTATTTTCTATCCCATTCAAATTCATTTGCATTTATACACTTGAGCCCATACTAGTTCAGAATTTAGCCTCTTAGACAACAGGAAAGATTCATATAGCTCATAGACACAATGTGGTGAAAATTGATTACAGTGAACTGTCTTGTAATTTATAACAAGTTATTACAAATAAGCTTGTTTTTCCTGGGTTCAAAGAACTGGAAAAGGCAAATCTGACTAGAATGACTGACCCATACAGTCTGAAGCTTAACCTAATTTGACTCTTTAAGGATTTGCATGGCATAGCAGAAAACTGAAAAGATCGAAAATGGGAAACAAAATGGATTAATTTTAGGTGAGCTACGGTAGGAGAGAAAATCAAGAGGAAAGAAAAGGGAAGAGGATGTTTTCTTTCCAAGCCCACAAAATCCATCCATAGTTGGTGGATGAAGGGAAAAAAATAAAGCATATTTAGATAAAACCTGTCAATGTAACTGTTTTCACCAGATCTGACAAACAAGTAATCCATAAACCCAAGCAGTGGATGGAAAAACTTAGTTCCTTTTCTCCATTTTTCCATATTTCATACAAAGCAAATGCACAGAAGCAAAAGCATATTTTCCATCCTACTTTTGTCCTCTCTCCAAACATTTTCCTCTCCACCCTCCATGCAAAGCCTAAATCCCAACAACCCAAACCTGAATAAACAGAGAAAAAAACCCTCAATAAACCAAAACCTGGAGAGATTTTGATTGAACATGAACTTGAGGTAACCTAGATCCAGATCAACCAAAAAATGACTCTCAGCTGAACCCCAAATGACAACACGAAACCCCTGTTTTTTTGGTACAACATGAAACCTAAATCAAGCATAATTTATATTTTTATTAAAAAAAAAAGAAAAATAAACTACAAGTTAATATAAAAAAATGACCCAAAATCAAACTCAACCTCACTGATTTCAATTTTAAATTAAACTTGAATAATCTGAAACTCAAAATAACCAGTTAATAATAGTTAAACACTATAAAATGTTCTCCACCATCTGCATAAAAAGGCCAGAAAAGTTCTCCAAATATTATATCTTCAGACGAATCAACCAAAGCCTTCCAAGAAGGGCCAAAGAGAAGATTTGCTCAATGTTAAACCACATTGGCTATACTAATATGGCTAATTATTACCACCAAAATAACACCTCAAAACCAAACAGCTTAAGCAAGATTATTACCTGACCAATATTGCCAACATCAAAAGAAACTTGACTGTAGTTCTCCCACATCTGCCAGCTATCTCGTCTGTCACCAAAGAAGGTTGTCGGTACCATATAGCAATAAACAGAGTGTTTGAGAATACGGTCTGGTGTGTGCATAATGTGTGATTGAATCAAGGTGAAAAAAGCAGTACTTATATTTCAAGGCCTCCTTGAAGGCAATAAAGGACTCTTTGCTCTTCCTCTTAATCATATGCCTGCATCGTCAACAGATATCAAATAGATAAAATTTACCATGAACCAACGCTAATATGATTGAAAATAACAACACAAATTCCATCAAAATTTGGAAAGGAACTATGATGGATAAATTCCCACACACAACGAAGCAGAAAACTCAAATAGTGATATTTGATTCAGATGCAAAAAATATGAAAACATAGTTCAGTAAAGATATCTCTCAAAAAGCATCTCTAAGCTACCAAACAAGCCTAATGAAACTTGAACTTGGCTTGGCTTTAGTTCCATAACAAACAACTCTTCCTTAGTATGACTCCAGTAATAACTTTCTTAAATAGTAGCTACAACCAGACGAAAATATTTAGATGTATTCCAGTCGTAAGTCTATATTTCCACTTCAAAATGTCACTTCTACATAGTAATTTTACCTTTTGCAATTACATGTGGCACAAATATAGAATGTTAAGTTGCTTCTCTTCACTTTCTACAAACCATCCATGTCCAACATGCATATAGAGGACATAAGAGTACAAAGGTTCGACACTCCAAAAACTTAAAAAAGTTGAACTACCTATGTTGGACGCATACTCCTATCTGAGACTCATCCCTAAGCCAAGTAATATAAATTGAAACCATTCTATGGTACATGCAATAAGCAATTCACCTATGTTTCCATAATTCATTGAGCCTATTTTTCTTTTCTCACAAGCAGAATTTTCAAAAACACATACATATAGAGACAAGCATGCACACAAATAATAGTAATATCGAATATTAAATGGGGCCAAAATGTACTCCCTATTCTTTCTTTTGATAGGACTGAAATTCTAATGACATGATAAAAGGGTTCATCATCCTTTCTTTTCACTATCTTTTCCTATACGGGAATATCATCAGTTATCTTGTCATATCAATTATAAACATTATCATATTAAATTGACATATCTGCAGTGCCCAATCAAGAGTTGAACGGTCAGGGGGGGGGGCAAATATTATAAATTTTCTTTAAATCCTTTATATTACCATTTAAAATAAGGTATATTTGTATCCCCACCACCTCCCCCCCCCAAAAAAAAAAAATTTAACAATCTTAAACTACCTTAAAAAATAAGTTATATTGATGTTTAATCCCTCGAAGATTTTTTTTCGTAATTTATCCCTTGTAAAGTTCATAATTATAAATTTAGTAATACTTTTGGTCTAAACCTCATTCATTAATATTAGTTAAATTCTTTTTATTTTACTTTTTAATCAATCAAGTAGGTGCATTTATGTTAATTGCTAAGTTAATCAAATAAATTTATCCAAAATTTAATCTTTAAATTAGAATATAATCTTTTGACATCAAGGCATTATTAATTTTTTACCTAAGCAACATGATCTCTGTTTAGGCTAGTTCAAACTAAGGTACTACTTAATAAATTTCATTATGTTTTGAATAGTAAAACAAGCCACAGGGTTAACTGGAGCCATCCTAAAACAGTTCTGGGTAAAAGGTTATAAAAAATTTTCAGAATTCACTGTACACTGACCTGAAACCAGAAGCAGGTAAAAACTAAAATAACCAATTTTCATTAAACCAGTTAATTCATCTAGACAATGATAATAATCCATATTTAAGACGCATGTATAAAAAAAAAGGAAAAAAAAATGAAGCATACAGAAAAAAATGCCAAAGCTGAAAAAAAAAAAACCAGCCCCTATTCATTTGAGAAATTCCAAACACAAATATCCTGTGAAAAAAATCAGTGATTGGCATTGCCAGAAGAGAAATGTATGAATATCTTGCAGAAACAAATGAAAACGTATGACAGATGAAAGAGAAAAGAGCATACAAACAAGCAATATTATTCCAAGCCTCTCCATTTTCAGGATCAAGTTGCACTGCACGAGTAAAACCATCAAGGGCCTTTTCAACATTCCTAGCCTGTACAGCATGATGTTAATGGTAAGGTTAAAAGCTTTAAAACAGAAACAAACTTGCACAAAAAGAATCCATTTAGTTATATACACTCTAAGCGTGCAAAATTGGTGTAAAACCTAATAAACAGATCAACAAGTTTGCCTAGCACAAAAAGCAAAACAGAAATATCAAGTTGCTTACCTTCAATGCAGCAGCACCTAGTGCAAACCATCCATTTGAATACAACGAATTCAAGGCCAAGGCAGACTCCCTGAGTCAATTGTAATCAGTTTTTCAGCCAAATGATCCTTTTTGTTTTATGTCCAGCCAAATCAATTATAAGCTACAAAAACTAAAAGTCCAATTGTAACAGAAACAGCAGAAGAAACAATGAAGCAGATATACCATAGGATCTTAGATTTCTCATACTCTCCTCTTCCATATGCATTATAGGCAAGACACCGCTGGCACACAGAGAAGGAAATAAAAAAAATTAAAAAAATTAAATTAAAGACCAAATATAATAATACTAAAACAAGACATACTGAAACCAATTTAACCATAAGCAACATAAGCCAGTCACCTTAGCTCGTGCTGACCTATCATTTGAAACTTCCAAGGCTTTCTCATAACAGGCATCACTATGTGTAATATCACCCAATGAACACCTACAAATTAAAAATTACATTTTACCATACATTACACTAATTTTAGTTTATATACATAGGTGCATATTTACATATTATCATATGTATATAAAGCGTAAAACAAAAATAACAAAATTAATTCGTGTCCACCACGGGAAATAATAGCAACTAAAACCCAAGTTGCCATAACCATCCATTTCATTCGTGAGAAAATCCAATAAAATTGCCTCTACTAGTTATGTCAAGACTAGTGAACAACTAGGTGACATCTTCAAAAAAGCTTTAAATGGTTCTAGGATTGACTATATTTGTAACAAGCTAGGCATCATTGACATATATGATCCAGCTTGAGGGGGGGGGTGTTATAAATATAGCATATAAATATTTATTTACTTTATAGGGCTGACTTTAGATTGCTTGATTTTAGCACCAAAATTTGACTTGATTCTAAAGATATGATTTCATTCTCTAGATTTGATTCTCTAGGTTGTATATATATCTACTTATTGTACTACTTGAAACATATAGTAAAGAGAACCCTTTTCTTCTTCTCCCGTTTTGTTCTTTCTCTTGTATTTTATTTTGTTTCTAACTCTTTGGATCACAATAGTTAGATGACCAAGAAGAGTAATACTTCTGTATTTTCTTATGATTTCTTAATTATTTGTCAGAGAAAATAACTCATTTAAAACTATCACACACTTCATGCTACTAAAAAGGCCAATTTTGTGATTCATTTTACATTGAATAATGATCTTACAAAGTGTACATTTAGTTTTTCGACATAATAATAATTTTCAAAATAATTAAAATGCAATATACCACTTTGGATACTATATTAATTAATTACTTACCTCCAAGGTAAACACCGAAAACAACCATGATAAACCAAAAAACATATACAACATAAAACCATAATAAAGTGACGTGATTCAGGGGGAAACAACAGAAAATCAATAGAATTAGGGTGAGCAAATGGGTAAGAAAGCCTCTAATTGGTGTTGCATTTTAAAATGCAATAAACCATACATAAGAGTTATAAAAAGCCTCTAATTTCTCTCTATTAATTCAAAGGAAATAATTATATCATCGGTTGTAAAGTTTATAGCTTATTTACACTAGATTTACTTGCAAATAAAGTTTTAATCCAAGCCCTAGGTTAAAACCCAAAGATATATTATAATCTTAGCGGTCCATAATATTTCTAATAATTAAAAATATTACTGAAATAAAATGTACATAAATAATTAAAATATATAGGTAATTGGCTTTAATATGATTTTCTGTAATGTCTATAGTTCACATGATTAACTATCTCTAAGACATTTTAATTTTATTGAACAATTAAAATAGATGTTGCATTTTAATTTTTCATTATTACATAACTGCAAACAAAAAAATAAATTTTAAAAAAGGATAAAATAATTAATAATGAAATCAGAATTAAATGCAAAAATGTCTACTCGATGTGCTTGTTAACTTGGTTATTGATGTTTGCTAGCAGAAGCACAAGGAAGAAATGGCTTTTTTATACAAATATATCTTTTTTATTATATATCAAAATATCAATACTTAAAAATTAATTCTCAAAATGCACTTTTTTCAGCATGAAGGAAACACACATAGATGGCAAGTTCTGAACATAAAAATTTTACAGATTTTGCATCTAATGCTTGGACTCATCCTTAAATTTACATGTTCCAAGAGCTCTCTTCGCATAGATTGGAACTCAATAAGCGAGTTCCAAAATATTTTTAAATTGAATTTTAGTTTTAATTTTAATCTTTTTTATTCACATTGGAACTTACCAAAGCCAACTCGGTTGACAAGATACAAAGACTTAAAATAAGAAGTTCAATTAATTTTACAGTATCTGAATTTTAGTATATAAAAGAAATATGTATATTATAGAAAAGCTAAAAAACGTGCTTGGATATATTAAAGAACATAAAATTAAATTGCAAACGTTTTGAAAGACATAATGCTTGATTTGACTTCTATATAGACTTGTTATGTTAGGATCGGTATTACACTGAAATCAAAATTAAATGTGAAAATGTATTATTACCCTATATGGGTGTTGACTTTGTTATTAATGTTTTACTTTGAGAAGGCAAAATAGGCATTTGGAAATAAAACCAAAAAATATTTTTGAACACTTATAGTTAAATGGCAAACATTTTGAATAACATGATGCATTATTTTACTTTAATATAGAATTGTTATGTTATAAGCAGTATTACATTTTAGCTATTTGTTCATGTTCATTAATTATGATTTTTAGCAAATGTAGAATGTAAACGTGGTGACCGACATCTTTAGCCTAGGTACAAGCATTTGTAAACTGGAATAAAAGGAATAAAAATAGGTAATCCCCCTTACCATAACTTTGGGTCATTTGGCATCCTAGACAGCTGCTCCTTGATGAGTTCAACAGCAGCTGCTTTCTTCTCTAATTTGCTGTTTAAGCATATGCCATATCTCACATGAGATTGAAATAGGAAACAGAGTTCCAAAAAGAAACAAAACCATGGATAAACACAGAAGAAAAGGTAACTCAAAACAGAGACGCTATAGTTCATCATACCTGTAGCAGTATATTAGATTATCCCACAACTCTAAATCCTCAAAGATTTTAAGCGCCTCTCCAATCAAGCCACAACTAACTAAAATATCACCATATTGCCTGAAATTACGAGGAAAAGGAGAAAAAATGAATAAAGAAACACTGCAAGAAATTGTTAAAAACAATCAGCTCCATTAAAGAAGATAAAATACAAACTACATAAAACAAGATTGTAAGTATGATGCAACTTAGTGCCAAAAAAACAAAAGATTTACTTCCGAAGAGCAGGAATTGTCGGGATATAAACAGAAAAACAAAAAGGAAGCCTCAGTGGAACCCCAGGTGAAGGCTTATGAATACTCTCAACCTGAAATAGTGCAAAATAAGTATGTTAAAAATTGAAATGGGCCCCAAATATACTAGAATTGAAAATCTTTATGCATATAGAGTAAACTTAAGAAAAGAAAAGACAGATAAAAGAAGCAACAGCTTATAAACACCCGAAGTCAACTTCTTAGAAAAAAATCTTGTTCAATGTCATAAAAAGCAACTCACTAAGGCAAGATGCATGATTAGTTACTCAACACAATGGTAGAAAGGATATAAAATTTTGGCATTCATCACATTATTTGAAGTAGTACAGAGTATCAAAAACTATGTATGCATACTGTAAATCAAAATAATATGTTCAGTAGAAATAAATGTTAAATTATTAATTGGACATTGTGATTACAAAATCAAACATAAGCAAAGATAAAGCAGGGAATAAAATGACAAAGCCACACCATAATTTTAAACAAGGCCAGAAAAGCATCAATACTTGGACACTAGTATTACCAAGTTATCCATCATCTCTAGAGCACGCTGCTTGGTGCGACTGCGAGTTGACTCCCAACGAATTCGTAATATGTTACA
Source organism: Gossypium hirsutum (assembly GCF_007990345.1). NCBI lineage: Eukaryota > Viridiplantae > Streptophyta > Magnoliopsida > Malvales > Malvaceae > Gossypium > Gossypium hirsutum. Next base: position 17,738,860 of record NC_053424.1, on the reverse strand, counting down.
GAAGCACTTCAACTGAAACAAGTTCAAAGCAAGCAGCAAACCAAATTAAAGCTTAAGATCATTTCAATACTGAACAACCTTCAGCATTTAGAAAAAGAAAAAACTAATAGTTCATCTTATACATAATGGTGATGGTGGTTAAATCATCTTTATTTGGGACAAGCCACTATCACTTGACTATCTTGACTACATTTAGATTGCATATTCAATTCTGACATGCTTATTTCAAGGAAAGCTACTTTTGTAAAGCACAAAATTTTCGAGGAATATAATTCACATTTCATCCAGTTAAAAATTAAAGATTAAAACCCCAAACAAACTTGTAGACAAATTTTTTTGACACAAATAACTGGATACTCTTGCAATAATCAGCTTACAATGAAGTATGATGATTTTTGAGAATCAATCGCCTCAATATATGGAGCCATATCCCAACCTGAAACAGACATAAAACAGTAAATTTTAAATATGTATATTATGAAAAAAAGAAAGCCATGTAGACATTTACAATCACTGTCCGATAGTTAGCAAAGAAAACAGACATAGAACAGAAAATTTAAATATGTATATTATGACAAAAAGAAAGCCATGTAGACATTTACAATCACTGTCCGATAGTTAGCAAAGATAATAAAAGTAATTCCTATTTACTAGGCATTAGTCTCTAGTTTCACTGATATTTTGTTTCTCTTTTTAGATAAGGGAATATGACATTTATCCCTTAAATTAAGGGATTTTATTTTGTGCTGCTAGGATTAAGGGATTCATTGGTAATTTCTTTTCATACTTATAATTCCAGTATTTTCCATAATCAACAAATAAGAAGAATCCGGTTTACTTTTTTCTAAACTTATATGATATCAGAGCTATAATAACAACACAAAGGTATGTATGATACAGGAGAGATAGCTACAACTTAGTATATGCCTATAGAGTTCCAAAAATGGTACATCAATGAAGAGTACCAATAATGCAATTATTTTGCTTTTCCCACAACTAATCTAGACTGAAGATGAAGGGGAGCAAAATTAGACATCAAAAACTTCTCTAAAGCTTAAAAATAAGTTTATGAAAGCTTTAAGATGAAACTTCTGTAGGAAAAGAATGAGTAAATGATAGACAAATAAATAAATTGTTTGTTCTTAATTATTTCAAGTAATTTCAATTTGTGAACATCTTTTACTCTTTAGTGACCAAGCCAAACAAGCTAAAAATTGTGAAGAAAAAGGAAGTATAGCCTAGAGAATAATATCGCCTTAGCAAAAGATTTTATATATCATGTTATAATATAGATAAATAAAAGAAAACCAAAAGCAATGCTCATACCAGCAAAAGGTCCAATCCACTAATATTTTATCCCCTTACCTTGCATTTCACCATGCGGACTACTCTTCTCAATCAGCAGGCATTGTGCTAAAACCACTGCCTGCTGGGCTGTTGTTAAAGTGGACACAACACAACCACACTCATTCTTTCCAAAACCATTACCATTCTCTACCAGCTTTGGGGTCATATATATGTCAGATGCTTCACTGACATTGGGACCAGTCAATTGCGTGTCAGGAGCTATGGAAGTGTTTATATCACCGCTTACTGATTTCGAGCTTGTATTTGCAACCAATATCATTTGTGCCTTTGGTTCTACCTAAGGAAAAATAATTTTTAATATTAAGGGTAACTGAATGATAATTCACAAAAGGCATTATTAAGACCTTCTCAACATTTACCTGATGTACAGTACGTAAGCCAAGAATACCAGTAACAGAGAGCTGAAGACCAGCTGCCACTTCAGCTGACTCCAAATCTCGCCTGAAATGAGCAAAATGAATTCAATGAATAAAAGTAAGCTTGAAAACCAAAGCACCTTATACCAGTTGGAACTTCAGGCCAAGCATCTAATAATCATGGTTGGAGAACTTGAAAAAGGTTTGAAGAGAAAAATTGCAAAGCATAGAATCACCTACAAAGCGAGAATATCAGGCTTCCAATATTTTCCCAATGATTGAATTACTAGATTTCCCTCTTCATATTTTACACATGGCATAAAATGTTGACACTCAAAATAAAAAATTTAAGCAACGACCATGTCTAGAGAAAAGGTATGGCCCACCAGGTAAAACCTGTTAAAAACAAATATTTGTTGAGTAATACCACAAATAAATATTGACAGGCAAAATATGTCATTTGGAGCATGCTAGCCTCTCAAATTCTGAAGCATGCAACAAAAAATCAAAACAATGAGAAATTAATTGATGGAAAAAAAAATCACATGGGATGGTAAAAAGGAGGGATAATCTTCTCCAGTGTAAATAAGTAGCTCCACACATGTATGTACAATTCCATTAAGGCAAGATTTTTTCAATATCTTTTGAATAAAAATCAATAAATTTGTAATAAGCTTATCCAATAGACCATGCTTACAAGAAACTCACCTACAAGGATCAAGTCTGCCATAAATATATTCTAGCACCCCTGCTTCTAAATGAACCATTGAAACAATTGTAGATGCTTCCCCATCTTGTAATTGAGCACCCCAGTAACTTGTCACTTTTTCCAAACTTCCAAAATGACCTAAAGTTTCACCCTTAAATACTTGCAATAACTCAAAAAGGGAAGAAGACCGCTCATCCAAAATTTGTTGATGAATAAGTAAAGCTCTAAACAGCCACCATGAAATGCTCCTGATCTTAAATGTGGACATGAAACTTGCTTCAAATGGTAGATCACTTGTCTTCAGGAGTAACATTTTGGCAAAAACTATGTACTACAAAGCAGACAAAACAATCTTAACTAAATTTATAGAACTCAAACTATAAAGTAGAAAACAAGAGCATCGTCCAAAATAACACAACTAGATCCTCAAACAAATGGAATTCGAGGAACAGATTTCAATTCTCAAATTTTATACAGGGCACATGCGGGCATTATTAATATAATTAAGCTTACCTAGAAAGCAATTCACTTCTATAACGGATAATACTATGAGTTTATTGTTATTTTTCTTATAATGATTTGCATTTCACAATCTGCTTCTGTTTTAAGAAAAGGCAAAATTAACTTGCAAACATCAAGGAGAAAAAAACAATGAAAGCCTAATACTCTGTACCAGTTAAAATTATGGGAAGTTGAGAACAAAAAGACTAAAACGGAAGTAAAAAAGAATCAGTTTATTTGAACTAGTATACTAGTTTGGAAAGATGGAAAAGCGCATGGAAAGAAAAATATTGTTTCATACATTGCTTTGTAGTTTGTAGAGTTGAAACTGAAAACAAAGATATGAAACCCCATTATTTAACGTTAAACCCCCGTAGCTGGACATAAAACAGCAAACATATATATATATATATGAATAGCACTGTAAATTACCAACACTCAACTGACATGCCTCCCATTTTCTCTTCCAAAATCTTTCCAATTGGAGATTATCTTTTTTGTTAACATGAAGATAGGAAATACTTCCATTTTTTCTCCTATCACTCTTCTCTCTTAAATAAGCATGAGAAAACAAAATCACCAAAACTTTTTCCATCTTCCCACTCCCGTATCTTATCAAGCAAAACAAGACTCACCTTTATTATCCTACTTGCTTTCTACTATGTGGCTAGAAAACTGAGTAAATAACTAAAGAAAGGGCTAATTAAAATATAACAATTATTTAAAGAAGAAGATTCATCTAATGCTATAATTCTTCAAATTGCTCTCTTTCACTTAGATACCCAATCTAAAAGTTTTTGCTCATTGCTTCAAAAGTGAAAAGCAAACAGTAAAGCAGCAACAAGCAAAAAAATTAACATTATTTTATGAAATTGGAGGACAGGCTTAAGAACTGATAATATATATACCTGAAGATAACAGAACTTGCCAAGCAAGTCTGAGCCAGCAGCCATGAGTTGATTCCTCGCCCAATTTTCCCATTCCACCATCTCACTTCCTTCCCACCATGCTTTCATTGGTAGTGGACGCTTTGGTAACCTATTCACCGGCCTAGTTTTTAAATTCAAAATTTATTTTAAGAAAAAAAAGGAAATGAATTAGTTTTAAAATAAAAGAAATAGAAAAAAAAGAATATTCATAAACGATTAAAACCAAACATAAAAACTAAATACAATTCCAATTTTAACATAATTCTTACATAAAAAATAAACACATTTTCTTGTTTTATTAAAATGCATTTTTTTTGTTCAATTTTCAAGAATATTGTTGGATTTCATATCAAAACTCAGTTACTATGATATATATATTATTCGGAAAGTAAAAGGAGAGTAAAAGAGCTGCAAACAAACGGTAGCAGTCACTTTTACATTTTACAAGAAATCGAAGGCCTTACCCAGTCAAATTGCATTGAATGAACCAGAATAAAGCGGCCACAGCAACGCACACAACAAGAACAATCCTACAAGCTTTTTCCGCATCGTCAATGGAAGGTTCATTGATGAATGATTCGACTCGGTCTAGTAAGTCGGAGTAAACTCGGTCAGGCGAGAGAGAAGAGAGGTCGGAGTCGGGGGAGGCAAGGACGAGTCGTGCGGCGTCCGAGGAAAGGGCCCCAAGGTAGTTCCCGGACTCGACGGAAGTGAGGAAGTCGGAGATAAGAGCGTGGAGAGGAGGAAGGGAAGCAGCGAAACCAGAAGGTTGGAGGTGAGAAGAAGGATCAGACGGAGGTTGACAGAGGGTGCAGCGAAGGAGCCTTAGCTCATGCCCTCGTAGGATTTCTATTTCGCGTTTGGCCATGTTCATTGAGGTACTGGAGTAAAAGCCAGAGAAATCCGGGGTTTAAGGGTTTTACAAAGTAACAATAAAAAATGGCAATTAGCTTCTGTTTTGGTCACCAATTATTAATTCTTTTGATTTAATTATTTAAATTCAATGTCCTAAATCTAAAAAATTCAATAATTTTAACTTTCTTAAATTAATTATACATTAAAAAATTCCAGTTGGTTTAATCCAATTATATAAATATCATATTTTAGATAAATACATCATATCATTCAATGACACTCCTCTTTAAAAAAATTAACAAATTTTAAAAGTTAAAGGGGGTAGAGTTAATAAAAAAATTAATAATTGAATAACTAAAATAAAACTAAAAGCATAGTTGAGTGACTATAAGTGCAATTTACCCGTGAGACACGCTTTGCAACTGGCGATGCCAAAATCTAAAACCAACTGAAACCTAAAACCCTAAACTCTTCGAAGCTTTTATTCAGCTTCTCATCTCTTATTTCCTAACTTTTCATCAAAACTTTCAACAAAAAGCTTTTGCATAGATTGTACATTATACCAGTGTATACGAGATCAATTTCAGCTCAATTTTGTTGGAATACAAGTTGCCACTATTGTTGAGTAAAAAGCTCCTTCTTGATCATCCAAAAGGTGCGTCAAATTCCTTTCCTTTAAACAAACTCTTGGTTTTAAAACCCAGAATTTTTTATTAAAATTTTAAATAATTTTGTAGCCTGGAAAAAGTACTTCAAATAATTTCCTTTGATTTGGGCATGAACGTTTCACTGGGTCGGCTTGTTTGGTTCTAGTGATTTCTGTAACTTCTGAAGAATGTAAAATGGTTTTCTTGTTCCTATATTGCTGATAATTTTCATCTAAAGGTTGATTTTCTTTAAAGCCCATAGAAAGCGAGCTTCTTTTAGAATTTTATTTTCACCGGAAAAGCATTCTTAAGCAACCAAAAGAAAGTAATCTTAAAACTGAAAACCTTGAAAGATTTTTCATATATATATATACACTTTTCTTCAATGGGGGCTTTATTGATTCTATTGTTTTTCTGTGTCATTTTCAGCTCCAAGAAATCTACTAACCTGGAAAGAGAGGGAACCGTTTCTGGAAGAGCATTGGTTTGGGCTTCAAAGCTCCTCGTGAAGCTATTGAAGGTTCGTTTTCCTTCAAACTTATGTATATATTCAGGTCTTGTGGAATTAAACTTTATGATTATATAAACCACTTCTGGAAGTGAAATACATAAATATGCATTTAGAGTTTATCTTTTTACATAAACCAATGGAGAAGATTGAACCGGTGGGTCCTTAATTATGGCCTGAACAGTGGAGCCAGGTCCAGTGCTTTTTCAGTTTCTGGCTTGACTACCGGCAATACCGCCCAATATAGCTGAGCAAAGTTTTGAATTTGAATCATAAGATACACTACAGTAACTTAACTCCAGTACTTTCCATGTCTTTTTATTTCATTGTATTGTAGTAATATAGTCCTCTGGTTTTCTCATGTTTTCTGTTTGTAGTATTGGTTAATGCCATTTTATTTGCTTTTGTGGGGTTGTATGGTTCAAGAAAAGTTACAGTCCTTGCTTTAGTTGATTAAGGAGCTTCAAAGCTTTGTTCTTTTGCTCTACTTAAAAGACAGATATTTGCTTTGTTTTTAGTCAGTTCTATTTTTTTATTCATTTAATGCTTTTTTTTAAAGACAGGTTTGACTACAGAACTAGTTTTAAAATGGGCATTATTTTTCCAATCAGATTTGAGTTTTCAAAAACCCTTTACAAAACAGCATTAGAAACTTTTTTTTTATGGAACATTAGAAACTTTAAATATAACAATTAAGTAATGATTTTATATTCATTTATACTTGATTATTTGTTATTATTTATTACCATATTTGTTCCATGTTATTATTTATTGAACTGGTGGTTCCATAATTATAGCCTGGAAAAAAAACTTCAAATAATTTCTTTTGATTTGGGCATGAGGGAGGTCGGTTTGTTTGGTTCTAGTGGTTTCCATAACTTTTGAAGAATGTTATCATATTTCAGTTTCCTAATTAAGGAGTATTTGAGTGTATCAAATAGGATTTTGTAAATATTTTATCCCTAACTTTAAGTCTGTTTTTAGGTACAGCATCCCTAGAATTAGTCTGTTTCCTAGTGTGAAGTTTCCTAAGTTAGCTCACTATGTGTATAAATATCTATGTAATTTCTTGTGAAAAATATAATCAAAATAGCCTATTTTTAACATGGTATCAGAGCTTTTTTAGCCCGATTTCTGGGTTTTTTTCTTTGTCTGGCGATTTTTTTTCTTGACTCCCAACCAGCCCTCAAGCCTGTAGAATTTTTTGAAACGAAACATGATTGAAACTGTCCAGATCAGTAACACTGGGGATGTCTCAGAAGTTTCTGTGACCAACTCAAACCCAACAAGTGAGTTTCAGAGTATCCAAGTAGCCTACAGGCTAAATGGGAAAAATTACCTGAAGTGGTCTCAACTGGTTCGTATGTTCTTGAAGGGAAGAGGAAAGCTGAGTCACTTACTTGGAACTGGACCTAAAGAAGGAGACCCTAAGTTTGATGCTTGGGATGAACAAGACTCTATGGTAATGTCTTGGTTATGGAACTCTATGATGCCAGAAATCAATGATACATGCATGTTTATTAACACATCCAAAGAAATATGGGAAGCTGTGAAGCAGATTTATTCTAAAGTTAGAGATGTTGCTCAAATCTATGAAATCAAGACTAAGATTTCATCCACCAAGCAAGGAAGTCGATCAATCACGGAGTATTCCAATCTGTTGCAAAGTTTATGGCAAGAGATGGATCATTAGCAGTGCATTCAGATGAAGTGTAGTGAAGATGCAACACTCCTAAAAAGGTTCGTTGAAAAGGATCGAATTTATGATTTTCTTGCTAGACTAAATGTTGAGTCAGATGTAGTAAGAGTTCAAATACTTGGAAAAGAGGAACTACCATCACTAAATGAGACAATTGCAATTGTTCGTGCTGAGGAAGGAAGAAGAGGAGTTATGGTTGAGAACAGTCAAGTGGATAGTTTAGCCTTGGTTACAAAAGCTGTAAGTGAGAGGAGATTTGGCCTGGAGCAGCCAACTAGTGAAGATAATAGACGGACAGAACGTACAAAGCCTATTAACAGGGATTCGATATGGTGCACCTACTGTAAAAACACCTGTTACACTAAAGAAAGATGCTGGAAACTCCATGGGAAGCCACAGACAACAAACAAAAATTTTTCAAAAAAAGGTGGACAACCAAAAGGACAAGGGCGAGCAAATACAGCAAGACAGTTGGATGGAAAAAATAATTCTCAGGAATCACCTGTTGAATTCAATAAAGAAGAAATTGAGAAGTTAAAAAATTTGTTGGGATCATTGGAAAAATCTTCTTCAACAGGTGCTTGTAGTTTGGCTTTTTCAGATATATCCTCTTCTCAAGATTTTAAAGTCTCGGATACAGATACCAAAAGTTCTTGGGTCGTTGACTCAGGAGCTACGGACCACATGACCCACTCCTCACAAAAATTTGTTTCATATACACCTTGTCCTAGTAGTAGAAAAATAACAGTAGCTGATGGTTCTGTGATCACAGTGGCTGGTCAGGGTGATATTGTTATAAACAAAACCCTTTAACAGATGTCCATGTTCCAAAATTATTTACCAAACTTTTATCCATTCAAAGAATTACCAAAGACTCTAATTGTAAAGTTGTTTCTATCACAATCGATGTCTTTTTCAGTAACAGAATACGAGGAGGATGATTGGACATGCTAAGGAAGTAAATGGCCTATACTATCTTGAAGAATCCAGTGAAGAAGTTAGTGCTCTGAATTCCTCACCTTTATCTTTCATATCCGAATCTATTAAAACCAATAAAGACCAAATTTGGCTCTATCACCTTCGCCTTGGTCATCCATCGTTTAGAGTCCTTAAAATTATGTTTCCTTCATTGTTCAAAGGATTAACTGTTGAAAAATTTCATTGTGATATCTGTGAACTTGCAAAACATAAACGTACTTCTTTTCCAGTAAGTAATACAAGAACATCCACTCTTTTTACTCTTATTCATAGTGATGTTTGGGGGCCATCCACTATTTCAAATATTTCTGGGGCTCGGTGGTTTGTATCATTTATTGATAATTGTACTCGTGTGTCTTGGATATTTCTTTTAAAACAAAAATCTGATGTAAGGTCTGTCTTTCTAACCTTTTACAACATGATCAAAACACAATTTGGAGCTGAAATAAAAAGGTTTAGGTTAGACAATGCCAAGGATTATTTCAATCAATTTCTCTCAACATATTTCCAAGAAAGAGGCATTATACATGAGTCATCTTATGTTAGTACACCCCCAAAAAATGGTGTTGCCGAAAGAAAGAATGGTCACATTTTAGCTATTACAAGAGCCTTTTTGTTCCAAAAAAAGGTCCCTAAACAATACTGGGGGGAGGTTGTTTTATCTGCTACTCATTTGATAAATAGATTGCCTACAAAGGTCCTTGAATCTCAAAGTCCTATGCAAGTTTTAGCAAAATTCTTTCCTGATTTCAATACTTAAAGTAACCTTACTCCCAAAATATTTGGCTGTGTTGCCTTTGTACATGTTCATTCTCAAAATAGGGGAAAATTTGATCCACGAGCTGTCAAGTGTGTCTTTCTTGGTTATTCTTCCATTCAAAAGGGGTACAAATGCTATCATCCAGTTACAAAAAAAAATTTTGTAACAGCGGATGTTACTTTTGCAGAACAAGAGAATTTCTTCACTTGTCCTTATCTTCAGGGGGAGATCTTATTCACAGAAGATAAGGACAAAGAATTCTTTCTTCTTGGCATTCCAGCTCCTGTCCAGCAACCAAACACTCCCACTCAGTCCTTGCCTGCTAACCAACTTGCCCGACTTGAAACAATGACCCCTATACAACCTGAAACAGAGCTTAACACACCCAAATCACCAAGAGGAATTCAGAACACTACTCGTCCTTTACTGGTTTACTCAAGGAAGAAGGCACCGGTGCAAGTTCAATCATCTTCTTCTCCTTTACGACCTGAGGTAATTGCTGAACTTACTTTGAATTCTAATACTGCAAATTTAGATGATTTTCCCATTGCTATTAGAAAGGGGACTAGAGCCTGTACAAAACATCCCTTGTACCTATTCATGTCTTACAAAAACTTGTCTATAACCACAAAGCCTTTCTTACTAGCCTAAATTCTATCTCCATTCCCAAAACTATATTCGAGGCATTAGAAGATGAGAATTGGAAAAATGCCATGAAAGTTGAAATGGAAGCTCTTGAAAAAAATAAGACATGGGACTTAGTGAAATTACCGAGAGGAAAGAAACCAGTGGGATGTCACTGGGTGTACATAGTGAAATATAAGTCAGATGGTAGCAAGATTGGTTGCTAAAGGGTACACTCAAATATATGGAATAGACTACCTTGAGACATTTGTCCTTGTTGCAAAGATGAACACTGTAAGAGTGTTGTTGTCACTAGCTGCCAATCGAGGTTGGAAATTACAGCAATTTGACATCAAAAATGCCTTTTTACACGGTGAGCTTGAGGAGGAAGTCTATATGGATGTTCCTCCAGGATTCGGTCCAAATATAGGACAGGTAGTTTGCAGACTAAAAAAGGCTTTGTACGGACTAAAACAGTCCCCGAGGGCTTGGTTTGGAAGATTTACCAAAGTAATGCTCAAGTTGGGGTATAAACAGAGTCAAGGAGATCAGACTTTGTTCGTAAAACACTCATCTTTAGGGGGAGTGACTGCTTTATTAGTCTATGTTGATGACATTATAGTGACTGGTGATGATCTAGAAGGAATGGAGAATTTAAAGAAATGCCTAGTAAAAGAATTCGAAGTTAAAGAGCTCGGTAAGTTAAAATATTTCCTTGGTATTGAAGTGGCACATTCTCGGGAAGGAATATTCATATCTCAGCAAAAATACATAGTTGATTTGTTGACAGAGACGGGCAAGTTGGGCTGTAAACCAACAAAGACACCCATAGAGGTGAACCACAGACTTGGAAATGCACTAGAAGATGCAATAGTTGATAAAAGGTCATATCAAAGACTTGTGGGGAAGCTCATTTACTTGTCTCATACCAGACCAGATATTGCCTATGCAGTAGGTGTTGTAAGTCAGTTTATGCACAATCCCAAAGAATCACATCTTAGAGCCGTATATCAGATTCTACAATACTTAAAGGGTACGCCAGGCAAAGGAATCTTATTTAAAAAAAGGGGAGAATTTAACCCTTGAAGCCTATACTGATGCAGATTATGCAGGATCTATGGTTGATAGAAGATCAACCTCGGGCTATTACACTTTCCTAGGAGGCAACCTTGTGACTTGGAGGAGTAAAAAACAAAATGTTGTGGCTAGATCTATTGCAGAAGTTGAATTTAGGGCGATGGCTCTTGGAGTTTGTGAGTTGTTATGGCTAAAAATTATTTTGGAAGATTTGAAGATCAAGTGGGAAGGTCCAATGAAGTTGTATTGTGATAATAAGTCTGCTATCAATATTGCACATAATCCAGTTCAACATGATTGAACGAAGCACGTTGAGGTTGACAGATATTTTATAAAGGAAAAACTGGACAGTGGCTTAATTTGCACTCCATTTGTGTCCACTGATGGACAACTAGCAGACATACTTACCAAAGGATTGTTTGGGAAGTTGTTTTAGAAATTAGTAAGCAAGCTGAGAATGGATGATATCCACTTCCCAGCTTGAGGGGGAGTATCAGATTTCAGTTTCCTAATTAAGGAATATTTGAGTGTATCAAATAGGATTCTGTAAATATTTTATCCCTAACTTTATGGCTGTTTTTAGGTACAGCATCCCTAGAATTAGTCTGTTTTCTAGTGCGAAGTTTCCTAAGTTAGCTCACTATGTGTATAAATATTTATGTAATTTCTTGTGAAAAATATAACCAAAATAGACTGTTTTTAACAAATGTAAAATCAGTCTTCTTGTCCCTTTCTTGCAGATAATTGCCTTGTTTGCAAGTTCGCAAACAGGTCCTGCAATGGTTGGGGAATCATTGCCAGAGCTCAACTATCCCAATGATGTTTTGCAGCCTTTACTAAGCGCATCAAATTCGTCTTCGCTACAACAAGCCCTAGAGATTCTAATAAAAGATTCTAGAGCTGCTGTTGGCTGTGGAGAACTTGCTTCAAAGAATATCCTTCCTACTGTTTTGAAGCTTGTTGAATCTCTCCATCGTGCATCAAGTCGAGAATATCTCATGCAAGCTATGAAGCTTCTTAGGAATCTATGTGCTGGAGAAGTTGCCAATCAGAATTCGTTTGTTGAGCATAATGGAATTGAAACTGTTCTCCATCACTTCTTTCTGATCCATATTTTGGGATTATTCGTTTGAGTTTGCAAGTTCTGGCAAATGTTTCATTGGCTGGAGCAGAACATCAACATGATATTTGGCTTAAGATGTTCCCTAACGAGTTTTTCATACTAGCAAGCATCCGTAGTCAGAAGACCAGTGATCCGTTGTGTATGATTTTATACACCTGTTGTGATGGAAGGCCTGCACTGGATATTGAGCTATGTAGAGATCCGGGGTTGCCTATTGTAGCTGGCATAATTCCGACCATCGCTTCAGGTACAAATGATGAGCCTTTGATTTTAAGTTCTTTCACTATGTTCCCTACTTTGTTTTAGATAGATTTAGCTAACTCTAGATCTCTCTTTTTTCTATTATCTTTTAATACCAGTTGGTTCTAGAGAAGATTGGTTTAAGTTACTTCTCTCAAGATTATGTTTGAAAGACATTCACTTCCCTGCACTGTTCTTTAAATTATGTGAAGGCAATGCTTCTGAGGATAGGGGAAACACTGCTTTAGGGGATAATGTTTTCTCATCGGAGCAGGCATTTCTTCTGCGAATCATATCTGAGATCCTAAATGAAGAATTAATAAAGTAAGAGTTCCCAATGAGACTGCATTGTGTGTTCTTGGAATATTTAAGAGATCAGTAAGTATTGTTGATTTTGGTGCTAGAGCCAAATCTGGTCTTCCAACTGGCTCTACATCTGTTGATGTTATGGGATATTCCCTCATTTTTTTGAGGGATATCTGCGCTCAAGACGGTCTAGGAGACTTGAAGAAAGATTCTGTAGATGTTGTTGATTTGCTACTATCCAATGATCTTACAGATGTTATTTTATCATTGCTTTATGATCTTGAGCCGCCAGCAATCATAAGAAAAACCCTGAAGGATGGGGAAACCTTAGATCTGAATTTGGGTTCAACAAAACTCTGCCCTTACAAAGGATTTCGGAGAGATTTGGTTGTGATAATTGGGAATTGTGCCTATAGAAGGAAGAACGTGCAGGATGAAATAAGGCAGAAAAGTGGGATTCCATTGTTGTTACAGTAGTGTGTTACTGATGATGACAACCCGTATTTGAGGGAATGGGGAATTTGGTTTTTGAGAAATTTATTAGAAGGTAATGCAGAAAACCAACAGATAGTAGCTGATTTACAGCTACAAGGGTCTGTTGACATGCCTGAACTTGCCAGACTTGGTCTTAAAGTGGAGGTTGATCAAAACACTCATCGTGCAAAGCTAGTAAATATCCCAGGAAGCTACACAAAGCCTGTCGAGTAAAATTTTTTTGGCGATTTTGGTATAGTTTTTTTTTTTTTTTTTTTTATATAATGCTATTTTAGTATAGTTGACTTGTAGGTGTCATATTCTTTGAAGAATTTTTTCCGATTTGTACACTTCTTTTAGGAACTGATCTAGAAAACAAGAAGCTTGAACCTTGAAATCCGATTTTATAATGGTACAATTTGTAGATGAAGATATAGAAAATTGTCTTTCCCCTGTGTCTTGATGATTCAGTTTTTGCTGATGTCTGGGAATGAATTCGCTTTTATATGTGTATTGTTCATCATTTTCCAGAACACTTGATATTTCTTGGTACAGATTATGCATTGACCTTTTGATTGTTCTTGCAAAATTCAATGTTTTCAGTGCTTGTGTTAAAAATTGGTCTTACTGAAGAAAGAAAAGCCAACTCCCATTTTAATATTTGATGGATTGTTGAACCCCTTAAATGTTATTGTATGATTTAGATAATTATCCTTGGATTGTTTCATGACAATATTGATATATATCTGAAAGGGTTCCCTTCACATTGCTCCTTGTCCTTTCTTAGGTTTTAAGTTATGCCTTAAAAGAGTTACTCCTTTCTCTGCTTTAAAACCATTTCTCAGTAAGGTCCTTTGTTGCTTGAATGTATTGTTTAATTATTGAAAGAAATTTCTTCTTTCTCCTTTTAATAATGCATGTTAGTTATTGGGATGAAAATGTTGTTTTTAGCTCATATTACTTTTTGATAAATAATTTATGATTTTTTGAAATTCAGTTGATTCTATCTTTCGCAACACTCAAATCACTGTGCTGTCACTTGATAATAAATAACTGGCGTGTAGGTCCTCTCAAGTTTATGGAGAAAATGTCCATCAGAGAACCACAATTATACATTCAAGCACACCACACTGCAACTTTTACCAATTCCAAATGTTGAAGGTATTATGCTTATTTTTCATCCTCCCCACCAAACGGCCCAATACACTTACATTTGGCTTCCCAGAAAATGTGGGGCTGTAGTAAATACTAATTTTATACAGCGCATGAATCTCAACAAGAGAGTTTGGAGATTCCCAAGAGTTGGGTTGATAGAAGTCTATTCTGGTACACATGACACCAAAATTAATATGAGGATTAAATAATAGTATAGATTTATCCATATAATATATACTATATCTAGTCTATATTTATAACCTCTTCCAACAGTACATATATATAGAATTTTTTTTGTTTTCCTTTTTTATATTACATTAATAATTAAATAATGACTATAAGTATAATAAATAAATAATAATACGGAACAATAAAATTAGAAAAATAAGTAATAAAATAATAATAAAATATAATGAGTTTAGGTTTTAATCCTAAGATTTAAAATTATAGAAAGGTGGATATACAACAAATTTCAAGAGAGATTAATGTTTTCGCGCATGAATTGGCTAGTTTGATGAGAGAATTTCCTTATGGTTTTAAAGTATTCCAGGAGACTCCAGATCTATTAGTGGAGTAGTTACATATGGATTTTCAGCATGTAATTATTTATATTAATTTACTTTTTTTATATAAAAGAAAAAGAATAGAATGTGACTACAATAAGCATTTAGCTTTTCACTTGCATATATATATTGACGTCAATTGGGATTTGTATAAATTCTTAATATATTAAATATTTTTAAGTCATATTATAACTATTATAACCTAAAATACGTTTTTATATATCAAATAGGTTTTTCTTATGAAAAAGAGAATGGATAGAGGAAGAGACGGATGCTATAAGCGGCATCTGTATCCACACCCATACTTGTTAGGGGTTATGCAAATTTAATCATTTAATGGGCAAATCTTAAGAAGCGGGCACAACAATTGAGACTTAAATTGAATTCTTACTGCAATTTTTTTTCCAACCACTTAAATGAGGTCTGTGAAGATCGTGATGTTGCGAAGCACGTTTCTTGGATCAATTTAGGAAGCTTCCTACTTTACAAAGTTTCTTAAATTAATAGTTTTTTTTGTTTTTACTTTAGACAATATTTGTAACAATTAGACAAGATTATTTTGTGGTTATAATAAACTTTATCCACTTAAATAAGAATGTAGTAAAAAGGTATAAGGTGTTCAAACGGTTAACCATTCGGTTAATCGAACTGAACTAGTATTAATCGAATTAATTAAAATTTTTAATTTTTTAATCATTAACTGAACCGGAATTTTTTTAAAAAAAATTATTCGAACCAAAATATTTCAGTTAACCGAATTAACCAAAATTTATATTTTTTTTAAAACAAGAATTAAACATATAAAAAAAATTGATAATGTTCATTTGATTGAATTAAAACTATATATAATTTGTATTATTAATTATTAAGTTTGGTTAATTCAGTTAATTACCCGGTTTCGAACCGAATTAACCGATAACTGAACTTTCAAAAAATTATTAACCGACCTCTGATCGAATTAGATCGATTAACTAAATTAGATCGATTCGATCGATTAATTCAATTTTAACCGAAATTTAAATATTGGGCAGCTTCAAAAAGGATTCAAAGGAGTCAAAATTGATTCAAACTCCAAAGAAAATAAGCTCATCCTCACCCTACTAGTTGGTTATATTGTTTGAAGGAGTTTAAAGTACTCACATGCGTTCACATTCAATATACTTAAGAATGCAAACTTCAATAAGATAAACCAAAAAAATTCAAAAAGAGTTTTGAATCATCCAAATTCCCCATATCAAGGACCATTATGTTGTGTTGAGGTAAGTTTTGAGAGAAATGGCCACTTCAGCTAGCATTACTCAGGTTTCATAACTTGTTTTGTTTATGGATTTTGTACAACCAATCTCATGGTTGTAACTGAAGAAGTGATTAGATCAGATAAAATCATTTTTCATGGATTTTAATGTGATCTACTTACCTTATTTATTGAGATATCCAATCTAAGAATATACAGGCTGACTTTATGAAGATTTGTCTCAATCCTTTTTAGCCACATTTGATTTGATGAGATTTGTGCAAATCAAGATGGCTTGAAGGTTACTTTGTGAAGTTAGATTTGTGCTATAAATATGAAAGCCTTGTTCTGTAACGACCCAAAAGCCAATTTTGTTGGAAAGTTTGGTTTCAAAACCCCAATTCTGTAAATCAAGCTCGTAAATATTTTTATTAAATATTTACGGAGTTATATTAGAAGTGAATTGGATTTCAATTAGGTAATTTTAGCGAATTAGAAATTAATTAATGTGCAAGGACTAAATCGCATAATCGATAAAAATTTGTTGTGCTCATGGAGTTATAACTAGAATCTAATATATAGGGGTTTAAATAGTAAATATACCTAGAAGATGTATATATATATATGTCCAATTAGTGTGGTAAGTATTATGTTACAATATAAAACATTAGTAATTATAAAAAATAATTAAACTAAAATGAAAGATAATAAGTTAGAGGATTGAAAAAGAAACATTTCACTTCTCTTTTCATCCAAAAATTTTCAAAACCAAGAAGAAAAGGGAGAAGCACACACGATAGAGTTCTAAGGTTTCAATCTTCAAATTGGTTCGTTTAATTTAGTCAATATCTTGTAATTTTTACGTTTTCTGAAGTCTGATAGTTCAAGCTAGTTGACCCATATCATAATTTTTGTTACTGTTAAAGAATTTGGATGCTACAATTGTTGGATAATTGAAGCTTGAGGTGTTATTTTGATAAATTTTAAGTTTAGAATTGATAAAGGACTAAATTATAAAGTTAATTAATGATTTTGTGCAATAGAGACTAAAATGAATAAATTTCAATTTTTTTGGTAAAAATGAAAAATAGGAAGCTCAATTGGGATTAGAGTGAAATTTGCATAAAAATTTGAGACTAAATTTGCAAGTTATGTTAGTCTCGATCTTAAGGACTAAATTGAATAAAATGAAAAAATTACTTAAATTAGAAATTGAATGAAATTTTGGGCCATGTATTGATAATATTGTATTTTTGTTTTAATCCATAGCTAACATTGACTCGGATCCCTCGAAAAAGAAAGGAAAAGATAAAGTTGTCGACGAATAGCTCGGAGTTTATGATTTTCGTTTCTATAATCTGAACTATCTCAATTGTTGCATTTTTACATTACATTGTATGGTAAGTTTATAAGGTAAGCTGCAAATTGATTCGATGAGATGTAATGATGTGGTTGAATTGGTTATTTGTGTTAAGGATTAAATTGAATAATTTCAGAAATATTGAATGTTATTTGAAATGTGAAATTGGACTTATGTTGTGATGAACTATGTTGTTTATATATATTTATGAGAATGATGGATTTGTTTGATTGAGATTATGATAATGAAATGGGGAAATGATTGAAAATAAATGTGAGAAATTGTTACCCTTTTAACTGTTTGGGCCAGGTCGAGTATAATTGACATGCCATAGGATAGGAAGAGTTTAGGATTATACAACTACGTGTCAAGGAGTGTTGGGCACCCATTTGTCGGTTATACCGGCCAATGTTGGGCATGTTTATTTGTTAGTTTTACCAGCCAGCGCAGGGCGTAATTCATTATTATGAATTTATTCTGTGTTGGTTGGATCCTCATATCTATCCGAGTCTGAGTCACGTTAATAGGGAAATAAAAATGGGAATTGAAATAAGGGTATATAAATGGAATGGAAATAAAGATATATATGATCCTTGAATGTATAATATGGAAATTGAGAAGGCAATTGAATATGAAATGAAAGAAAAATGTGAAGAGGAATGTTTCTTAGTGAAATGAATTGAGCTATGATATGTGAAGTGATTTTTTATGAATTAAAAAAATAAGATATGTTAGATTGTATAATGGAATATGTGAACTGGCATAGATGATATGTAAATTGCATTCCAATATTCATTTTTAACTTATGCATTTGAAATGTTTTATGTTATGTTTGAATGTTCAGATTATAGAAATACCACTGAGTTATACTCAACATATTGTTTTTTGTTAAACAAGTTAGGTACCTTTGAGTCAATCGTCAACTTTAGCATTCAACAGCAATCCTAGACTCAAGAGTTGGTGATAGTTTATTTTGGGTTATGACATGTACCTAAGGAGTCTTTGGTTAAACAATGCTTAAATTTGATCTTGTTGGCATTTGAGAACTTTGTATACATGCTTATATATGTAATTGATGACAATATTATCTTGTTGATTTGATTTGTGTTTTGCTTACAAATTGATAAGGCAATATGCTTGAGATAAGTTAATGAAAGAATGCTATGCAATTGCTAGTTTGAATGGTTTTGGCATGGTTTGGTACTTGTTTATATGCTTGATTTTGAATTATGGTTATATGGTGCTTGAAATGGTTAAAAAATGTATGCTATGCTACTTGATTTTGAGGTGCCTTGGAAGGCATATTAGACTTGTTTGAATATGAATCTATGTTTGAGTTTAAATTGCTGGATTAAGGTGCCAATTGTGGCATATTGGTTAGGCACTTAGGTTGGTTGAGATAAGTATTGTTTTGGTGTTATATTGATACATTTTGAATTGGTTGAACATGGTATAAATGTTTCTTATGATATAAGTGAGTTAGGATTAAAAGTCTTGTTTTGAAAGGTACCTATAGGTTGACACGACCTGATACACGGCCTGGCACATGACCGCGTGCTATACATAGGCATATGTCACGACCGTGTGGCTTGTAAGTTTTTAGGTAATTTTGGTGCACATGGCCATGGTCTGTTACATGACCCAGTGACACGATCATGTGAAACATTTTTTAATATTTACACTTTTGACACACATGACCTTAATAAGTGTACAGAGTTGTTTGTACGACTGTGTGACTCCAACACCACACGACATCAGTCTATTGCATGGTCTATTGTAACACCCCGGTTTTTAGGGGTTGGGTGATTTGAGCGTTGTGAGAGGGTCAGTGGCCTGATTGTACATTTGAGTTTCATTTCGCGTTTTGATGTCAAAACGGGCCTGTTGGTCTGGTGGTTGGTGGAGTGTTAGTGTACCTTTAGGTTTGTGTTTGAACCCCCATAGGTGTGTTTAGGAAATTACTTTTATTAAAGTGTTATTTTGTTTTTTTATTTAAAAAAATCAGTCATTTATTTATTGTTGTTTTTTTATTTTAATTTTTGAAAATAAAAAACTTTTCATTTTTTTTCAAAAAATCTCTCTGTACATTTTTTCTTCTCTCCCTCTCTTCTCACGTTAGTTCTTTTTTGTGTAACAGCTTGATTTTGGGCCTAGTTGGAACAGTGGTTTTAGGACCACAAATCTGACATAGTAAAATTCATTTTTATTATATTTCCTATGGTTTACAATTTTATGGAATTGTTTTGTGAAAATTTTGTTTGAAAAATTTGACATTTGGGAACTCAATTTAGTCAAAAGGACTAAATTGTAAAAAGTGCAAAACTTGAGTTCTAGAAGCTAGAGGTGTCTAGTTGCTATGAAATTTTAAATTGGAGGTCTTTAAATGGTAATTAGACCCTTGATTAAGTTGGCGGACAAAAATTGACATGGTTTGGTATATTTCTAAAGTTTTTCATTAAGGGTATTTTGGTCATTTGGTTTTTAAAATAAATTAAAAACAAAAATAAAAGCCAATTTTTGTCCATCTTCAACCCCACGGCTGAATTTCACAAGGGAAAACCATGGCTAGGGTTTTTCAAGTTTCCAAGCTCGAATGATTTTCGTGTTTTTGAAATCCTTGTATCATGGTAATATATTTGATCGCGTGATTCGTTAACAAGTAATGAATATTTATCATGAAGGTCAAATCTAGACTAACTATTATCACGACGAAAAGGCAAGCGCACCTATCGAACAATAGTATAGTAATGGCAAGACCGGGATATCGTACCCAAGGGAACCAAAAGTACTAGTAATAATTATCTTTTTATTATCTAACCTAGAAATAGAGAGAGGTTGTTTATTAAACTAATTAACTAGACTAAGAACACACAGAGAAAAGAATTGGGGAATTGCTTTTGGGAAAATCGATTGACTTGAGACAATACCTAAGGAAAAATCCACCTAGACTTTACTTGTTATTCTGGCTCCGAACCGGACGATGTATTCATTCAACTTGTTCCGTAGAGATCCCTAAGTTATGTTATTATCCCTATTCAAGACTAATAACGTCTAATCCCTAAATTGAATAACCGAGACTTTTCTCTAATTAACACTCTAGGGTTGCATTAACTCGATCTATGGATCCCCTTATTAAGTTTCACCCTAATCCAGGAAAATCTTGTCACCCTATTTCTAGGCGCGCAATCAACTCCGCTTAATTATGAAACAAGTACTCTTAGACAGGGTCTATTCCTCCTCTGAATAAGAGCATGTCTTGAATCAGTATCCTGGGATATCAAAACAAGAATTAAGTACACATAATTAAGAACAAGTTAAATATTTATCATACGATTCAGAAAATAATAACAAGATTCATCTTAGGTTTCATTCCCCTTAGGTATTTAGGGGATTTAGTTCATAACTAAATAAGAAAACATCTCAAAAGAATAAATAATACAAAACATAAATAAAACCCAAAAATCTTGAAGGGAAATTGAGGAGAGATCTTCAGTCTTGATGATGAATCCGGCTTCTGATATGGATCAATCGGCTTCCTTAGGGTAATTCCTTACCCCCATTCTCTGTCTCCCTTTTCTCCTCTTCTAGGGTGTATTTATAGGCTTTGAATGTCTCGAAACCCCCAAAAGTGGCCTTTTCCGAAATAGACTTAACTTAGGCTCGGCAGGGACACGCCTATGTGACACGACTGTGTGACGTGATTGCCAGGCCCTGTTCGATCCGTTAAATTGCACATGGCCGTGTGGGTCAATGGCCAGGCCGTGTGAATCGTGAAAGCCTTGGTTGACACCCTCGAAAGACATGAGCGTGTGAGCTACCCGTGTGGCAAGGCTTAGGCCTTGTCATCTTCTCGATTTGGTCCATTTTGTCCCTTTTTTGGCTCCTTTCGCTCTCCTATGCTCTTCTAAGTGTAAAACATGAAATTAAAGCATTAGAAGCATCGAATTCACCAATTCTAATGAGAAATCATCCATAAAATGCATTAAACATGGGGTAAAATATGTATAATTTACTGTTCATCAATATTTTTTGGGTCACATTGAATAATGTGACTAATAATTGGACTAAATTTGATATTATAGATCAAGAAAAATGAAGTTCGAGTCTAGATCGGGGGAAAAGCAAATATTGGACAAATAGGTCATTTTTGCCGTTGTCGTATTCGAGGTAAGTTCGTGTGTAAATAAAGGCAATGTTATATTTATATTTTTTTATATGTTTTATTATGCATGAATTGTATAAATGACAATGTGGATACGTTCGGCGATGAAATGACAAGTGAGAAACCTCATTTGAACCTTAGGAATAGATTAGGATACGAGTGACATGTCACTAGGAACCCATGTGATATATGTGATTTATGTGATTCGGGTGCTGGTTTCGTATGTCTACCAGTGGCTAGGTAGTCCGGCATGTGTTATGGATACCTAACAGCTTATGTGAGCAGCATTACGTAGTTACGTCTTGACTGACAGCTTGTGTGAGGAGGCCCGTGATTAGCTCAAGCGTGAGCCCTTATGTGTTATAAGATATGAGGTAGCATTGGCTATGTATGTGGCACTTATGTGCAAGACTTTCTGTGTATCTGATTAGTATTCCAAGTGTTCAACGGGTATGTCAAAGACGAGAAAGAGCATGATATGTTACGAATTTGTACAAGTATGTACATAAGTTTATAAGCATGGATTTCTTGATATCACGAGTTCATGATTTCCATGAGAATGTTTTGTGAAAGCTTGTGATTTTGGCCTATACTTGTGATACATGAAATTCATGATAAATTTAGTTGAGTATCATGTGATTGGCTTTAGGGCCAAATTGAGCTATGATATAACATGTTCTATTCACACGAATTGTGATTTATTGGATATGAGAAAAAGGAATGATTGGCATATTTGCCTATTAAAAATGACTATGGAAGTATGGGAAGAAATGAGATTTAACAATTAAAAGGTGTTAAAATACATGCTTGAATAGTGAATACTCATAATTTAATGTGCATGTTCACTATGAGGTTTGAAAAGATTTGTTAATTGTTGTAATATGTTACAAAGGAAAATTTATGGTTGGTAGGCCAATGCCAGGATATGTTAAATTATGCTTATAAGTTGAAAGGGGTAAACATTGTAACTGGATAAATTGTAACAATGAAATTATGGTAGATTATAATAATTTGTGTTCATATTGTTGAACATGATAAAAACTTGGTAAGACGTGAATAAGTAAGTTATATTATGAGACTTAAACGACATTCGTATGAATTTTTATTATGTTAATTGTATAATATATGTATGGTTGGGGTTGCTTATTATTTGCATATGAACTTACTAAGGTATATTATATAGCTTACCCCCTTCCTTTCCTATGTTTTATAGTGTCGTCAAGCTAGCTCAGGTTGGAGATCGCCGGAGATTCTATCACACTATCATGCTATCATTTTGGGTATTAATGAATTCAAGTATTTTGAGTTATGGCATGTATAGGGACTTAACTACTTTGTTATATGCGTCATATGATTTTAGCCAATGTAATGACTTGTAATCATCAAAGGCTTGTTTTGCTATTTGGCCGTGTAATTTGGCTTATATTGGCTAGCATGGTTATAAGCCTTAGTATATTTGTACATATGTCAATGTCTATGGTGATATGATCATGGTATGCTTGGCGAATGTGAAATGTTTGGAAATGTGATTTATGGCATGATTGTGTAATTTTTGGAAATGTGACCTATTGATGAGATGAGGAATTTGAGTATAATTCGGTAACTAGAAAGTAGTTGAATGAAGCCTAATGAATGTGAAATTTGTATGTTTGATATAATGCTTAATAAATGTAGTGAATATGCTAGACAAAGATATAAAGTTGATATGTTTTAACCATGAATGTGGATGCCTTGGTTGCCTAAGTATATATTGTTTTATGCCTTTGAATTGGGGAAAGTGCACGTATGAATAAGGGTGGCAAATGGCTTGGTAAATAGCCTTATTATTGTCCACACGGGTAGACGTACAGGCGTGTGTCTAGGCAGTGTGTGACACACGGTCAGCCCCATGGGCATGTGATCCGCCCGTGTGTCCATTGCACCTTTATTGTTACAAAATAGAATGTTCAGTATCGAGCACACGGGCAGAGACACGGGCATGTGTCTCAGCCTTGTAAAGGACACGGCCTCAGGACACAGGCATGTGTCTTGATCGTGCGACTTCAATTTGTTGATGACGTCATAAACAGAAAATTACACAGGTTAGGGACACAGACATGTCCCAAGCCATACGGACGTGTGAGCCCTATTTTAGCAAAAATTCTCTAAGTGTCGTAAAATTTTCTAAAGTTCTCTGTTTAGTCCCGAACTACTTCCAAAGCATGTTTTGGGCTTCGTAGGCTCGTAATAGGGACTTTATGAGTATTTACAAAAAATTTTAATTTGGACGAGAATTTGTGGCTTGAAAATGTGTGTTTGCTTGTGTTTAAGTCCGGTAATGCCTCGTACCATGTTCCGGCATTGGATACGGGTAAGGGGTGTTACATTTAGTGGTATTAGAGCTACAATTTAGTCGATTCTCGGACTAACGTAGCGTTTGTGAGTCTAGCTATACATGTCATATTACTACCTGTGATAGTGTGATATCTCTCGACTCTGATGAAATTGATTTGTAGAGGCAGAGATGCTTTCCAACCGAGCTATCTTTGAAAACACTAAGAGTGATACTAAGATATTTGAAAATGTGTTCGTGATGAGTCGAAACTCGGAAAGGTGTGAATAAGAGTTCATGATATGTATGTGATAATATACAAAATGAAAAGCAATGACATGCAAACTAAAGGAACAAAATTGCAAGAGACTTAAAGTTTTTATAAAATCCTACTTTGTTAGGGATGATAGGTATAAGTAATGTTGTGGAATTATTCAATTTGTTAATTGTTGAATTTGGTTTCAAAAATTGTGTGGTATTGGTATATGATTATTCTTGAATTGTATAAATTTCATACTTGAAATGGTTAGATATGATTAAAGTTTATACGAGCTTACTAAGCATTCATTGCTTATGTAGTTATTTTTCTTTACTTTTTAGACTATCGAAAGCTCGATTGGGTAAGAAACTCGTCAAAGATTTATCATACTAACCAGCGATTATATCGGTAGATGTTGATGTCTTGGTTAAGGTTATAATGGCATGTATAGGTATTTTGGCTAATGTTAGCCTATGTGTTTTGGTTATGGAAATGACTATTTGGTTAGTTTGCATTTTGGTCTTGTGTTGGTAAAATGATATATATTATAAGGTGTATATAAGTAGCCTTGTAATGATTGATATATGACTTGTTATGATTGAATGATGGTAGAGAAAAAAGTAGTTGAATGCGCATATTAGATATAACATATAACTTGTTGTGAATTGGTCTTTTGCTATAGAAGCAGATATGTATTTGATGCTAATGATTATGTGGTTCAGTTGGTACCAAATGGTATGTTTTGGTAAGTAACTTACATGTTTTGTAATGATGCAAACTTAGTTAAAAGTTAATCTATTATTTTGGCCAACTTGAGTGCATGGTTATACATGTTTTAATGTTGTCATTTGAGGTTCCTTTGAGCATATTGGTTGGATGTTATTATATTATATGTGACAGCCCTAAAATGACCCTAGTCGGAAAGCGGTTTCGGGACCGCTAAACCGAGTCACCAAATTATTTGAATATGATATTTATTGTCTAAAATATGTGAATATGAATGTGTGAAAGTTTTGAGCTTCGATTTAGTCGATTGCATGTGAATTTAGTAATAGGACTTATGTGTGACACTTTTGAAATGTGATAGGTTAATCCATAAGGATCTATTAGTGCATGTAATCAAAAGGGTGGACTTGCATGTCAATTTCCCCCATTTAATTACTAGTGGCCAGCCATGACAAAGGGTGATGGGCAAAACATGTCATAAAACATGTTGTGCTAATGGTTTATGGGAGAAAGGATAAAATAATTTAATGGGAAGGTAAATGATGACAAAAAAAAATGTGTGTGGTTGCCCCCCCCCCTTCCATTGCCGTGAATTGAAGGAAGAAAACAAAAGAAAAAAAATGTTCATCTTCTTCTACTACCTCTCTCAAGCCGAAACTAACCAAGAAATGGAAGAAAGCACACCTAAGGCATTCGGCCATCTTGTGTGGGGGGAATTAAGGTATGATATCATGTGATTCTTTTGGAATTTTTGTGAAGTTGAGTTTGTTTTGGTGCTCATAACATGACCCATGTGTTAATTTTTGAGTTTGTGTTGCAAGAAACATTTGGTTATGTCCTTATATGTCAAATTGATGATAAATTTTTGATATTTGGTGAATGAATATGGGTTTCGGTCATGGTAGATAACAAAGAATGTGGCTGTTGTTCTTGTTAATTTGGATGAATTTTGGTGGATAGGTGCTTGAATCAAACAAATGATCATGTGTGTACACTAGGTGCTAGTTGAGAAGAATCGGTCACTATATTGGAGGCCATTGCCGAATATGAGTTTAGTTATTGAGTTGATGGAATAAAAGAATGCTTAAAGATGTGTCACAACAAATTATATGTTAAGCTAAGGTTGTTAAATTATCAATCTTTCTTCCTAGCCGAATATGTGTTTATAAAGTTGAGTTGTTAAATAGATTTTGAAGTTAGCCCATGCATTTATTTTTGAATTTAAGAAGAATGATACATTCGACTATGCTTTGATGTGCTTGGATTGTTGTTCATTGAGTAAATGATTGAGGAATGGTTAGAAGAATTTGAATGCTAAACTAGTTGATTTGTTTGATGATATATATATATATATATGTATTCGGCAATGGGATAAAATGTGTATTAAGGTAAGTTTCATGGTGATTATGCTTGTGATGTTGGGTTAATATTCGGCATTGAGTAATGTGGGGTAAGGTGATTAATTGGCTATGAAATTAGCTAAATTGAATAGGTATGTTTAATAATATGCTTAGTATAATGTATGATCTTATAACTCGGTTTGGTATTGAGATAAAGGTTAGATGTATGATTGGATTTTGGTATGTGTTAAATTGGTCAATCAAAGATTAAATGATATGTGATTGCCAAATGTGATTGTTAAGTGAATAATATTAGTTAAGTACTTAAGCAAATCTATTGTTTTACTTAAGCTTAAGAGCAAAGAGGATCAAAGTCGGATAGGGGAAAAGAGAAAGTAAACGAATAGCCGTGGACATCTAATCGTCGACCACTTCCGAGGTAAGTTTTAAGTGATTAAACGTTGAGTAAATTCAATCATAATAGGACATAATGAGTTGATTTAATAAGATATGATGTGGCCATGATATGTCTTAAACTCAAATGGTAAGTTCATATGTGTTTGGACTTGGAAAGTTAAGAGCAAATTGTAATAATTTGCTTTGGACAGCAGCAGTAACGTGATTTTAGAAAATCACTATAAATTGTTGGTGTGGAATTATAGGCCGAATAAAATATGTAATCAAGGCTTAATTAGTCTATTTTCTTATAAAAGAGACCTTGTGAGCAAACAAATTTCCTATAAAGAGATATTTAAAGTTGTGTGAGACGGTGTCAGAATGACTCCGAAATCCCCTGTTCTGTTTTTAGAAAATCATTATAAATTGTAAAAAAATGGTTATAAGATAAAATTTATATGCTTAGACTCTTTAATGAGTCTAGTTTCAAATGAAATCAAATACAACACATTTTGAATTCTGTAAAATGAGAAATTTGATTCGTAGTGAAGAGTGGTCAGATTAGTCAAACAGTGAAACAGTGGAAACTTTAAGAAAAATCTGGTATTGATTGGCCAAACCTAAAATTCTGAAAATTTTATGGATGGAAGATATACGAGTCTATATTCAGGTAAAATTAACGGCAAGTGATTTGGAGTTTTGTAGCTCTAGTTATAAATAATTTAGTGACTACTGCTTAGGAAAACAGCTCGTAGTGAATATGTGATTTTGTTGTAAACATGGATAAAACTTGCTTTAGTTACTCATAAGCTATTGATTAAACCCATACGTGAATTCTAAATTGTGATATTGTAAAACGATACATGAGTGTTAGATGGATCTTTGATATTAAAATTTGTGAAATTGTAAGTTTATGAGTATTCGAATATGAAATGATAGTATGGCGTGAAATTGAATTATTCATTGGGAAATGATTAATGTAGATTCGGCCAAGACAATGTGTATACATGATAGTATATGTGATATGTGAAGTATATTTGGATAATTGTGATGTGAATGTATATATATGTGATAAGGCCTAATGGCCGATGTGATGAATGTGAAAGTATATATATGTGATAAGGCCTAATGGCCGATGTGATGAATGTGAAAGTGTATATATGTGATCAGGCCTAATATCCGATGTGATGAATGTGAAAGTGTATATATGTGATGAGGCCTAATGGCCGATGTGATGAATGTGAAAGTGTATATATGTGATGAGGCCTAATAGCCGATGTGATGAATGTGAAAGTGTATATATGTGATGAGGCCTAATGGCCGATGTGATGAATGTGAAAGTGTATATATGTGACAGAGCCGAGTGGCCAACGTGATGGATGTGAAAGTGTATAAATGTGATAAGTCCCGAAGGGCAATTGTGTCAGTACTATATCCGGGTTAAAACCCCGCAGGCTTTATGCGAGAGTATTATCCTGATTAATGTCCGTAGGCTTCGTGCTCGTACTATATCCGAGCTTTAAAGACCCGACGGCTAAATGCTAGGATTCAAGTAAGACTTTGATATTGAGTATCTGCATTAAGTTACCATCAAATAAGTATTATGTATTCAAGATGTTCATGCACGTATTACTTACTCATCGGTGGAGTGATTTCGAGGTGAATTATCAGTATCAAAGAGGTAGGTAAATGTGATTAATATTATAACTCCAAATGTGAGAATGTGCTTTGGAAATATTTGACCATCTAGGTCATTATTATTCGAAAGTATATATGTGGCAGCCAAGTATTGCGTTTAATGATATTATAGATCGAGATGAAGCTCTAGATTAACTTCATCGAACAGTTGAAATGAATGACCAATAATAGTGATTGAGAACACTTTGTCTTGCTTAAAACTTACTAAGCATTAAATGCTTACTCCGTTCTTTGAATCTCTGTTTTATAGATTTTGGTTCGTCAGCTATCGGACTCGGGATTATTGAAGTCGAAGTCGCCCACACTATCAAAGCCCTTTTGGTACACTTTTGGTTGAACTCTGAAAATGGCATGTATAGGACTACCCTTTTGTAGTGGGTCATGGACCCTTTGGATTTGTATAATTTTGGATAGCCATGCGAAAATGGCTTATATATGTTTGAGCATAATGTTATAATCATTTGGTATGGATATGGTTATTGAGAGGTGTGGATATGCTTAACAAGGATTGGCCATGGGAATGGTTAATCACTATCATAATTTGTGCTATTTATGCTAAAAGGGCTAGTTGAATCATGGAAACTATGAAATAGGTAAAGTCTACCTTAAAGGCAAATGCTGACAGCAGCAGTGATGTAGATTTGGAAAATCACTAAAAATAGTAGGAATAGAATTAAATAGTGAATAAATTATTTAAATGAACCTTGATGAATCCACTTTCATATGGAAGAAACGAAACGGTTATATGAGTGGTATGTTAAGAGATAATTAGGTTTTCGTGAGACAGGGCCAGAACGGTTTCTGGATTCCCTGTTCCGACTTTGGAAATTCATTATAAATTAAACAGAGATAATTAGGAGTCATGCCATATATGTATAGATTCCTCTTTGAGTCTAGTTTCTATAGAAACAAACGGCATCAGCATTTAAGCCCTGTACAGGGAGATATCCAAATCGTAATGCATGAAGGTCAGTGTAGTCGCAAACTGTAACAGGGGAGACTTTAACTAATAAACTGTACTAATTGGCCTGACCAAAAATTCTAGAAAAAAATATGTAGATGGACATATGAGTCTAGTTTCAGATAAAAATTATGAAACTGATTTTTGAGTTTTAGAACTCAAGATATGATTTTTAAGGTGACAGTGACACAGTTAGCCAACTACCTGGAAATTTTTAAATTGGACTGCAAAGAAGTGATTTAAGTCTGCAAACCCCTCGTGTCCGACTCCGGCGACGGACTCGGGTACGGGGTGTTACATTATATGTGTTTGGTTTGATTATGAATGATTTTGGTGCCTTTTGAGGGCTTATGTATATGTGCAAAAGGGATTATAGGTACATGTTGAAAAGGGTGAGAAAAACGGCTTATAAAATAGCCTATTTTCGTCCATACGGGCAGAGACATGGGCGTGTGTCTCAGCCGTGTGTGACACACGGCCAGCTAGCACAGTCGTGTGTCCCTTGTAGTTCAAAGGGTTACAAGTCAAGTTTTACACGGCCTAGCACACGGGCGTGCGGTTTGGCCGTGTGACCCAAGTTAGTAAGTTATACGAGTACAGACACGGGCTAGGACACGACCGTGTGTCCCTATTTTGAATGCCTACATGGCCTAAGACACGGGCGTGTCTCTTGGCCGTGTGAGTCATACGGCCTGGCCGCACGGCCGTGTGACCCCTGCAGTTGGTAAATTTTCATCTTTTCCCTAAAATTTCTATATGTTTCTGATTTAGTCTCGATTTGCTTCTAATGTGTTTTTAGGGCCTCGAGGGCTCGTATAAGGGACAATATGTATGCTATTGATTGGTTTTGTTGTGATTGACAATATGAATTAAATGTTTTAAAATTTCTTATAGTTTTAAAATGTAAACTCCGGTAATGCTTCGTAATCCTATTCTGACGAAAGATACGGGTTACGGGTGATACATTTTGAGTTTTCCTGGTCCGTCATTTTGGTTTCCCATATCATATTTGTCTTCAATCGTTGTGGTTTATCGGTAGAGTTTGGGTGTTTATTTTGCAAATTAGGTGTGGGTTTCAAAACTTTTCATTTCTTTTTACGAATTGTTGATTCAATTCTATCTAATTTGGTATTGATTTACTGTGAAACTCGACGATCTTTTTGTATGTTTCGATAATTGAAGATTTGAGGCCTGGGTTGTTTATAATAACCTAAAATTTAAGGTGTTATAGTTGGTTTCTGAAATGCCTTGATTGGTGGTCGGATTAGTATTTGAAAAACTCAAATTTTAAGTTGTTTATAGGTGGTTTCGTGACCACACGGATGGCCACACAGGCATGTGGAATCAGGAATTAGGATTTCCGTCAAATTATGGGTGCCACACAGTCTGGCCACACGGCCGTATGGCTGATTTAAGAATTTTAGTCGACCTCCACACAGTTGTGTCCAGTGGGCGCACAGGCGTGTGGCTAATTTAGGATTTAGGAATTTTGTTCGTTTCTCACACAGATGTGTGTTTTGGACACACGGCTGTGTCTGGTGGGCACATTGACGTATGAGACCTTCACACAGTCGCGACTGCCCTGTACCTTATTTTGGCGCATTTGGACAAAGAGTTACACGACCTAATCACATGGCTATGTACTTAGTCACATGGGTGTATGCCTCCTTTCACACAGGTGTGTGTCCTTCCACATGGGTATGTTGACCTCCCACACGGCCTAGGCATTTCCACATGGTCATGTGGCCCTATCTCGCAAAATTTTGTACTATGTTTTTTATTCGATAATGTTACTATGTGTTCCAACCTTTAACTAAGTCTTAGTAAGGGTGGTCGAGATTTTGTTTCGGTCTAGATTTGTGTGTAATTAGTAATCATAGCTTTAATTGATTGATTTAATGAGAGTTAATATATGTTATGCTATAAAATATTCTGTATCTGATCAATTGAGTATGTACATTTCTGATTTTGTCTGACTGTCTGTGATGTGTTCATCATTTCTGTAAAATTGTTCACATACATACGTTTGCATAAACATTTGGGTTGGGATATGAAGAAAAGAAAGTCTGATCTGATTTGGCAGCTTTAACGGTTTACTGTACAATACGACACTTCTTGCAACTCAGTTGCATACTGTTATTTGCGTGGCTTAGTTCCACATATGTGGTGTGTATGGTTGAATGGGCCTTTCGAGGTCCTATGTGGTGTGCATGGTTGGTTGAGCTTTTTATAGCTCATTCATGGTGTGAATAGAGGATGGAGAGGTGTTGGGCTAGACGGGTGGGATTATTCTTCTGTTTGTGCATACATATCACATTTGATCTGTCTATAGGATTGCTTGATTATTTGTGTAAAGGTTGTGTGCTCAATGTGTTCTGTACTTGTGTGCAATGAGTGATAACTTTGTAATACATCATGCCTTTTAATTGGTTGTTGAAATGGGTTGTTTCGAACACTGATTGAGTTCTTGTATAGTTAAGTATCTGCTTTGAAACACTACCATTGATTTAGTTTCCTCTATTGAACTGTTATTTGGAATTATGTTTTGTAACTCTGTCTTTTGTTACGTTTCGAACTCAAACTGAGCTCGTGTAACTCACCCCCTTAGTTTCCCTTTTTCAGGTACTTCCGTTTTCTGTAGCTGGACTCGGTATGCGGAGGCCTCGGACAGTCACGGTTAAACAAGTTAACAATTCTTCTTTTCACCCATTTTGATCTACTGTTTCGAACTGTAAGGTTTTATAAAAACTGAGGTACAAGTTCGATTTTGGATTTTTCTTGTAAATCTTTCTTTGTTCATAAATTAAACTTAACTGTAATTTTTCTGATTGAAATCTAAATGATTAAATGCTTTTGGTTTGAAAATAGAAAAATGTGCTTGTAATGGTTTGTTTTGTAAAATTTTCCTATGATCACTTCAGAGATCAATGTAACATCTGGGGTTTGGTCTAAACTTCTAGGCCAGGTTTGGGGTGTTACATTTGCCTACACGACCATGTGATCCACCCATACGGCCTTAACCCTTCCACACTTTCAGTGGACACGGCCGTGTAACCTTTATTTTCAGAATTTCCCAACTTTTGTTTTGATTCAATTTGATCCCTAATTGTTACCGATCTGGTTTTAAGCTTTTTTAATTCAATATAAACCCAAGAATGAATGTATTGTATGTTGTATTGATGATATATTAATAAATTATTATTGCATTGATATTTGAACTATAAATTGTAAATTAAATGTTCTGTTTTTGCTTGTAGCATCTTATAGCTCGGGTCCACAATGGATTGCATATGGGTTGTTACATGCTCAATATTGAAACATGTAATTGTTGCTGCAGTTATATGAGCAGTGTTTCATCCAATGCCATAAGCAATGCCCATTGTTTTTGGCATTGTGCAAGTCATATAACTTGCCTTAATTGGAATTTACAATCTTTTAACTAAATCACTTGGGTAATGATTTAGGTGATTTTATGGACCCCATATTTGAATATGTGAAATATTTGAAAATTGAATCAATCCAAATCAAGCAAATATGGTCCCTTAATTCATTGATATTGACTTCATTGACTTGAAGACATATCTTGTAAATCTTTGACTTATTCTGAACTCTATGAAAATATCTGTGAAGCCTTTTTTATTATGCTATTTTAATGGGATCTTTATTGTAAAAATATTTATCTTAGAAAACCTTAAACTATTATATATTAGAAGCTTGTGTAAGTTAGAAGAGTGGAGAGTTAAGCATTTAATATGTTCAGTAGTGTTAGCTTTGATTTTATATTATTTTGATATAACAAAAATATATTCCCGGTATAAAGTATTTCAATCACATTCAAATATATTTTCACGTGTTACAAACTCAAAACAGAGTTTCTAAATGACTTAAACTTTCTAAAAAAGTTTTTGAGTACCCCTAAATCCTTTATAATGTTTCTAAGCCATATTTTTCAAAGTTCCTAGCATTGTCTTGAGACAAGTTGAGTCTTATCTCGAGACACAAGCTTGTTTGTCTCGAGACAACAAAACATAGAAGCTAAGGTTTGCTTCAAAGGAGCCCTGTCTCGAGACAATCGACAAATTGTCTCGAGACATATGGCAAATTGTCTTGAGACTAGCCTATTGTGTCCTGAGACCTCAAGCTCCAACGGTTATATTTTCTTTTCTTCCTGTCTTGAAACATATTGCTATAGGTTGCATTAAATTGTCGAAATAAATGCTCTTAATCGCAAGAACCTCCCTCCAATGACTCCAAACATTCATAATTCAATGAAAGGGTATAAATGTCATTCAAGAACACTCATATGAAGACAAGAAACAAGTATACAAAGATTAATTGCTAAATTCCTATCAATACCTGTAACACCCTAATTTTTGGGGTTAGAAGATTTTAGATTTGTAGGTAATGTCAGTGGCTAGATCAGACAATTAGGTTAGTTTCTATGTTTTAGTGTCAAAATGGGCCTGCTGGTCTGGTGGTTGGTTGGTTGTGTGTTAGTGTACCTTTGGGTTCGGGTTCGAGTCCTCAAGTATGTGTTTTGAGGAATTATTGTATTTTACTTTTAGTGTTTATTTCGTGATTAAAATACATATTAGTTAATTTTTATTTTATTTTATTTTTGATAATTAAGGGAAAAAATATCTCCAAAATTAGTTTTTCTCACGTTCTCTCATTTTCCACGTTTATCTCTTCCTTTTTCTTTTCCCTATTACGATTGATTTTCTTTTTCTTTTCTTTTTTTGGGAAATTTTTCTTTTGTTTTTGGTTTCGGAAAGCTTCGATTTTCTTGTTATTAGGTCGGTGTATGGTTTGTTTACATTTTTCATTGACAAAATTTTTGGGTTCGTATTGAGGTCGTCAACGTGTGTCGATTGGTTTCAAGGCATTTTGATCACGAATCAAGTATGGGATTTGGACCTCTTTAAATTTATTTGTGAATTGTTGATTCAATTTCATGAAATTCGATAATTTCGTGTATGTTCTGAACTGTGAATTTTGGTGCCGATTTGCGATGGAATTCGACAATCTTTTTGGTGTGTTTCAGTAATTGAACAATTGAAGCTTGTGTCGTGTATAATTACTTGAAATTTAGTGTGTTATGGTTGGTTTTTGAAATGTCTTGATTGGGAGTCGATTTAGTGATTGGAAAACTCGATTTTCAGGCTGTTTGTAGATGGTTTTGTGACCACATGGGTAGCCACACAAGCGTGTGCCGATTCACACGACCATGCAGAATTGGGGATTAGGGTTTTTGGGATGATTTTGGTGCCACAGCCGTGTGGATAATTTTAGGGATTTAGGGATTTTTTTAGTTGTTTTTCACACAGGTGTGTGTTCTGGACTCACAGCCATGTTCTGTGGGCACACGGGCGTGTGAGATTTCTACTCGGCAATGTCTGCCCTACATCATATTTTAACACAAATGGACAGAGAGTTACATAGGCTATCCACAAGGCGATGTTCCCCAGACACACGGCCTAGGCACTTCCACAAGACCAAGGCATATGGCCGTGTGGCCATGTTTTGTAAATTTTTACTTTGTAGCATAACTTAATTCGTTATGTTTCTTATGTCATCCAATGATTATTGGGGCCTTTGTATAAGTATTAGGGTACGGCTTAGAGTTATGTGCTTATTCGTAAATGTAGTGTGAAACTTTTGAGTTGTTCAAACGTGTTTGTAATGTGCTTGTGAATTCAAACCTTGTTCGATGATAGGACCTGAGGTAATTTGCTATTGAGCTGTATATGTGTAAGGGCATTACTGATTCTGTACCCTGTTTCTATATGTCTGATTCTAAATGGTGTGCATTTTGCATTCGTATGGAAATTCTATAAATAACCGTCTGAATGTGAGTTTCTGTATCTGTGAGACTGATGATGCTTGATGTCCATTCATTCACGTGCATAAAATTGGGGTTTTAGTTGTGAAGAGAAGGAAGTCTGATCTGATTTGGCAGTTTCAACTACAATACGCCTATATAGCGGTTTACCTCATAGTATGATACATATGATAGCTTAGTTGCATACTGTTCTTTACATGGCTTAGTTCCATATTTGTGGTGTGTAGGGTTGGATGGGCCTTTTGAGGTCTTATGTGGTGTGCATGGTTGGTTGGGCTTTCTCTAGCTCATTTGTGGTGTGATTAGGGGACGGGGTGGTGTTCGATCGGTGGGTTAGGTTGTTTTATTAATCTGTTTTACATCATCACATACTTCTGGTTGCGCGAACAGCTGTTTGTCTGAAAGATACATTTACAATGATAAGATGTACTTTGATTGTTAGTTATGATTGGGATGTTGATTCCATGTGTGCATTTCGGTTTGTAGCTGTGTTGTAAGTACGTTTTGATATTAAACTGCTATTTGAAATTCTGTTTTGTAACTTGTCACTTGTTTCTTATTAAACTCACACTGAGCTCGTGCAGCTGATCACCCCTTAGTTTCCTCCCTTTCAGGTACTCTCGTAATCTGAAGCTGGACTCGGCATACCGGAGGTCTCGAAGTGACATGTTTTAAAATGAGCTAATTTGTTCCTTTTTTCAGTTCTTATTTTGTTAAGTCGTTTTCTATTGTAAACAATTATCAAAATTGTGGTATGAGTTTTGTTTTAGGTTTTTCGTAAATTTTATTTTTGACTAAATTTCAGAGACCGCGGAATTTTGTTCTCGAATAATTTAAACGTAACCTAAAATATACAATAAAAATTTTAAATGATTAAACGTTTTTATTTGAATTTGGAAAAGTGTGTTTGTAACTAGACTTTTGGATAATACGTTTTGTAAAATTCTTCTACGATTACTTCAGTGATCAATGTGACCTCCATGATCCGGTCAAAACTTTTAGGGCGGGTTTTTGGGCATTACAATACCCATTATTATTCTTATTTTCACATGTACAAACTTTTTAGTTTAGTTTTGATTCATTCTTTCAAGTGTTGCATTGCTAAAGTGCTTAATTATTGTATGTCTACCTTCTAGATGTGATAACTATTTCTCAATTTCATTTCTATTTTTTTGAGGATTTACTTAAGATTTTAGGTAGAAAAACTTAAAAGGAAGTGCCCTATCTTGTATTTTGAAAAGATAGAGTTTATAAAGGTTAAACCTTGTCCTCGAAAAGTTCAAATTAGTGAATTTGGAAAGTCCTTAGTCGTGGCAAGTTAAGATAGTAGAAATAGGAAATTGAGACCAAACCATTATAACTTATTGAGTCTTTATTGATTGCTATCTTTGCTTTAAATTTTTAAAACACTGAACCCCCTTTTAGTGATTATCGAGGTTAACAATTTGTATTTGATCTAGATATCTAGAGATGGTATTACTATTGTCACATCACAAAAATCGGGCTAGTAGAATCAAGATAGTAAATCGGGGGTTAGTGAATCAAAAATAATAATTGGGTTAGATAATTAAGATAATTAAAAATTAATTAAATAAAATATTAAAATAAATAGAATTACTAATTTTAGGTTAAGAAATTAGAATTGAGTGTTTGGGAATTAATTAGGTTAAAATGGATTTTAAAAATGAGATTGGATTTGAAAATAATTTTGAAATTGACTTTAATTAAAAAACAAGGACCAATTTGAAAAAAAAAGGAGAAAACTGGAGGTGGGTAAATGGACAATGGCCCAATAACAACCCCCACCACATCTTCTGTTCTATTCTTCATCTTCTTCAAAAATTTTCCAAACACCAAATCAAAGTTTTTATTTCGAAATTAGTTCATCCTTTTTTATTCCTAAGCTCTCTAAACACAAAATCTCTTTTCAATTTTGAAGAACACTGATGTTTTCATTTTTAAAATCCTCAAGAGATCTTCACACGTTTTTGCTCAAATTAGCTCCATAGCTCGTCGGTTGCGCAAAATTGAGGTGAGATTCTAACTTTTTATTATTAAACTAAGTGATTTGTTATTTTAATTTGATATTTAAATTATTTAATCAAGATCTCAATATATCACTGGATTTTAAGTTGATTTTTGGCTTGAAAATTGTAGATCTCGTATTTCATGGCTAAGCTTTGGTTTCTAACTCATTTTGATCTAATTAAAAGGTATTTGATCTTAATTTAACAAATCCTTAATGAATTTAAGCAAATTGAATGTTTTCCCCTTTTTTAAAGTTTGCATGAGCTTGATTTTTTCGAAAAAATTAGGTCGGTGTAATTGGGTAAAATTGATGGTTTAAATATGTAATTGGATGATATCTAGGATGTTTGGAATTGAAATTAAGGTTTAGAAACTAGATTTGAGTGGTGAAATCGTATTTTCGGCAAAACTAGCTAGTTTTCAATAAGCATGATAGATGAGTTATGGCCTGCATTTTTTATATGATTTAAATGTGTTTGAGGCTATTTATAATGTGTTTGTAATGTATTTAATGTGAATGCAAAGTTTCGGACTCGTTGGGATGTTCTACAAGC
Organism: Gossypium hirsutum; assembly: GCF_007990345.1. Taxonomy (NCBI): domain Eukaryota; kingdom Viridiplantae; phylum Streptophyta; class Magnoliopsida; order Malvales; family Malvaceae; genus Gossypium; species Gossypium hirsutum. The sequence goes on along the minus strand of NC_053424.1, from coordinate 17,701,117 downwards.
AAGGAAAAATACAAACAAAGGCTTATTTGGGTTTTTGCCATTAAAGTCAAGGTTGAAAGGTGAGTGGTTTGGTGTGATACAATTATGCACATATCAAAGTGTTAAAGGGGAGCTTAGGTAGCCTAATCACCTATACTAAGTTCCATGAGTAAGTGTTTCTACCTAAACAAATGATGATTTGCAAATGATGCCTAAATGTGGTATTTTATGTGATGTATATTGAGTTGACAATGAAAATGTTATGTGTGTAACGGCCTAAATTTCACGGGCACCAGAAAAGTGAGTGTAGGGCTTCCGTCTTAGGAAAATGAGTTCGTAAATATTTATAAAAAAATATTTACGAAGTTAGTTGTGAGTTGAATTAGATTTTAATTAGGTGAATTTATTTTTAATTAGAAGTAATTAGTAGAAAGGATTAAATTGAATAAAGCATAAAAGCTTAATCATAGAATAGAGAAAGGATAAAGGATTAAATTAGTAATTAAACTAAATTAGTGACATGTGTAAGTTAGAAAATAAATACATGTGCATTTAAATTATTAGTACAAATGTATATAATATATAAATTTACTTATAAATTAAGTAAAAGATATTTACTTCTTATTATTATTATTACTATTATTATATTTTATCTATTAATTGAGATAATGACAAATATATGGTGATGAATTATTACATGTGTACATGTGTGTATGAATACACATGTAGTATTTTTATTTGTATTAATTAGATATTTTATAATTAATTATTAATTAGTAAATGAAAGAAATAAAAGAAAAGAAAAAAAAAGGTGCAGAGAAGTCACGAAAATTAGGGGAAAGAAAGAAGAAAAGAAAAGAAAAAGGAGAAATTAGGGTTTGAAAGCTTGAAAGTTAAATTGGTAAGTCAATTAAGTCCCTTTCTTAGTGATTTTGATGTTTTTGAAGTTCTAAAGTTGAATACTTTTGAAATTTGTGAGAAAATACTGAAAGATGATAGACTTTTAAGTAGGGTTTATGTTGAACTAATGATGAAATTGGGGGTTTAATTGATAGAAATTCAAAATTATGGAAAATGATAAAAATTTGATGGTTATATTAAAGTTTTGATGGAAATTGAATAAGGAAATAATATGAATTATAAAAAGGAAGAAGATGAAAATAGTTAGGACAAATTTGGGATTTGGGTTAAAGTTGCATGGAAAGCTATTATTTTCTATAAAATATGTGTGTTATTAATTAATTATAATTATGCTAATTTTCGTAGCAAACAAAGATACCGAGACGTTGAATGCGAAGGGAAAAGAAAAAGTGATCGAGGAGTAGCTCGAGAAAATATCAGTTTGTATTACCTTAATTCAAGTTATTTATTATTAAATATTTAATTTCAATATATGTGCATGAAAAATGAAATTGAGGTAAGTAGTGATATTTGAATTGAATGAGAATTGGATTTGATTGATGAATGTATATATGTGTGAAATTGAATTGTATAATGATTTGTGGTGAATTTGAAATTGTAATTGAATTATTATTGTGATTGATTTGAATTCAAATGATTATGATCAACTGAAAGTGAAAGTGATATGTATATGTGATTCCGATAACCTATTAACTAGTCAGGCTAGAGTGGATATAGTTGGCATGCCATAGGATAAGAAGAGTTCAGAGATTCTTCGACCTTGAGTCGATGAGACACTTGGTGTGTCACATTTGCTTCGAATAGATTCGATGAGGTGTTGGTCGCCACTTTGCTTCGGCTTAGCCGATGAGATGTTGGTTGTCACTTATTTACTTCGAACTATCCGATAAGGAGTTGGCCGCCATTCTAGTGTGTTTGGTTGGATCCGTGTATCCTCCAAAGTCCGAGTTATGTTAATAGGGGAAATATATGTGAAGAGAAAAATCAAATGAAATTGATAAATTGAATTATTGAATGAAATGAGAAAATGATATTGTAAGATGAAATGAGAAATGCAATTTGTGCTATGAGATTGAAGGCATCAAACCAAGGTTCATGAATTATTCATATTTGAAATGTGAATTGGATATTTATATGTGATTGAAAGATGAACCAAAGGTTCATAAATAGTTGGTAATCTTATTGATGAGATATTGATTCAAATAATGAAAATGATACAATGGAAATATGATAACTTGGTACAAATTATATGTATGATTTGTTAATTATCTATGCATGTTTATGATATTTTATATTTGCTAAAATTTGAATTATGGTAATGCCACTGAGTATTTCCAATACTCAGCGCACGGTTTGTTTCTGTGCGCAGGCTAGGTAAAGTTGAAGTTCGGTTCAACATCCAAGTCAATCCCAACCTCAGCTTAATTTCTGGTGATGAATCTATCTTTTGGAAATGTGGCATGTATTAGGTTTTGTTTTAGTCACTTAAATATATTTTATGTTTTGGATGTAAGGTAATTTGAAATTTTTAAGAATTATTTGAAATGAATAAATGAATATTATTTGATCAAGATTTATAAGTCAATGTTTTGGGCATGAATTAAGTGTGTTTAATATGTTAAAATAGCTTAAAAATGGTGAAAAATTAGCTTTTCACACGGCCAAGTCACATGGGCGTGTGCCCAGGCCGTGTGGCAAAGTCAGAATTGCCCACAGGTTAATCCCAATGCTGTGTGAGCAAGTCAAATCTGCCCACGAGTTGGCCCCACGGCTATGAGAGCCCTACGAGCAGGCCACACGGGCATGTCCCAGGCCACACGGGCGTATTCCCCTATTCTCAAGGAAAAGTTTCCAAAGTTTCTGGTCTAGTCCCAAATCACTTCCTAAACTTATTTTGGGCCTCGTAGGTCCATATTAGGGACTTAAAGATGGAATTTTAGAAATTTTAAATTGAAATACAGATTTATGACTCGTTTTGTTTGTTTATTAGTGCTTAATTTCGATAATGCCTCGTAACCCTGTTCCAGCACAATGTGTTTATGACTGAAAATGATATGAGTCTTGCTGATTTTATGTACACTATATGAGATCTATATGTTGTGGTTATTTGTGCATAATGTGAGCACTTGTAAGTACGTGATATGATATTAGAATATATGATATGAACATGAGTTGTGTGACATGTGAAAGTGCATATAAAATAGTAAGTATACATGTTTAAGTGGATATGTTGAAGGTTGTGTTTGGAGGGTATACTTGGTTGTGTTCGGATGTTACATATATGGTTGTGTTTGGAGGGTAAATTTGGTTGTGTTTAGAAGGTACATATTGTGATATCCCGAATTAGGGCCTAAACGGAATAGTGGTTTCGAAACCACAATTCTAAAGTAGAAAAATTTATTCCGATTAATTTTTATAATTTATTGAGTGATTAGATGCATGTGTTAGAATATCGATAGACAATTTTATGAATTGAATGTCTAATTTGCCTATTAGGACTTAATTGCAAAAGTTAATAAATATGAGTTTTAGATGTTAAAGGATTTAATTGAAGAGCATAATTGAAGTAGAGGTCCTTAAATGGTAATTATACCATTAGGTTTTCATGGACAAAAGTGAGCATACATAGGTAGAAATAACCAAAGTTTTTAATGAAGGGTATTTTAGTCATTCGGTAATTAAAATATTAAAAAAAGGAAAAAGATGGCAAAATATGTCCATCTTCTTCATTAGGACGAAATTTCAAGGGTTCTCCATATCTAGGTTTTGTTTCAAGCTTCCAAGCTCCATAGTAAGTGATTCCAAGCCCCGTTTTTAATGTTCTTTATGTTTTTGTAGTCTCGGTAACTTGATTTAGCTTATTCTAGCAATAATTTAATCTAGGGTTTATATTTGGAAAAATACCCATAGGTGAAATGTGTTTATTTTGATGTTTTATGTTAGAATATGAAGCTTTAAATTGTGTTAAACAACTTTTCCTAAACGATTTTACGTGAAAACGAGTAAAATGACATAATCGGTAAAAATACCTAAGTTTATAACTACATGTTAGAGTGAGAATTTGATGTTGCCATAGAAGGGATAAATGATCTGCATTCATAAAACATAATAATTCTGGAAAAAATTTACTTTTTGAGCTTTGGGGCAAAAGTGTAAATATGTAAAAGTTTAGGGGCAAAATTATAATTTTTCCAAAGTTAGAGTTAAGGACTATTTTGATAAATGTGAGTATTAAATCAGCTAAATGTGTTATTTTAGACCAAGAAAGAAGTGGAATCGACCTTGATCGGGGAAAGGAAAGATTGTGGACTAAATTGCAAAATTTCTTTATTTTGTATCGAGGTAAGTTCAAGTGTAAATGTAGTAACATAATTTTCATTTTAAGTAATTTAATGTTATTTATATGATATGATGATTAATATCATGAAATATTATGCTTTGTGGTTATTATTAAGTAATATGCAAATTTATGTGTGCTACTTGTTAAATATGAATTGCTATCGAGTATCGGTTTCGATATTCCGTGGAAAACGGAAAAGATGTGTGATCTAGGAAAAATCCCATTTGAACCTTGGGAATAGATTAGAATACAAGTGACATGTCCCTAAGATATTTGAGTTCCGAGCTTATTGAGTTGAGTCCGAGTTCGTGAGATGTAACTAGGCATCCGAACTCGTTGAGTTGAGTCCGAGTTCACTTATGGGCAGGTTACATGGTAGCTTGGCTACATAATTTTCGCAGGCTATTGAGTTTATCTAGCTACGAGCATGGCACTTATGTGCATGAAATCCGTGTATTCGAATCATATTCCAATGTGTTCAATGGGTAAATCTTAAGTGGATAAGGTGAGTACCTAAAACAAAGGTGACATTTTGGTAAGTGTGGTGAATGAGAAAATTTTTACAGGTATGTACTTAACCCTCGGGTTGAGACTTCAATATAACAATAATATGATAGGATCATGAATGAGAAATATGATATGAATGCTTTGGTGATATTATGCAAATGTGGATTTCGTATTATTGCATGGTTATGTTACTTGCTATTTACATGTGAACTTACTAAGCAATTATGCTTACTCCTTCCTCTCTATTCTTTGTAGTTTTGTCAAGCTGGCTAGGAGATCGGGAACGGTCGGATGCGCGCTCACACTATCAACAAACTATTTCGGTATAATGACTTGTATATTTTGGGAATATGGCATGTATACCATTATAATCATTTTGTGTATATAATCTTATGATATGGCTCATGGATGGCATGAAAATGTTTGAGACTGATTAGCTATTGGAGTGGCTAATCAATATTATATTTGATAACACGTATGCTTTATGTGCTAACTAATCTATGGAAATCCATAAAATGGTGAAATTGGCTATAAAACAGAATCATATAGCAGCAGTGACGTGAGTTTGAAAAATCACTAAAAATAGTATAAATAGAATAAGATGATGAATAAAATATGGAATTTAATCTTAATGAATCTATTTTCATATGGAAGAAACAAAATAGGTAAAAGAGTTGTATTTTATGAGATATTTACGTTTTGGTGAAACAGGGTCAGAGCGATTTCTAGATTCCCTGTTCTGACTTTAGAAATTCATCATAAATTGTGTGAAAATAATTAGAGTCACAATTTATATTTATGGATTCCTTATTGAGTCTATTTTTAGGAAAAACAAACGACATGGTCATTGGATCTTTGTAAATGAAGAAATTTTATTCGTAGTGCACAGGGGTCAGAGTAGCTGAACCCTGAAACAGGGAAGACTTTAACTAATAAACTGTACTAATTGGCCCTACCAAAAATTCTAGAAAAAAATTAGTAAGTAGATATATGAGTTTAGTTTCAGGGAAAATTAAAATAATTTGATTTTGGCTTTCGTAACTCAAGATATGATTTTTTTAGCAACTGTGACGCAGATGGACAGTTTACTACGAGAATTGTTTAAACTTGTTTAAATGCTAAAATAAGTTTAGTAAACTTATAGTTGTGTTTGGAGGGTAAATTGGTTGTGCTTGGAGGCTATGATTGGTTGTGTTTGGTGGGTGATAGCTTTATACTACACATTATATTGGTCATATTTGGAAATCTGGTTATCCCTTTGTAACACCCCTAATCCGTATCCGATACCAGAACAGGGTTACGGAGCATTTCCAGACTTACAGATCAAACAATCAAACATTTCATGTTAATTTCTCATTCAATTCAAAAACCATTCATAATCAATCATATAGTCCCTAATACGAGCCCTCGAGGCCTAACATAGACATTAAAAATAGTTCAGGACTAAACCGAGTACTCAAGAAATTTTTCAGAAAACATTGAAATATTTCAAAGTGCAGGGGACACACGCCCGTGTCTCAGGCTTGTGGGCATTTGAAATGGGGACACATGGCCGTGTCCCTACCCGTGTCCATACCTGTGTAACTCACTGACTTGGGTCACACGACCGTGTACCCTTCAAAATGGCCTCACACGCCCGTGTTCCAGGTCGTGTGCTAGGCCGTGTGAAAACTGGAGGGTATACTAACTTGTGCCACACAGCCAAGCCACAAGCCCGTGTGCTAGGCCATGTGAAGCTACTGACTTGTTTTCTATAAAAATTACAGGGGACACACGGTTGTGTCACCTGGCCGTGTGTTAGACACAGCTGAGACACACGCCCGTGTCTCTACCCGTGTGGACAAAAATAGACAATTTTTCAAGCCATATTTCTCACTCAAATTTAGTACCAACTTAAGTCAACAATTTGCATATCATTAAGTCATAATTAAGCATTCAACCCAACCAAAATCATACTTAAAACATGCAATATCATCACATACAACCATGATACCCATAGACACCCCAATTGACCATTTATAATCATGCCAATTATGCGACCCAAACTTACTTAAATGGTCAAACACATATATGCATCATTTACCAAACATAGCATGTATGACACTTATCAAGCTCAACCATTTGGTACCCAAAATACCAATCCATACACTAGCACATTCATATGATAAATATACATCAAATATGATAAGGCCAATTACACATATATATACAAAAAAATATACCCAAAATACAATCCAAATCATTTGGCTAAAATATAACAAAACATATAGGCTATCATTAGCCAAAATGACCTATACATTATAACCAAAATTATAAAACCATGAGTACCAAAATAGCCGATAGATAGTGTGATGATATCTCCGACAATTTCCAACCCGAACGAGCTTCCGATATTTACGTAAACAAAGAAAGTAACACAAAGTAAGCATGAAATGCTTAGTAAGTTCGTAACTCAAAAATAAAGCTTACCACTTCAGTTTATAAGCACAATCTAATTAAGCCAATCCAACATTTTTTTGGCCTTAGCCTAAATAATATTAACCTTTCAATTTTAAATATCACATAAACTAACAATTCATCTCAAAACATCATAGCATAAGTACACACTACTTAAGTGCATTCACATTTTCAGGCATGTGACTAAGCATATTTCGATCATCCAAAACTCATACCTTTCCATACTTTTATAGCAATTTAATTGAAGCATTTGCCGATCTTTCCATCTTCTCATACCCATTTAATCACAGTTTAAGTAAGTGAAACAAAGCATATCACAACTCAATTTGGCCCAAAAGCCTAACACATAATCATCAACCAAGTTAGCTATTTATTCATATGTCATAAATATATACCATTTCCACGTATTTCGCATACATACTTGTACTTGTTCGTATCAAACTCATAACCTCGTAACATCACTGTGCTCGTTGAACCACTTAGAATAATATCAAATACGCATGTATCGTGCACACTATGTGCCAACACGTGGTCGAAACCACTACTATCTCATATCTCATATCAGTGCTCTCTCTCGAGCTATATGTGGGTCTACTCACACAAGCTGTCAGTCAAGATGTAGCTAGATGGTGCTGCTCACACAAGCTGTAAAGTAACTGCAACACATGTCGGAAACTCAGCCACCGATAGGACGTACAAGACCAGCACCCAAAACACGGTAACCCCTAATGACATGTCATTTGTATCCTCTATATTCCTAAGGTTCCCACGGGGTTCGATAGTCGCCAAAACTTTGTTGGATTTTTTCGTAGTGTCGCAATATCAATAATATGACACAAAAGCATTTAACTCAATTATAATTTAATGCTAATTAAATATACCAACTTAACTCGACGAGTTTGCGTAGATTCAAAGGCGATTAATCTGAGATTTTCTCTTTGCCTCGATTTAACTCCGTACGAGGTCTAACCATATCTATACGAATGAATTTAACTTAATTCAATACAAATCCCATATTTTTGGCAAAATTACCATTTTGGCCTTATACTTTTAATTCTTTGCAATTTAGTCTCTAAGCTCGGAAAATGAAATTCGTTCAATTTTATCCCTACCCAAGCCTAGTCGAATATTAAACATGCTCATAGCAGCCTATATTTTCCCCATATTCACACTTTTACCACACAATTTATCACATTTCTCAAATTAATCCCCAATTAATAATTTCATAAAAAATTCCTTTACAAAAGTTGTTTATTTAACAACAACCATTCTTTTTATACCATTAAAATTCAAAACCCTAACATATTCATCAATGGAAAAACTCACATACTTTAATAGTTTTTCAAATTGATCCCCGAGCTAGCTAGGTTAAGCTACAACGATCCCGAAAAGTAAAAATAATTAAAAACGGAACAAAAACGCACCTACATGCACAAGAGAGAGATGGTCGAATGTTGAAGCTAAAAAATGGTGTTTTTCTTCCTTCTACAATCGACCAGGAGAAGATGGACAAGGAAATGGGATTTTTGTTTTATTTATTTTATCTTTTATTACTTAATTACAAATTTACCCTTACCTAACATTAAAAATAACAAAATTGCCAACCGCTACACACCACAGAATTTGCAGCATGGCTGCTAGAACAGATAATGTGACAGAGTCACCAGATACAGATAATCGTGGCAGAGCCACCAGAACAGATATATGTGGCAGAGCCACTAGATCAGATATTTGTGGCATAGCCACCAGGACGCTTCCTCCATAATATAACCCATGTCCCCATGCAACAGAAATAATATGCCATGGCATACGTATACAGAAACAAAACATCATGCTTTTCAGAAAAAAAATAACCTTAGGGGTATAACGGTAATTTTGCATACATAGGGGTGTTCAAGTAATTTCACTATTCTTAAGGTTTTCATACATAACATAGCCATTTACGTACGATCAGAAACACTTACTGCGTTTTCTTACCAACTTGGGCCCGTTGGCCCATTATCCCGTTTTTGGCCCATTAAGCCCAAAAATATCGAAATGCACAGAATCGCGCACTCTGCACTCTTATCACTTTAATTTACCATATACATCAAACTATTAATCTCATGAGCATTCACACACTCGCAAGATCTCAAAATATCGGCTTTTCAGCATTTCAGCTTTTCGGCTTGTGCCGATCTAGTCTATAAGAAGGTGTTAGTTACACACCTGTTTGCGACGATATGCTGACGAGATCCACACACGAACCGCCTACAATTGGATTACTAACACGTTAATCTAACTATTCAAATACGAACTACGTATTAACCCCTTACAATATTCGGCCAACCACACCTACAGATCAGAGTAAGCTTATAAGAAATCAATAAGCAACTCATTAACAATTTTTTGTCAGTGTTTACCACATAATCATAATTTCACTGCAAGCTGTCTTCCTGAGCAACAGTCACTAAATCATTTATAACTGGAGTTACGAAACTCCAAATCAAGTACAGTTAATTTTACCTGAAAATAGACTCATATATCTTCTATCCATAAAAATTTCAGAATTTTTGGTTTAGCCAATCAATACCAGATTTTTCTCAAAGTTTCTCATGTTTCACTGTTTGACTAATCTGACCACTCTTCATTACGAATAAAATTTCTCATTATACAGAATTCAAAATATGTTCTTGTTTATTTCATTTGAAACTAGACTCAATAAGATTTAATTACATAATTTATTCAGCTTCTAATTCATCTCCCACAATTTATGGTGATTTTCCAAAGTCACATTACTGCTGCTGTCCCAAGCAGATTGGTTTACTGCTGCTGTCCCAAGCAGATTTATTACCAAATCACTCTTTCACACATACCTTCATGCATGTTATTTAAACATGTATATCACCAATCAATCATCACATATCTTTGATTTTACTTAAGTATAATCTCCATTTCATCATTTTAAAGCACAACATGTTAGCCGATTTTTCCCTTTAGCATCTAAGGCACATGCATGCTCATTTGTTTGGCTCAAGTTCACCTATCTTCCATTTTTCATCAAAAGAATATGAAACAACAACCATTTCCTTCATTTTAATTCATGACTAAATGCTCACAACACAACTAAAAACCAAAATATGCTTCAAGAGTTAAGGTAGAATCAAGAAGAACTCATGAACCTCAAAATAGAAGCAAGGTACCAAGAACTTACCTTCAATTTTCCTCCTCCTAGTGACTGAATACTCAAGAGCTTTCTCCTCTCCTTTCTCTTCTCTAACTTTCGGCTATGATGAACAAAGATGGACAAAACTTTTTTCTTTTCATCCTTTGGTTATTTTATTACCCAACATTTTATGACACAAAATAACCTATATTATTTGTGCCATACCTATGCCATAATGTCAATAAAAAAATGCCATAATGCTGATCATGCCCATCATGGAACATTTACCTAACCCATTATCAATTTTTTATCAATTTGTACCATAAATTATGGATATCTAGTGCACATATTGTCTTCAACAACATGATGGTCGGCCATTTCTTGTAAAATGGGAGGTTTGACATGCAAATCCTCCTATTTTGCACTACTATTTATTTGGCCACTACAAATTAGCCTATAGCATTTTCAAACATTTTCATATAGGTCTTATTTCATAATTTCACTCACAAATGACAAAATCAAAGCATGAAATTTTGCCAACATTCACAGAATTCCCGAAAATTGGGGCATTACAACTCTACCCCCTTAAAGAAATTTCGGCCTCGAAATTTACCTAATCCAAATAGTTGAGGGTATTGTTGACGCATAGTCTCTTCTGATTCCCAAGTAGCTTCTTCCCTTCCATGATTACACCAAAGCCCTTTCACTAACGAGACAGATTTCCTTCTGAGAACCTTAACATCTCGAGCCAATATTTGCACAGGCTCCTCCTCAAAGGTCAAATCAATCTGAACTTCAATTTCTGCAACTGGCAGGACATGAGCAGGGTCAGAACAATAACGCCTTAACATGGAGACGTGAAAAAATCGTGAATCCTGTCTAACTCTGGAGGCAATTCCAACTGATAAGCCACTGGGCCTACTCGCTTCAAAACCCGATAAGGCCCAATAAACCGCGGACTCAACTTGCCCTTCTTACCGAACCTTAATATCTTCTTCCAAGAAAAAACCTTTAAGAAGACCATATCACCTACTGAGTACTCAATCTCCTTACGCTTCAAATCTGCATACGACTTTTGCCTATCAGATGCTTCTTTTAACCGGTCCCTAATTATTCTGACCTTATCCTCAGTATCAGCTACCAACTCTGGTCCAAGAATTTGTCGCTCTCCTAGTTCAGTCCAACAACTAGGTGTACGACACCTTCGTCCATACAGTGCTTCATACGGTGCCATTCGAATACTTCCCTGGTAACTGTTATTGTACGCAAATTCTGCCAACGGCAAGTAATCCTCCTAACTACCTCGAAAGTCAATCACGCATCCCCTCAACATGTCCTCCAGAATCTTAATAACCCTCTCTAACTGACCATCAGTTTGGGGATGGAAAGCCGTACTAAAGTTCAATCGCGTCCCCAACGCCTCATGCAACTTTTGCCAAAACTGAGATGTGAATCTGGGATCCCAGTCAGAGACAATCAAAACTGGGACTCCATGAAGTCGTACAATCTCCGCCACATACAGCTTGGCTAACTTTTGAAGCGAAAAGTCAGTACGTACAGGTATGAAATGGGCTGATTTGGTCAACCTATCCACAATCACCCACACCGAGTCTTTCTTTGATGGTGTCAAAGGCAACCCACTCTCAAAGTCCATGGTTACCCTCTCCCACTTCCAAAGTGGTATCTTCACCGGCTGTAACAGTCCAGAAGGTAATTGATGCTCAGCTTTCACTTGTTGGCATGCCAGACATTTTCCTACAAACTCCGTTACTTCTCGCTTAAGTCCAGGCCACCAGTACAATTCTCATAAGTCGTGATACAACTTATTCCCTTTAGGATGCATGGCACATAGCCCCCCATGAGCTTCCTTCAATATTGTCTGCCTTAAATCAGAGTCCCTCGGAACACAAATTCTCCCTCGGAAACACAGAACTCCATCACCATTTAAACTGAACTCAGAAGTTTCCCCTTCCTTAACTTGTTGAAAACAAGCAACCAAAGACTCATCTTCCAACTACTTTTCCTTAATCTGGTCCACTCAGGTTGGCCTTACTTGGAATTTCAGCCAACAAACTGCCATCATCATGCAGACTCAAATGAGAAAACATTGCTCTCAGATCAGATACGGTTCTACGACTTAAAGCATCGGCTACCACATTAGCCTTGCTTGGGTGATACTCGATCGAACAGTCATAATCCTTAAGCAACTCAATCCATCTCCTTTGCCTAAGGTTCAGCTCTTTCTGAGTCAACAAATACTTAAGACTCTTGTGGTCTGTGTATATAATACACCTCTCCCCGTACAAGTAATGTCTCCAAATCTTAAGTGCAAATATCACTGCCGCCAACTCCAAATCATGAGTAAGATAGTTTCCTTTCGTGAGGTTTAAGCTGTCGTGATGCATATGCAACCACCTTACCCTCCTGCATTAACACACAGCCCAAACTCACGTGTGATGCGTCACTGTACACAGTAAAATCCTTCTCAGACTCCGGCTGAATCAACACAGGTGCTTCAGTCAGAACTTTCTTCAACTTCTCAAAAGCTTCCTGCTACTTCTCAGTCCATACAAAGGGTACTCCTTTCCTTATGAGTTTCGTCAGAGGTGCTGCCATCACAGAAAAACCTTCCATAAACCTTCTGTAGCATCCTGCCAACCCTAGGAAACTTTGAATTTCCGACACCGTCCTAGGTGGCTTCCACTCTAAAATTGCTTCAATCTTTCGATGGTCCACCTTAATCCTTTCGGCAGAGACCACATGTCCTAAGAAGGTTACCTCCCTCAACCAAAATTCACACTTGCTGAACTTCGCAAAGAGTTCCTTCTCCCTTAACACTCGCAGCACTATACGGAGATGCTCATCATGTTTCGCTTCAGTTTCAGAATATACCAGGATATCATCAATGAAGACGACTACGAATCGATCCAAGAATGGTTGGAACACTCGATTCATCAGATCCATAAATGCTGCAGGAGCGTTCATCAGTCCAAATGGCATAACCAAAAACTCGTAATGACCATACCGAGTCCTGAATTTCGTCTTATGGATATCCACCTCCTTGACCCTTAACTGATGATATCCAGATCAGAGGTCGATCTTAGAAAATACAGAAGCCCCTCTAAGCTGGTCAAACAGATTGTCAATCCTTGGCAGTGGATACTTATTCTTAATTGTCAGTTTGTTCAACTGGCGATAATCAATGCACATCCGCATTGTACCATCCTTCTTCTTCACGAATAGCACTGGTGCTCCCCATGGAGACACGCTTGGCCTAATGAAGCCCCTATCCAACAACTCTTGAACTTGTGCCTTTAGCTCCACCAACTCCTTCGGTGCCATTCTATACGGTGCGATAGACACTGGTGCTGTTCCAGGCAATAAGTCGATTCCAAACTCCACTTCTCGGTTTCGGAGGTAATCTTGGAAGCGCCTCCAGAAAAACATCTTGGAACTCCTTTATAGTCCTAACCTTATCCACTGACAATCTTTCCCCTCCTGACTAACTTACAAATGCCAAATAGGCCTCACAACCTTTCTGAATCCACTTCTCGACTCTTAATGTCGACACCACATTGGACAAATAATCCCTTCACTCACCTATCACCATAACCTTCTCATCCTTTGTGGTCCTTAACACCATTCGTTTAGCAGCACAATCCAGGGTCGCCTTATGCTTAACAAGCCAGTCCATTCCCAAAATAAGATCAAACTCTCCGAACGGTAACTCCATCAGATCTCCAGGGAAAATCTTACCTTGAGTTTCTAAGGGTACATCCCTATACAGTTTGTCTACCCTAACCAAGTGACCCAAAGGACTTAGTACAGATACCCCACTCACAATCTCCTCAGAGCAGTCCAAGTTGTCCAAAATCCGTTTGTGGCCTCCAACTAATATTCTGCCACATTCGAGGCTATACCAGACACTCCGCTCCGTTAGCTCGAAGTCGTTCAAAAATAGATCCCCGAACTCCATTGCCTATACTTGCCCCGGCAACCCTTTCCAGAACACGAAGCATTGCCTGTGACAGGGCATCATCCTCGGCACCGCAGTCATGAGACTCTACCTCTGTTGCCGGTGGTACCGGTGCATCCACCGCCGGCATATGTCTCAAAGACGAAGATCTCACTCGAGCACTTCCTCGGCCCCGTCCACGACCTCTTGTACTCATATCGTATTATCTTGATTATAATTTTTTATGCATCAATTAATATTCCAGTGTTTATTACAGATGTTTTATGAATCAGACAGTAGTTCAGAGTTTGTCTTCGTAGAATCGAAGTCTAGCTACAGTTTCAGTCTCTTATCAGATTTTCCTATGGTTTCAGTATCATCCTATCTAGAGTATCCTAATAGGGTTTCAACACAGATAGATAATTCAGGAAAATATTCAGAAAAGTTCAGAGTAATACTTACAGGCTTGGGCTGGAGATTCGGAATGCCACCTTCTAAAGATCTAAATTTTGAAAATCGCGTTTTTCGTAAAAAAATTTTGTTTTTGAAAATCTTTTTTTTTGTAAACCCATTCCACAACCGAGTTATTGCAACCTAGACTCTGATACCACTAAATGTAACACCCCAAACCCGGCCTAGATGTTATGACCGGATCCGACATGCCACATCGAAGCGTTCAAAACATTTTATATTGTTGATCCAGAAAAACTTACTTAGTGATTTAAAAGAAAATTTCATTATAGGTTAAAGTGAATGGAAGCTATGCACCAGGTAGGAAACCGGAAAAGAGGTGGTGAGTCCATCGGACTACTTAAGTACCAAGCTCCCTTCGGATCCAATCCTAGACATGAATACCGCCATTGTCACACCTTAACGTCATGGATATTTCTAGGAAACCGATTTGATTAAGTCATTTTTAGGAAAAGTGATTAATTTTGGAAAATACTTTCATTGCGAAAGCTTTGCTTGTTGTCGTGTTATTTTGAAATCAATTGTTGTTTTTGAAAACGCGCCCTAAAGCTATCCAATTTTAACAGTTAAAATAAGTAATACCTATCTTAGTAATACATATTAAAACCATCAAACATAATTAAGCGGCCTTATTACATTTAAAAACCCAAAACTTCAAACGTAAATAAAAGGATGTCTAGTTCACCAGAAAAAAATGAAACTTTTAGAACAGGTGGCCACTCCAAATTCCCTCACAGCTCCAAGCCCACTATGGTTGGGGATTACCTGTGTGGATGAAAATAAAAGGGGTGAGTTTGAGGAAACTCAGTGTGTAAATTAACCCAACCATAGCCTATATCAGCTCAAACCACAGAAATAGAATAAGTTGGCCTTAGCCCAGAACAGAATTCAGAATAAAGCCCATAGGCCCATAACAGAACAGAACAGATATTACATGTTTATGCAGAAACCCAACCATATCCAACCGTATACACCTCCGTACCAACCTTACACCGTGTGGGGAGACAACTCGACCCACCCAACCGCTACACACCACAGAATTTGCAGCATGGCTGCCAGAACAGATAATGTGACAGAGTCACCAGATACAGATAATCGTGGCAGAGCCACCAGAACAGATATATGTGGCAGAGCCACTAGATCAGATATTTGTGGCATAGCCACCAGGACGCTTCCTCCATAATATAACCCATGTCCCCATGCAATAGAAATAATATGTCATGGCATACGTATACAGAAACAGAACATCATGCTTTTCAGAAAAAAATAACCCTAAGGGTATAACGGTAATTTTGCATACATAGGGGTGTTCAAGTAATTTCACTATTCTTAAGGTTTTCAAACATAACATAGCCATTTACGTACGATCAGAAACACTTACTGCGTTTTCTTACCAACTTGGGCCCGTTGGCCCATTATCCCGTTTTTGGCCCATTAAGCCCAAAAATATCGAAATGCACGGAATCGCGCACTCTGCAGTCCTATCACTTTAATTCTTTAATTTACCATATACATCAAACTATTAATATCATGAGCATTCACACACTCGCAAGATCTCAAAATACCGGCTTTTCGGCATTTCGGCTTTTCGGCTTGTGCCGATCTAGTCTATAAGAGGGTGTTAGTTACACACTTGTTTGCGACGATATGCTGACGAGATCCACACACTAACCGCCGACAATTGGATTTCTATTTTCATAACTCAATATATGAATTAGCGACTATGACACAGTTAGCCAGCTTGTCTGGAAATTTTGAAATAAATTGTTTGAACTGTTTAATTAATGAATTAAGTCCGTTAACACCTCGTGCTCGACTCCGACGATGGCCTCGGCTACGGGGGCATTACAGCTTTTAGATTATTTGCTTGTTAAAAATTCAATTTACGATTTATGCTAATGAGAAGCATAACTTTAGGTTATCAAATATTCCATGAATAATTGTGTGAGGTGTGTTTGGTGATTGGCGTGCTTTGTGGTGGTTTTAATGGAGAGTCACTTCGATGACTAATGTGATGTTTGAAATTCGGGTCGAACCGTCTTGGTCGGGTTTGGGGCGCCACATCTACCAAGAGAAAATATCCATAAGAAGCTCAAGATAGAAGCAAATTTTCAATTATGCCGGGAGAAGGTCATTCTATCATGAAGCCTTTTTATTCAATGACAACAACTATTCTTATTGGAAGACAAGAATGAAGCTATTCATTCAAGCAAATGATTATGAAGTATGGAGGGTGGTCACAAATAAGTCATTCATCCCAAAGAAAAGAGTTGACAGTGTCATTGTTATCAAGAAGGAAGATGAATGGGATGAAGTTGATATTAAGATGGTGCAACTAAATGCTAAAACCATGTACACTATATTTTGTGCCCTTAGTCCCAATGAATACAATATGCTCTCATTGTGTGACAATACTAAGGAGATATGGGACAAACTTAAAGCCACTTATGAGGGCACAAGTAGAGTCACAAAATCCAAGATTAGTCTCCTCATCCTTGATTATGAGCTCTTCAAAGAAAAATTAGATGAAAAAAATCCAAGATTAGTCTCAAGGCTTTTGGGAAGACTTATGTCAACAAGGAGATGGTGAAGAAGATGTTGAATAGTCTCACAAAATCATGGGAAGCTAAAGTGGCGGCCATAGAAATAAAGATCAATCATAATGCTCAAAAGACCAAGGAAGCTCTAAATAAAGTGGGGGTGACATTCAAGTCTACCACTCATGACAAAGATAATGATTCTAGCAATAATGACGAGGAGGAGGAGGAGGTGGCTATGTTTGCAATAAAGTTCAAAAATTCATGAAATTACAAGAAATTCGTTCAAGTGTTAAACTATTCATCAAAATATAAAATTTTCTTCAAATATAGAGAGATATGAACAAAAATACAAGATTTGAAAAATGGCATTGAGCAAGATATTAGACAGATCCATCTTTTATTCAAGCCAAACCTTGGAAAGAAATTTTGACCTGAGCTCAACTTGACTTTATATTTTTAAATAAAATAATTATACTTATAAATTAATAAATAAAAGAGAATTCTCAGGAAAAAATATTTCTCATTTCCTATAACTTATTCCTATTAGTTTAAAAATCAAATTCATTTACTCGAACTTAAAATTTAGAATTCAAAATAGGAAAACCTAATTTCTAATAAGAAAACTCTAATTGCTTCAATTACATCCACATACAATCTTAGCCGTCGAAGCACTTATGCTTTTGTTTCCTAGTCTTTGTTTTAGGATTTTTTATTGTTTAGTTTTTATTTAGGAAATAAATACTCAAGAGATTTTTGTATTACAAGGATATGAGCAATTTAGTCCCTCCCAACAATTTAATCACCATAAAAAAGTGAACAAAAAAGAACAATTGATAATGGTGTTAAGTCATTAATGATTTCCATTCATAAACTATTAGGTTAGGCTTCAATGTAATCCCTTTCAAAATAAGTGGAGCAAAGTTGTCTCTTTACTATTTAAAAGTAAGCAAATAAAGACAACTTAATATGAATCTCGTGTGTTGGCCTAATGGTTAGGATATTCACTGCCCTAGGTGTGGCTTAGGTTTAAGTTGCACTAGTCGTGTTGTTTTAAGGTTTTACCCTCCTATTGAAATTCACCAAAAAAAAAAGACAACTTATATGGCATTAAGAATAGATATAGTTGTAAGAAACAACTTTATAAGGTTACCCTCATTTGACTAACTTCTAAAGACAATCTTTTTTAAAAAAATTATACATTTTTTAAATTATTATAAAAAAATTTTAAAAGTTAATAATTATTTCCATTTTTAAAAATTTTAAAAAATCCAATCAATTAAGTATTTATACCATAAGTTAATAACTACGTAATTTATTGATAAAATACTCTTTTAAAGGTCGTGATCTTTTTTTTCTTCGATAAAACTAAACAATTACAGTACAATGGGAGAGGGGAAAAAGGGTTTTACAAACACGAAAATCAAACCCTAAACTTCATGCTAATCAAATTGAAACTCACACAAGTTTAGCCAATGGTGTGATTGGCTGATGGTCATGACCAAACCTTAAAAACATTAATCATCAAATAACATTATGTGAAGATTTATATAAAAAATGTAAGTAATCCAATTTGTTGTCCAAAAATTTGAAAGGGAAAAGATAGGAGATGTAAGGGTAAATTTTTTAGTCACCACTTAAATTTATCTAGACATAAATTAAAAGCCTAGGACCAATTTTTGTGGTGACTAATTGATACATGAATAGTTTAAAGTACTAGAGAAATCCCTACACTCAGAGACAGTTGCATTTCTGTCTCTCTACTGAAAAATAGGCAAATTAGTTCTTATACATTTTGAAACGTGCAATTTAGCCCATTCGTTAATTTTTTTTTCTGTTAAATGATGATGTGGAAGGTTAAATCTATGTTGAAAATTCATTTTTTTTATGGGTAAACTATAAAATGTCTCCCAACTATTCTTTTCGTTCTATTTTGGTTACTCAACTATTAATTTTTTCGATTTAATAACTAGACTTTTTGACATTAAATATTTTAGCAACTCTGAGCTTTTGTAGGTTTTTATTGGTTTAGTAACAAAACTAGCTCTGTAATGTTTATACATTCTATCAATTTAATCCAAAATGTAAAAAAAATCAATAAATTTAACACTCAATGTTTACAAAATTTATCATTTTAGTTCTAATTCTAAAAAATTCAATAAATTTGGCCCTCAATATTTGCAAAATCTAACAATTTAGTTCTAGCTTTAAAACTTAAAAAAATAGCCATATATAACCTGTGTGAGAAATTTTAAAAAAAAGTATCATTTTTCAAGTCACTTGCAAAGTAAAAAATAAAAATAAAATGTTAGGATAAAACACAAAAAAAAATATTAAAAGCGTTATCTGTTCGAGTAATAATGCAATCAATTATTCTGAATAAGTTTCAAATAAATTGGATTAGTCGACTGTGAAACATAAATTATAATAAAAAAAGAGGTTAAATATAAAACTGGTACCCAAACTTATCCACTTCTTCCAGATTAGTACTTACTGTTTTTTTCCTAAATTGATACCTACACTTTTTTTTCCGTCAACTATATTGGTACCCGAGACTAAAGACGTTACTTTTTTGCTGACATGGCAACACTGACCACTCATACGGCACCATGTGTCGTCCTTTTTGTACCTCTTTATCTTTTTATTTTCTTTTTTCATTTTCCCTCATTTTCTTTTTTATTTTCCCTCATTTTCTTCTTTTCCTTTTTCCTACCCTAGTTGCCACATTGTCTTCTTCATCTTTCTTCTTCTATTTCCTTGTTGTCAATGTCAATAAAGGGAGTTTTTTTTTTCTGTTGCTAATGATTTTATATTGAGTGTATCTAGTGTCTGTTCAAATTCGTGATAATCGATAGTAAGAAGTAAAGTATGAATCTTATTTATTCAAAACGGATCTATGTTTTTGATTTATGCTTAAAGGAGAACCCCATTTTTTTATTCTTTCACAGTAGGGTCCATGCTAGCAAGGATCATATAGTTTAGGCAAGTATTCTCTTTTAGTTTCATTATTAGAGAATCAATTCCTTTTTTCAAGTATGCCCAAATCAAAAGATTTCTTATCTAAAGATTTGACTCTTTTATAAACTCCTTACTAAAATTTTCTTTTTAGTTCATTAATAAAACTCTAATCATATACAATTAATGAAAAACAATTTTTCTGGTGTGAATATATATATATTCTTTGGTTTTATATCATTTCTTCATCTCTCATTTCTGAGCTTTATGAATTTTGATTTTTTTAAGGATAAAATTGGTCAGCAAGCATTTTGGAAAGTATGCAATATGTAATAAATATACACAAAAATTAAAAAAAAAGTTCAAGAAAGTTGAATTTTTACCCGTATTTGGTTCATGCTTGTTAGCTTCAACATATTTTAGCCTCCCATTTTAGAAACCCCAATTTATTTGACAATCCCATTGTTGTTCTTGGAATCATCTTCATCTTGTAAAGTATTAAAATCAGTCTCTAAACACAAAACCCTCTTATCCAACTCCTCAAATCTCTTCCTCAATATGTCCAAATTAGATTCAGTTTTGGCTTTCTCATTTTCAAGTTTGAAATTCTTGCTTATCAAATCGATAATTTCGTGTTCTTTCTCATACATACTTTCTACTTCTTCCAACAATCTTTTACACCTTTCCTTCGCGAACTTTCCTCTTCCCCTCAAAGCCATATGTTCTTCTCACAACTTTGAAGCCTCATCCCTCGTATCCTCCAATTCTTTCTTGCATTTGCTCAAATTATTCACAAAACCCATTTTTTCCAATCCCTCTTCTTCGAATTTATAGGAAAATGAATCTATTACCTATTTCAATGATTCAATTTTCAACTTTGATTTTTGCTTTCTCGCCAATAGTTTCTGTGAAAAATAAAATAAAATAAAGAACATACAGATTTTTACGTGAAAACCCTCTCGGGAAAAAACCACGGATAGAGGAGAAGAAAATTCACTATGTCGAATTCGAATAATTACAAGAGGAATAGACTATGTCTATTTATTGGCTTGTAAAGCCATATTCTAGTAAGATTGAAACACCTTATTCTAATCAATATCAAATAGATGGAATTTAATAAGGTTTAAAAAACCTTATTCTAAAAATAAAATAAAAGAAGTGTAATTCTATATGGATTCTTCTTTTATTTTATTTTACCACTGTATTTTATTTAAATAATGATTCGAGTCACTTAATTCTAACAATCTCCACCTTGACACGAATTCTCAATGAACAAGTTCTTTATCGCGAACTCTCAACGAACAAGTTCTCCACCTTTTCCATAAAACCCCTTAAGGGTTTAACTTCAACAATGAACACCAGCCAAGTCTGAGCAATGCTCAAACTTGGTTATAGGAAGTAACTTAGTCATCATATCTGCAGGATTTTCATGAGTACTAATTTTTCTCACAACAATATCACCACGAGCAATAATATCACGAACAAAATGATACCGAACATTAATGTGTTTTGTTCTCTCATGAAACATTTGATCTTTTGTAAGAAAGATGGCACTCTGTCACAAAATACTTTGTTGATTTGAAGGTCTTCATTGAGTTCACTAAAGAGTCCTTCAACCAAATAGCTTCTTTATAAGCCTCAGTAATCGTCATGCTCAACTTCAGTGGTAGACAAAGCGACTTTAGTTTGCAAAGTGGCTTTTCAACTGATTGCACAACCTCCAATTTTTAAGACATAACCTGTGAGAGATCTTCTTCTATCAAGGTCTCCAGCAAAATCAGCATCAATATGCTCAATAACTCCATCTCTAATTCTTCCAAACTGTAAGCAAACATCAATAGTACCTAGTAAGTATCTTAAAATCCACTGAACTGTTTTTCAGTGTTCTTTACCGGGATTTGCCATGTATCTGCTAACTGCACTGACTGCATATAATAAATCTGGACGTGAACAAACCATAGCATGCATGAGAGATCCCACTGCACTAGAGTATGGAACATGTGACATGTACTCAATCTCATCATCTGATTATAGAGACAAAACTGATGAAAGTCTAAAATGGGCTGCTAAAGGAGTACTAACAAGTTTAACACTCTGCATATTGAACCTGCAAAGAACTTTCTTAATGTACCCCTTCTGACTTAGGTGCAATTTACTTACTTTTCTATCTCTGAGAATCTCCATACCAAGTATCTTCTTGGCTGGTCCTAAATCTTTCATCTCAAATTCTTTACTTAGTTGGGCTTTGACCTTTCTTATCTCTCATTTATCTTTTGCTGCTATCAACATGTCATCAGCATAAAGAAGTAGATACACAAAAGAACCATCATTTTTTTTCTTAAAGTAAACACAACTGTCAAAACTACTTCTTTTGAAATCATAAGAAGTCATAAAAGAATCAAACCTCTTGTACCACTGTCTTGGTAATTGTTTCAAACCGTAAAGGGACGTTTTCAACAAGCAAACATAGTCCTCTTTTTCTGAGACTATAAAACCCTCTGGTTGTTGCATGTAAATATTCTCCTCAAGTTCTCCATGCAGAAATACAGTTTTTACATCTAACTGCTCAAGCACCAAATCATGCATGGCTACAATACCAAGTAAAACTCGAATCGAACTATGCTTAACAACTGAGGAGAACACATCTGTGAAGTCCACTCCTGGAATTTGACTTAACCCTTTGCAACAAGCCTTGCTTTATATCTGGGTTCTTCAACTCCTGGAGTCTCTTCTTTCTTTTTAAACACCCATTTACAACGAATAGCTTTTTTACCTTTAGGAAGTTTCACAAGATCCCATGTTCTGTTTTTGTGGAGTGATTCTATCTCCTCTTGCATAGAAAACATCTAATTTTTTGAGTCTTCACAGCTAATTGCCTCAGAATAATTAGATGGCTCTTGATTCGCATTTATATCTTCAGCTACATTTAAAGCATAAGCAACTAGATCAACCTCGGCATACTTCTTTGGAGGTTTAATTTTCCTTCTAGTTCTATTTTTGGCGATAGAGTATTGTGGTGAAGAAGCAACTCTATTCTCAAATTTTGTACTAGCTTGAGGAGTTGACTCTGTATTAATTTGATGCTCCACCTACTTTTGATTTTCTTTATTGGAAGAGTCTTTCAGAGATAAGTTAGGTAGCATAGCAGGTTCATAAAAAACATCTCTGCTAATCATAACTTTTCTATTTTCAGGACACCATAACTTATACCCTTTTACACCCGCTTTATAACCAAGAAAAATGCATTTAATGGATCTCGGTTCCAATTTTCCGTTATCAATATGAGCATACGCAGGACACCCAAAAATATTTAAATCAGAATAATTAGCAGGATTACCAGACCATACCTCTTGTAGAGTCTTTTTCTCAATGGAAACGGATGGAGATCGGTTGATCAAAAAATAAGCAGTAGAGGCTGCTTCTGCCCAAAACTACTTTGGTAAGCTGACATTTGACAACATATATTGAACCTTCTCCATGATCGTTCTGTTCATTCGTTCTGCAACGCCATTTTGCTGTGGAGTATGGCGAACTGTCAAGTGTCTCACGATCCCTTCTGACTTACACAATCTATTAAACTCGTCGGAACAGAACTCTAAGTCATTGTCTGTGCAGAGGTATTTTATTTATTTTACCATCTATTTTTCAATCATAATTTTCCAAGACTTAAATGCAGAAAACAAATCGATTTTCTATTTTAGGAAGAACGCCCAAACTTTTCTGGAAAAATCATCAATAAAGGTTAGCGTATAATGAGCTACACCTCTCGAAGGCACTCTAGATGGCCCCCACAGATCAGAATGAATATACTCCAATGTTCCCTTCGTGTTATGGATTTCTCTGGTGAATCGAACTCTCTTTTGCTTCCCAAAAATAAAATGCTCACAGAAATTTAGTTTACAAATTCCTTGCCCATCAAGAAGTCCTCTTTTGCTTATTTCTGTCATGCCATTCTCACTCATATGCCCTATGTGCATATGCCAAAGTTTAGTAATATCATCATTTGATAAGGAAGAGGAAGCAACAACTGCATCACCAGTAACAGTAAAACCCTGTAAAATATATAACTTGACAGTCTTTCTCTGCCCTTTCATCACAACAAGGGAACCTTTGGAAATCTTTAAAACCCCACTTTCAGTTGTGTATCTGTACCCTTTTGAATCAAGAATACTCAATGAAATTAAATTTCTTTTCAATTCTAGAACATGTTGTACGTCACTAAGTGTTCTGACAACTCCATCAAACATCTTAACTTTAATTGTTCCAACACCTGTGATTTTACATGAAGCATTATTTCCCATCAAAACAACACCTTCAGACACTGTTTCATAAGTTGTAAACCAATCCCAATTGGGACTCATGTGGAAGGTGCAGCCTGAATCAAATATTCATTCCTTGCTTACTTTAGAATCATTGATAGAAGCGACTAAAAGTTCACCATTACTGTAGTCTTCTACAACATCAGCTTCACCAAAATTTTTTGGTTGTTTTCCCTTTTGATTCACAGCCTCCCTTTTAATCTTTTTCTGTAGCTTATAACATTCAGATTTAATGTGCCCTTTCTTCTTGCAGAATTTCAAGTTTTACCTCTGTTTGAAGACTTCGATCTACCCTTAGATTTACCGCAAGGATTTCGTTCCTGTGTCCTTCCACGATCATCATCAGCATTTCGATCTTGTCTCCCACGAACAATGAGACCCTTTCCCTGAGAGTAGGGTTTAACCACAAGATGCTTCATCTTATCATACGAGGTTAAAGAATCATAAACCTCATCAACTGTGAGAGAATCACGACTATATAAAATCGTGTCTCTAAAGGTTGAATAAGATGGAGGCAACGAACAAAGTAGAATCAACCCTAGATCTTACTTATCATACTGAACCTCCATGGCTTCCAAGTTTGAGAAAATTTCTTTAAACACTGTTAAGTGTTCGTGTACAGACGCACATTCCTTCAAACGATGAGCATAAAGACGCTACTTTATATGCAACTTGCTTGTTAGAGTTTTCGACATACATATTTGTTCTAGCCTCTTCCATAATGCAGCGGCAGTCTTCTCTTTCATTACATCCTGCAAAATTTCGTTGGACAAATGCTAATGTAATTGTGTTAACGCCTTTCGATCCTTACGCATCTTCTCTTTATCAATAAATGTTAAAGGCATTTTATCTATCCATAGCAAGGCATCCTCCAGATCTATCTGCGCAAGAACTGCTTGCATCTTAATCTACCACAACGCAAATATGGTGTTGCGATCCAACAGCGAAATTTCATACTTCAAAGATGCCATTACCGTGATCGAGATGAATAACCCGAAAGCTCTGATACCAATCCGTGAAAAATAAAATAAAATAAAATAAAGAACACGCAGATTTTTACGTGGAAACCCTTTCGGAAAAAAACCACGGGCAGAGGAGAAGAAAATTCACTATGTCGAATTCGAATAATTACAAGAGAAATATACTATGTCTATTTATAGGTTTGTAAAGCCATATTCTAGTAAGACTGAAACACCTTATTCTAATCAATATCAAATAGATGTAATTTAATAAGGTTTAAAAAACCTTATTCTAAAAATAAAATAAAAGAAGTGTAATTCTATATGGATTCTTCTTTTATTTTATTTTACCACTGTATTTTATTTAAATAAGGATTCGGGTCACTTAATTCTAACAGTTCCTTTCTACCATGGTGAAATTGTTGGAATGAAAAATGGATTTTGCAAGAGAAATCATTTTGGGAATGCTCCAAGTACTAATATTCCCAATTTCATTGTCACCCAAATTTATCGAATTAACAATCTCATTCTTAATAGCCATTGTTTTTTAAACTAAAAACAAAACAAAAAAAGGGAGATAAAGCGTTGTGAAGAAGAAGTAGAAAAGACTTTTAGAAATTATCATTTAAAAAATCATAAATAATGAAGCTCAGAAATGGGAGATGAAAAAGATAGTGTAGCGGCCAAGGTAGGAAAAAGAAAAAGGGCAGAAAATGAGGGAAAATGAAAAAGAAAAAGAAAAGTATAAGGAGGAGAACATATAACGCGTCACGAGTGGCCAACATTGCCATGTCAATAAAAAAAGTAACGACGTTAGGTTTGAGTATCAATATAGTTGACAGAATCTTTTTAAGAAATAATCTGGGAGAACAGAAATCATAAATACTAATCTAGAAGAAATGAATAAGTTCATATACCAATTTTACATTTAATAAAAAAAAAATTGCAAGGGCTTTAACAAACATTATAATTTAAAACATACATATTTTAAAATTAAGACTGGGCTGTGCCAAAATCTAAAACAAAAGCTTCATCAATTTTGACAATAGTGCCTAAAACAAGCAAGTTAAAAAATGTAACTTGCCCAAGTCATTTTTTTCTGCCTACCTCTGCTGAAAAGCATACCGCTCTTCTTCCCAATCACCTCTATCTTTCCTGACCGGTAAGTCGCTTTGCTTATGCCTCTTTTGTAAAGGATTTTTTTAATCTGTCTTAGTTCTTAATTCTTGTTTCATGATTTCTTTTTTTATAAATAAAAATTAGTTGCCTTATTTGAAGGTCTGAGCTTTAAGCAAATCACTGCAGTTATTGTTGAATATATTTGTTGTTTAGGCAAACGAAGTTGTCTACTTTTGCTGGTTCCCGGGTTATGCATGTGAAATGTTTGACAAAATGACACTAAGGAAATTTGGGTTTCTTCGAATGAGGGGAAAAAGGGTGATTTCATGACTGTATGGGGGTGAAGATTACAATAGGGTTGATTATGGAAGTAACCGATTTTTTCTGGTTTAGTGAAGGAAATTCTGAGGAATGCCAAATGATGATGTTCTTAGTTTATTCTAATTAAAAAAGCAATGAACTTTGATACTTGGACATTTATAATCTCTCAAACATTTTTGCTAGAGACGTAGGTTCAGCTGTTTTCTTTATCTCCCTGAAATGTGGAGATTGATGCTGATAATATTTCTGTTTTGCTTAATTGGCTAGTGCGCAGAGCTTGAGCTTTAAATTCTGATAATGGAAGATGTCAAACAGAAATACCCCCAGCATCTAGATTCTTTCAGGAACATCTTAACAACTTTATACCTCCATCTCCATCTCCATCTCTCATGTTGCCATTCCTTATGTTTTCTAAGCCTGAAAAGATTAAATGATATTATATTGTTTTAGATTTTGGCACAGGTTTGACTACAAATCTAATTTAAAAATGGGCATTATGTTTCCAATCGGATTTGAGTTTTCTAAAACCTTTTACCAAAACAGCATTAGAAACTTCAAAATATAACAATTAAGTAATGATTTTATGTTTGATTTTTTATCTATATTTTTATCTAAACTCTCTTACACTTTCAAGCTGAATGGATGGCCTGATCAGGTCTAGAGAAGAGCAATTCCCTCTTAAAATTGCTACTTCTTTTTTCATTGGAAAAGGTCCACTTGGCTTCCATGCAGTAATGGGTCTGAAGAACAATAAGATTAAATTACACCATTAGTCACTAAATTAGGAATAAAATTTTGTTTTGATTGCTTAAGTTTTCGAAATTGTTTTTCATTCATAACTTTACTTCTACCTATCAGAGTTTCTACGGGATTTCTTGTACTTGATTCCCCCTTTAAGTGGCACAGTGTTCTCCCATTATTCTCTAACCCACTCGCAAACGGTACTTCTATTTCTCAGGCGTGATTGTTTTCAGTAAAATAAAGTCTCAAAGTAAAATGTTTTCTCTGTTAAATCACTTTACCCAGTCTAAACCTGTAAGTCGTTTTACGAACTCAACGTTAAGGCTTCTATTGTCTTCTTCCTTCCAAGCCCAAAAATTTTACAACTTAAATACCATCACCCACGCATATTCCTCTTCCACGGCGGCGTCTCCTCGGGTTAGTTCTGCTATCTTCTTCTTTCTTTCCTTTTATTTTCTTTCTCTTACTATGGTTTTCCAGCTTCAAATTGAATTGGAAACCCTAAACAACTCATATTTCATCCTTTTTCAGATCTAAGCTTACCCCTGTTTCCAACGGAATAACCAATTCCAACTTTTTTTTTTTAGGATTCTCCATTGGAATCTTTTATGAGCTTATTGGATTAAATATATTTTTAATAGTAATTGGTATTGCTGCATTTCGAAATTTTTGAAAGGGTTGGAATTTCTTTGAAGAGCCTTTGGAATAAATGAACAAAAGGAGGAATATATTTTTCGAATTCTGAAATAAAGATGATTTTTCATTTTGCATCAGAAATCTGTAAAGAGAGCTTCACCTTCAGATAGTCAATATGAACAAAAGAAAGATGAAAAAGTGACATAAAGATTTTCATGATCCATTTGGAGAAGGCACCAGCAAACCCATGACTGATTGGCTGGAATCACTTAAAAAACTCACTTTCTCAATGCATTATGATGCAATGTACTGAGATTATGATTAAAAATTAGCTGTCCTAAAGTTCAATTTCTATTTTCTTTTGTTTTTCCATGTCCTCTCCTCTCCTTGCTGACATCTCTTCATTCATTTCCCTTTTAGATTTTGTTGGTGCATTAGGATTTCAAAATATCCCTGATTGCAAGTTTTTTTAATTGTTTTACTTTTCTCTACTCATTTAGATCTGATTACTGATGCCTTAATTAGTCATTTGTTTGATCCAGGAATTGTTTATTTAGGATGCTACTTTTTCTGTAGCTTACTTATGTTATTGAGTAGACTTATTGAAAAAGAAAGCGAGTTATAGCGAAAATTAAGGTTCTCTTTTATGAGAGTAATGGAACTGAACAAAGAGAAAAAAATTGACATGGGGAACAGATTTTCTTGGTGGGTTGTTTAGATTTCATTAATAAAATAAACAACTAGTTAATCTTAGTTTGGTTCTCGGGTTTGCCCATCTAATCATTCAGCAGATGAATGCAACCACTTGCGGAGGGTGTGTGCTTCTTGTATTATGGTTTCTATTTGATAGGATGAATTCTTAATCCATCTAAAAATGCCCCTTGTTTAATTTCTTAAAAGAAATTATCTGACAGTTCAGATGACTTGTTTCTTAAAACAGGAGTTTAAGAAGGCAAAGTAGCAAAGATGCAGCAGAGATTGTCGGCATCAGGGAGGCCTTCTGGTACAGATGGCTACGATTTCTCATATCGGATGGTTGTTGATTCCCGTATGTTCTTACCTCTCAAGTATTCTGATCATTTAGATATAAAATTACTGTATATGCCATCTTTTAAATCAAAGCCTTTGTTTCTTCTTATATTTCAGCAACTTTATTAGCTTCTTTATTTCTTCCATTGGCGATTGTTTACTTTATTTGATGTTAACCTGTAGGATATCAAAAAGTAGCTCGTACAAAGTCTATTCTGCGTTCGTTTTTCTTAGTTCAGGTGTGCTACTCTTGCAGTTCATAGAGAATCTACTATTGCTTTCCTTACTTTGGGGTTGACTTGAGTGTTATGGAAACGTTAATTTTCTTATCTTTTAGAATATCAACTTGTCTATCCTTTTGTTTACCTGTATTGCATTCTTTTATTTCAGGCTATCACACTTTTGTTGGGGCTAGTTTTACTAATATTTCAATCTGCATCAGAGGGTTTGGCTTCCCGGGTTCTTGAAATTTCAACTACTGCTTGTGGTCTCATTTCATTGATAATAGGAGAATTAGGTAATTTGCTAACTCCCATGTTTCTGTATAATTATTTCTGAGATTGGCATATCTTTTGTTTAATGCTAGGTCTTTGTTGTTTGTTTAAGGTCGGAAACGCAGCCGAGTGAACATGTTGAGATTTTTTATGGTTGCATCTTCTATCGCTGTCTCATTATTAATGTTTTGTGCCATTCGGAAGGGTTCAGGATTCATGGTAAGGACTTCAGTTTCTTTCACATTCTTTGTTTAAAAAAAGGAAGGTAAAATTGGCAGTAAATTTATTTTGTTAGCATTGATTATCACATTATTCTATATCTCCAGAAAATTGATATCACCAAAACTATAAGAAATAATGTGAAGAAAGAAATAAATTCTTGAACGACAAATAAAAATAGCTCTTCAAGGGCATCTTGTCCCTCATCCAATTCCAAGCTCCTGGAACATTTTTATTGTAGATTTCAGTTAAGCAATTTTGACCATGCGAATTAAATGCAAACTTCTGAAAAGCATCTTTTTGGTTGCTAATATCGAATGATTGTTGAATTCAGCAAATATTTAGATGATATAACATGCCTTTTTTTTTTCTAGCAATGATTATTGTGGTGAATTCATAGAATTATCTCTATTAATATTACTTTTAGTAGAAAAGATCAATATCTTTTTTAATATTTTAAGAGATAAATCCTATTATGACCTTGTGGTTGTTTGTGTGTTTTGGTAAGGCTGCCAAAAGCCCAAGTTTCTGGGAAACAATTTTGGCGCTTCCTGAGGTGGCCCTTGCTGTTGTGGGTAAGTTTTGATTGTTTTGGTAATTTTATATATTTTTTTAAAGTTTATAATACTAAACATCATGGTTATTTTTTTATATATAAAAAAAAAACTTTTTGCAGGACTGATGTTTCATCTATTTATCATTGGCTACACAGTTCATCTCATTGCTAACATGTCTGTCCCTAAGAGAGCTTCATAGCTTGTATAAGTATAGCTGTCACAAATACCTACATTAGTGGTAAAGGCAAAAATTGCTGTTTTCTTCATTGCCTTAAAACTTCATTTCCAACACGCAGAAAGCACTTATAACAGTGAAATTGTTAGGGTTGATTTGATTTCGATTGATTTATGAATTAAGCAAACTAAGCATAATCTTTTGAATTGTTTTAAATGAAAGCAAAGGTTATTATTCCTACAATTTCCTACTACATTTTGCCTATTCTATTTGTCATATGAAGTTGGGAAGTTGGATGGGAAGAAGAGTTCATCATGATTTAGGTCTTTCCCTTTTTTCTGATAATTTTCCTTAAATGCTTGAGCCCAATCCAAATACCTCATCCATAGTGATGCATTTATTGTTGAAAACAAGCTCATTACGAACAATCCACAATGACCACAAAGAAGAAGCACAACATATAAATAATTTTGAAATCTACAAAGTGGAATTAAATTTTAAGAAATAAAAGTAGAGGGATTAAATTTTAAATTTTAAATTTATGAAGAGTACAAAGGTTTATGGTATATTTTATAATTATTTTTATCTTTAAATTATAGTTTCTTAATATTATAAGAACTTATGACATATATTTTAATTTTATAAATATTTTTTTATAAATTATTTTAATTTTATGTATATATATCTAATTTAATTTTATCAAAATGAATATGTTATAAATTAATATTTTATACTTAATGGTGAATTGTAACGAGATTGGAAAAATCTAATTGGAGGAGAGGGACAAAAATTCTTAATAAACTTAGATTTAAAGCGAAAGGTAAAAGTGAAGGTTGAGTAAAAAACCATCCGCTTTTATTATTATTATTATTATTATCCTCGTCTACCTCAATTTAAAGAAATTAAAAGGAGTCCTTTAACCAATAATGATATATCAGCGGCCGTTAATAAGTAGGCCGACCGGTCACAATGAAAATCATAAGTTGGAATTTCGTGACCTGGGGCAGCCACGAATAGTAAAATGTCTCAAAAATAGCTTGAGACAACTTCAGCCTCAAATTTTGTTTCTAATTGAGACAAGGTCAATTCAAGAAGGATGGAAACAATAAGGAAAATCTGTGGATATGCAAATGGGATTAATGTGTGTGCAGAAGGATCAAAAGGGGGACTTTCTCTTAGTTGGAAGGAATGAGTATTTGTTGAATTAAGAAGTTATTCTAAATCTTATATTGATATAGAAGTTATGGAAAATAATGAAGAAGAGTATTGATGTTTTACAGGTTTTTATGGCTCACCAATTGAACAGAAAAGGAAAGATTCATGGAACCTCCTTAGACAGCTAAAAGGAAACAACCAGTTGCCATGGCTTGTAATGGAGGATTTTAATGAAATACTATTCTCGTTTGAAAAAAGATGGGGTACGTTAAGGGAGGAAAGGAAAATGTTGGCATTTAGAGAGGCTTTGAAAGATTGTGAATTGAATGATTTAGGATTTTCAGGACAATGGTTTACCTGGGAACGAGGGAGACTTCCAAGTAATAACATTCGTGAAAGACTGGATAGGGGGTAGCCAATCCACTATGGTGGGAAAGGTTCCCAAATGTTTCAATTCAAAACAAATATCATAGTATTTCTGACCATTGTCCTATATTTATTAACATAGTGACGCATGAAAGAGGGAGATTTGAGAATAGTAAAAATTGGTTTAGCTTCAATGCTAACTGGGTGCTGGAAAATGATTTCGAAGAGGCAATAAAGCAAGTGTGGGATTTGGGAGATAAGAATCTGCCAGAAAAATTAGAAGATCTAAAATTAAAATTGAAAAATTGAGATAAATCCAATAGCAGAACCAGATGGAAGACAAGAGAGGATTTAAAATCACGGCTTATTCATTTAAATAAAGAAGATCCAGATAATGAAATTTTGGCAGGAATTAACAGAAGTTAAGCTAGCACTCGACATGGAAGCTGACAAGGAAGAATTATATTGAGAACAACCGGCAAAAGCTAATTGGTTGTGAATGGAGGACCGAAACACTGCCTTCTTCCATAATTTTGCAACCCAACGTAAAAAAAAGAAATACAATAAAGAAATTGGAGGATGGAAGGGGTGGATGGGTGGAGGGTGACAACGCCATTAACGAACTTGCAACCAATTTTTTTCGACATCTATTTTCTTCCAATATACTACAAAGTGGTGAAAGGCTTAGAAGCGAACTCCAATCGTGTATTACAGAATCTCTAAATGATGAACACATTAGAGAATTTAAGGAAGAGGAGGTAGTGGAAGCTTTAAAAAGTATGGCACCTCTTAAAGCATCAGGAAAAGATCGATTCCCAACGTTTTTCTACAAAAAATTTTGGCATATTATAGGAAAAGACGTTAATTATTGCCTTTAAGTTTTGAATAATGGGATGAATTTTTAGGAGGCTAATAAACCAATATTATGCTTATCCCAAAGGTACAAACCCCTACGAATTTGGCATAATTCAGGCCCATAAGCCTTTGTAATGTCATATACAAATTGATCTAAAAATGGTGGTTAATAGATTTCAAAGGGTATTACACTTATGTATAGAAGAAACACAAGGTGTTTTTGTCCCAGGAAGACAAATAACTGACAATATAATGATAACTTATGAATTACCACATTCTTTCAAAAAAAAAAAAAAGGAGGTACAGGGTATTTTGCTCTGAAATTGGATATGAGCAAAGCCTATGACAGAGTGGAATAGGACTTCATTGAAAGCATGAGGAAAATGCTAGGTTTTTGCAATGTGTGGATTGAGCTCGTAATGAAATGTGTACAAACAGTAACATATTCGGTAGTAATAAATGGGATTCAAGGGGCAAAATTTAAACCAATAAGAGAAATCAGACAAGGAGATCCACTGAGCCCATACTTATTTATCATATATGCAAAAGGATTCTCTAAGCTTTTGAACAAGGCTAAAAGGGAAAGACAAATTGAAGGGACTAAAGTGGGAAGAAGAGAGCTAGCTATCACTCATCTCTTCTTCGTTGATGACAACATCTTATTTGGGAAAGCAACAATGGATGACGCAATGTCAATGAACACAGTAGTTAATGAATACGAAAGTATTTCCAGACAACTAGTGAATTTCGAGAAGTTATTGATCTACTTCAGCAAAAAGGTACAAGATGACATAAAAGGGCAAATAGGGGAAGTTTTGGGGGTTCAGATTTCAAATAATCTAGAAAAATATCTGGGTTTACCTACAATAGTTGGGCAGAGAAAGAAAGGTGCGTTTATTGAACTAAAAGAAAAATTCATCCAAAAATCAAAGAATTGGAGTATTCGCAATTTGTCCTTTGGGGGTAAGGAAATTTTTATCAAATCAATTTTACAAGCTTTTCCGATTTATAACATGCAATGTTTTAAGTTACCAGTTTTACTTTGCAAGGAATTAGAAAATCTGAAGAGTAAACTTTGGTGGCGCAATTTAAAATTTAATAAAGGCATACACTGCTGTAGTTGGTCAGCGATGTGTAGTCTAAAAGCATTCGAGGGTATAGGGTTTAGGGACTGAACAATGTTTAATACGACCTTGTTGCCTAAACAGGAATGGATACTAATCACCCAACTTGACTGTTTGTTTGCGCGTGTTATGAAATTAAAATATTATCCGCGTGATAATTTTTTAAATGCAAGGTTAGGAGCTTACCCCTCCTTTACCAGACATAGCATTTGGAACGCACAAAGCTCACTTGAAGAAGGAACAAGCTGGAGGATAAGGAATGGTGAATCAACAAATATCTGGAATGACGCTTGGCTACCCACCCCTAATGATAGAAGAGT
Source organism: Gossypium hirsutum (assembly GCF_007990345.1). Taxonomy (NCBI): domain Eukaryota; kingdom Viridiplantae; phylum Streptophyta; class Magnoliopsida; order Malvales; family Malvaceae; genus Gossypium; species Gossypium hirsutum. Next base: position 17,666,461 of record NC_053424.1, on the reverse strand, counting down.
AAAAAGTCAAAACATAAATATCAACTATTCAAAAGTAGCAGACCTAATCAATAAAGATTCATTTTCATGAAACTACGAGGCAATATGGAGCTTACTCGAAGGAGAGCAAGTGGAGGCAGTTTTGTCATTTCCTTTGGTAAACAGGATGCAGCAGGATGTTCTAGTATGGAGATGGGACAAATCAGGCGAATACACAGTAAAAAGTGGCTTTAAATGGCTAATGTCTAAGACTCTACACCTACAGAATTATATTACAGACCAAATCACCAATAAAGAATATTTTACAAAGATTCGGAATCTCTCGATCCCAAGTAAAATAAAAATACATCTATGGAGGGAGGTCAATAATTTTCTTCCGAGCTTAGTACTCTTAAATTTCGAAGACTAAGGAATGATGTTGCATGCCCAATCTACTCAATTGAAGAAGAAACCATGGAACACATTTTTCGAGATTGTGAATTCACAAAACAGGTCCTACAAGAAGTTGGGTTGGACACCTCGCAATCAAACGCAAGACATATATGGAAATAATGGTCAGCATTTTTCTTCCACACGAATAATACTAAAGTATGCACAGTCATGGCAATTACTAATTGGGCAATATGGTACAACAAAATAGAATTTATCATGAAGGAAAAAAGGAAAGGGTACAAGAGGTTATCGGTTTTATTAAAGCTTATTTAAGGGAGTTAGAGCAAGTTAAATCATCAACAGAAACCAGACTCATTCCAAGAGAGATGTTTTGGAGACCCCCCATGGAAGGACAGGTCAAAGCCAATTTTGACTCAACATATTTGCAACAAGACATGACAGCAACTGCGGGAGTTATTATAAGAAACCATGAAGGATTTGTTATGAGAGCATGTTCTTACCCAATAGGAAGGACAGGGGATCTGACCACTGCGGAATCGAAGGCATGTCTACAAGCAGTCATTTTTGGGGAAGAAATGGATTTTCGAGATATGGTTGTCGAAGGTGATACCCTTACAGTCATTAAAAAGCTTAAGTCAGATTTAGTGGATAGATCAGTGATTGGCAACATCATTAGTGAAATCCAAAGGAAAAAAATCAAATTTATTACCTTATCCCTTGAATATACCCCTCGAAAGACAAATGAAGCAGCGCATGCCTTTACTAGTCGAGGATACAATTTGGATAATCCATCCTGTTGGGTTGAAGAAGTACCGATGGAGATTGAACCCATCATCGCCAATGACCAAAGAAGGCTCTAGAATCGGTAGAATATGGACATTTTGTCTGAGTTCGGGGTTGCAACATAAACACGCATGTCCTCAACATTATCTGATGAACTCAAATTTAGGAGAAATCTGGTAAAAGCACTTTAAATGAGAATCTTTGCAGTGAAGAAAAGGCACAACCAGTATATTCCACCATAACTACAGAATGCGAAGAAAAGGAAATGTGACTCTAATTGATGATAGGGTTTAGGTTTTTTTTGGCATACTTAAGTTTTTGCATTGATTTAGGGTCTTATCAAAGGCGTTTCATTTTCTTTTAGTTTTTCTTCTTTTTCCTTTAATTTTAGGTAAACCCAAGGCACCGCCTCAGTTACAAATACGCTATTGATAGTTGTTAGACAGCTGGTGATTTTAAATCTTTGATCACTATACCACATATCCTCTGATTTAATGTATTTTCGATTTTACTTCAAAAAAAAAGAAACTGAAAGGAAAGATAGTTTTAATTTATAAAAGATAATTTTTATCTTTGTATATTTTAGTTTATTTTTAATTTTTATACTGTAATAAATTTTGATACATTAATATTATTTTTTATACTTTTTTTACATTTAAATGCATTACTAAATTAAAACTCGATTATCATAATTAAATTTAATAATATTTATACTATTTATTAAGTGTTTTACTGAGTTTATATCACCCTCAACTAGGTCACCAACTTAATTAAGGAAATTATAGAAATGCCTTTTTTGTAATTAAAATAAGTTATATTGTTTGAGATAATTTAATCTTTTTATTGCAATGAGAAAGGATTGTATGAAACATAGATTATCCCTTTGGATTGTATGAAACATAGATTATCCCTTTTTCTAATAGTTTTATGCCACATCAGCAATTTCATTATGAATTTCAATATTTTACTTTGGATTTGATTTTTTTTTCAGGATGAAAATATTGATATGACATTGAACTATTGGAAAAAGGGTTTCAGATGATGAGGCGTTATTGTTTTATACAATCATTTCTCTAGAGGTCAAATAGTTCATCTATTATTGTAACAGCTTAATTTTCAGCGGTGTCGGAACAGTGATTCAAGATCACTAAATCCGACAAATGAGTAGGAAATATTATTAATTTAGTGAGTATAAGTTAAATGTGAAGTTAGGAAAAATTTTGAAATAGTGAATAGTGTACTAAAAATAAATATTAAAATAATTAGAATCGAAAACGAGGTATCGAGAACTCGAGAATTTTAAATAGAGCCATAAATACTTTTATAAATATTTATAGAGTGTTAATAAGTTATTATTAAAGTTTCGTCAAGAAATTTTAAAGTTCTGATAGTTAATTGAACAAAAAGGACTAAATTGTATCAAATGTAAAATTATGGGAAATGATTAAATAGCTTAAATGATAAAAGAAAGAGGGTTTAAAAGGAAAATAGACCTTGAGGAAAGGGCATGAAATCAGCAAGAAAATAAGGAGAATTAAGGGTAAAATTGGAAAATTGAAAATTTTACTTAATAAAGCTAGGACTAAAGTGGAATTATCTAGATTTCTCTTTATTTTTCTGCATTCTCATCAGCAAAAACACCATGAAAGAGTTCCCTTAAGCTGTTTTTTCATATTTTTACTTCAAGTAAGTTCAATTCTTGATTATTTCTTAAAATTTTTGTGTTTTTGTGACTTTTACAACTAGGTCCACTTGTTGAATTCATTAGTTTTTTATTCTATGAAAGACATTGAAAGTTGCTATGAATATGTGCTGGAAGTATATGATGATTTGGAATGGAATTAGAGCTTTAAATTATTTATATGTTGATTTTATTGAAAGAATTGAATAGAAAGTGAATGTTTGGGACCTAATTGTAAAAGAGTTTGAAGTTAAAGTTTTATGTGGAAATTCTGAATTTCAATAGTTATGAAATAACTTATAATGTCTATTAAAAGTATTAATTGAGAAAATTATCTTAATTGAGGGGTTAATTGAGCAAGGATTGAATTGTATGAATTGTGAAATTTGGGGCAAAATGGAAATCAACATTTTGCACTAAAACTGTTTTGGACAGAAGCAGTAGTCCAACTTTGAAAAATCACCAAAAATATATAAATGGAATTAGAGGATGAATAAAATATAAAATTATAGCTTATTGAGTCTAGTTTTTTATAGAAGAAATGATGTAAGCAATGGTATTGTAAATCATGAGATATGATAAATTTTGTGAGACAAGGTCAGAATGATTTTGGGTTCCCCTGTTCTGACTTTGTAAAATCATCAAAAATTGGATAAAAATAATTAGGGGCTTAAATTTATATTTTTAGAATATTGAATGATTCTATTTTCAAGAGAAACAAACGGGAACATCATTCGAATCCTTTACGAGGAGATAATTAATTTTTAGTACAAAAGGGTCAGAACTGTCAAACAGCAGAATAGGGGAGACTTCAATGAATAAACTGTAATAATTGGACAAACCAAAAATTATGAAATTTTTATGGTAAGAATATATGTGAGTCTAGTTTCAGGAAAAATTAGCGGATCTTAAATTGGATTTCTGTAGCTTCAGATATAAATAATTTAGTGACTATGACACGGGTGGATAGCTTGAATATTCACATAAGTAATTAGTTAAAATTATGGATAAGGTTACTTACAAGTGTGTTATTTATACCAAGGATGTGGACGGAGAGGAGGAAGAGAAAAAATATATGAATGACTTGTGTATAAATTGATCACATGCTCGATTATAATCGATAAGTGTTGGATTAGAAATGATATAATGTTTTATTTGGAATATTTATTATGAAATTGTGATTATCGTTATAATACAAAAATTGAACTTGTGAGTTTATATGCCTAAATTTTAGTGATTATTTGTTAATTTTATGACTTTCATGATGTGTTATTTCATATTTATTGATGATAAAATCGTGAATAATGTAAAAGCATGAAAATTGAATAAATGATCAAATTGAGCATTTCAGTTCAGTGACAAGATGAATTGAAGGAAAAGACCATGGTTGGACCATGGCAACAAGTGATAAATGATAGCTTCGGCTGCACTTATCTGATCAAGGACAAATGAAAGTGATAAGTAATAGCTTCGGCTACACTTATCTGATCAAGGACAAGTGAAAGTGATAAGTGATAGCTTCGACTACACTTATCTGATCAAGGACAAATGACAAGTGAAAAGTGGTAGCTTCGGCTACCTGATCAGTGAAAAGTTGTAGCTTTTGCTACCTGATCAGTGAACAGTGGTAGCTTCGGCTACAAGTGACAAGTGATTTCCATATAAGACCATATCTGGGATATGGCATCGGTGTGATATATGCTACTGTATAAGATCATATCTGGGATATGGCATCAGTGAGATATGTGATTCGTGTAAGACCATAGCTGGGCTATGGCATCGATATGTGATATGTGGTTACGTGTAAGACCATGGCTGGGCTATGGCATCAATATATGAATATGTGTAAGACCATAGCTGGGCTATGGCATCATTATGTGAAGATGTGTAAGACCATAGTTGAACTATGGTATCGAGAAAACGAAGTACTCAATTCCGTAAGACGTTCACTAATTTGACAAAGTTTGGTAAGTGTTACATGGAATTATGTGATACAAGGAAGTACGAGTTGATAAGATATGAGTATAGAACTTGGTTGATAAATGAATTCATTTGTGACTATATAATTGTTCATCTTGAATGTACTGTCCATATGTATTGATAATTCAAATGTTTTAATGAATAAAGTTCCGACATGGAATAAATTGAACACGAGACAAATAATTATGAAATTGAACTCGGAATTCATGAAAATGACGGTTATTGATATATGGAGACATGAGACATTGATATATGAATATGGAAAATGTTTGATAAATGTGTTTATTCATAATTATGGAATTATATACCTCATGTGTACTATTTGCATAAAGATGATATTTCAAATACTTTGGTTATTTAAGCTTAAATATGAAATAGTATGAAATCAAGATAAGTTGTTATGAAAATATATTTAGATTACAGAGATATGGCTGATATATGTTGTATGATTACATAACGTGAAATTGTGTATATATATGAGAAATTTAATGAGAATTGAGCTCATACACGTTTCTTGTTATTTATATGAAGTGTACGACTGAGAAGGGTGATGAAGTTATAAACAAAGAGTTACACGGGTTGAAAATACGGGCGTGTGACTCTCCAAAGTGTGAAAATTTTCTAAGTGTTGTAAAAGTTTCATATGTTTACGGTTTGGTCCCGAACCACCCTTAAATGTATATTTTGGGCCTCGTAGGCCCATATAAGGGACGTTAAACATATGTATGAAAGTTTTAATTTAGAAGAAATTTTATGGCTGATTTTTACATGATTGATCATATTAAGTTCGGTAATGCCTCGTACCCTATTCTAGGCTAGGAATACGGGTAGGGGGTGTTACAATTATAAAAAGGCAAAATATACCATGACTCCTTATACTCTTCGTAAATTTCTAATTTAGTCATGTACTTTTATTTTTTTAGGAATTTAGCCCATTTATTTTTTAGATTTCAAACTTCAGGTCTAATAATAACACTATTAAAATTATTTTGTTCAACTTTATTTATTTTAGTTACATGACCATCAAGTGAGAATTAATTTCAAAATGGCAGACCAACAAATTTAACAGAAAAAATTTAACATTGTTACCAATTAAACCTAAATTTTAAAATCTGGAATGTAAAAAAACTAAAGTACTGGAAATTAAAGTACAGAGACTAAGTTTCAATTTTTACGAAGAATACAAATCCTTGTGACATGTTTTTAACTTTATAAGAGTATCAATATATTCATTATACATTAAATTTTAAAGCAAACAGTTAGAACTAGTCTGCAATTCAACATTAAAAAATAATTAAAATATACTTTAAGTCTTTATACTCTTCGTAAGTTTGGAATTGAATCCTTTTACTTTTATTTCAAAAAATTTAGTTTTTTTATTAGATTTATAAATGTAAGTCCAGTTACTAACTGTACCAACTCGATTTTGGGTCTAGTCGGAACAGTGGTTTCGGGACCACGAATCCGACGTAGAAATTTTTATTTTTATTATATTTTTATGATTTATAGTTTCATGGAAGTTTTTTTTGAAAATTTCGTTCGAAAATTTTATCGATTGGGCACTTAATTTAGCAAAAAAGACTAAATTGCAATAGATGCAAAACGTGTTCTAGAAGCTAGAGGTGTCTAATTGATATGAAATTTTAAACTGAAGGTCCTTAGATGATAATTAGACCATTTTTTAAGTTAGTGGACAAAAATGGACATGAAGTAAGAGAAATTTTATGTTTTAAGTTAAGGGCATTTTGGTCATTTGGTTAATAAATAAATTAATAAGCAAAATAAAGCCAAAATCTTGTCCATCTTCTTCACCCATAGCCGAATATCACTAAGGAAGACATAGCTAGGGTTTTTTCATCTTCCAAGGTTGATTGTAAGTTTGTTCTTGCCCTGTTTTTAATGCTCTTTACATTTTTGAAGTCGTTGTAACCCGATCTTTCTATTTCTACCACCAATTCAAGAAAAAATAAAAGTATAAATTTTTACCCATGATAGATAATTGTGTATTTTGATGCCTAATGGTAGAAAATGTTTGTTAGATGTAAGATAAACAACTTTTGCTAGGTGATTTTCGATGGAAATGTCAAAAAGGACCTATTTGTAAAAGTTACAAAAATGAGTATTAAAAGTGTGATTAAATGAAAAATGTGGGCTGGTATGAGTATAAAAATGGTTGGGCTAGGCTTGGGTTTTGAAGAAATTGAATACATTTCTTTTTACGAGCCTAGGGACTAAATTATAAAAATGTGAAACATTAGGGGAAAAATGTAATTTTTCTATAATATGATTCTTGGACTAAATTGAACAATGTGAGTATTAAATGAGTTAAATTTTTTATTATAGATCAAGAAAAATGAGGTTCGAACCTAGACCGGGGAAAAACAAAGTGTTTGACTATTAGGTCAAATTCTACTAATTTTTATACCAAGGTAAGTTCATATGTAAATAATGCATTGTTATATTTATGTTTTAAATGCTTTAATATTACATGAATTGTTCTTGACTCTTTGGATGTATTTGACAAAGTTTCGACAAGCGAGAAATCTCGGTTGAACCTTAGGAATAGAATAAGATACAAGTGACATGTCACTAGGAACCCATGTGTTTATGTAATCCGGGTGTTGGTCTCGTACATCCTACCAGTGGCTGGGTCTGCCGGCATATGTTGCGAATACCTGATAGCTTGTGTGAGCAGCACTGTGTAGCTACGTTCTGACGACGGCCTGCGTGAACAGGCTCGAGAATAACTCAAAAACGAGCCTAAATGTATTATGATATGTGAGGTAGCTTTGGCTACATATATGGCACTTTTGTGCTTGATTTTTGAGTATCCATTAATATTCCAAGTGTTCAATGGGAATTTCAAAGTTATGAAAGGCTATGGTTATGTTGCGAGTTGGTACAAGTATGTACATAAAACTTATACATAATGTGCTCGATATGTTATGAACCCTTGGTAAGGTTGTGATTGAGGAAGTTATGACTATAAGATTTTAATAACATTCATGCAAATTTTTATCATGTTAATTGTATGTTCAATGTGTGGCTATGATGCTTATTATTTGCATAAGAACTTACTAAGCTATATAGCTTATCCCCCTTCCTTTCCCTTGTCTTATAGTGTCACCAAGCTAGTTCGGGGATCGGATACCGTCAGAGATCCATTCACGCTATCAACAATTATTTTGGTACCAATGATTTTAACATTTTGAATTATGGCATGTATAGGGGACTTGGTCATTTTGTTATGTGTCATAATTGATTTGGCCAAATGTGTTGGCTTATATTGGTTGAAAGCTCATTTTGTATAAAGCCATTTGAAATTGGCTACTATTGGTATAAGCAATTTATATGATGATGCCTTTCATGGGTGTGAGAATTTACATGATTTGAGTTGATAAGTATGTGATGTTTATGTACGATAAATGGTAGCATGTGAATGATGTGTTGATGTCTTGGTTGTAGCTAATTTGGTTGTATGTATGTGCTTGAATTAGTGCTATGTTATAAGGTGTGGGTGTGTGCATTACAGGGTGGCAAAATGGCTTGATAAATAGCCTTATTTTGTCCATACGGGTGGACACACGGGCGTGTGTCTAAACCGTGTGTGACACACGGCTTGCCCCATGAGCATGTGTTCTAGCCCTATGTCCCTTACAACTTAATTTTGAGAAACAGAATGCTCAGAATTGAGCATATGGGCAGAGACAAGGGCGTGTGTCTCAACCGTGTGAATGGCACGACCTTGAACATGGGCGTTTGGCCTGGCCATGTGAAGTCTGCACCTATTTAATGAAAAATCATAAATTTTAAATCGACCACACGGCCTAGCACACGGGCATGTGGCTTGGTCGTGTGTCTTCAATTTGTTCTTGGGTGACAAACAGAGAGTTACACGGGGTTGGGACAAGGGCATGTATGACCACACGGCCTGCCCACACTGGCGTGTGACCCCTGTTTTAGCAGAAATTTTTCTAAGTGTTACAAATTTTTCTAAAGTTCTCAGTTTAGTCTCGAACCACTTCCAATGCATGTTGTGGGTCTCGTAGGCTCGTATTAGGGACTTTATGAGTTTTTTCAAATGGTTTTAATTTAGACGCAAATTGATGACTCAGAATTGTATGAAAGTTTGTGTGACAAGTCCGGTAATGCCTCGTACTCTATTCTGGCATCGAATACGGGTAAGGGGTGTTACATTTATTAGTATCAGAGCTACGGTTTAGTCAATTCTCAGACTAGCGTAGCGTATGTAATAGTCTAGCTATACATGCCATATACGAATTGTGATAGTGTGGTGACTCCTATCAATTTTAAAACGTGTTTTCATATAGTAAATGGATCCGGACCTAGCTGTAGCTAATGATGTAGAAATTAATACGCCGGCTCTCGCTTAAGGGGCAGCGTCATCTGAAAATAGACCTCCTAGGGTCAGTCAGAGAGGAGGGGCTAGGGAAGCCTTCCTCCACATGATGAATTAGTGGTATTCGGAGTTTGTTCGAACAAATCCGAATGCTCAACATCCTCCACCCCCTCCTTATCCCCAACCGATTCCTATAGTTCCTCAAGGTGTGGATTTGGTAAGACAAAATAAGCCTCCAGTTGATAAGATTCGAAAGCAAGGTGTTGAGAAATTCAGGGCTAGTATAGATGATGACCCCGAGAGAGACAAGTTTTGGCTTGAGAATACTATCAAGGTATTTGATGAGTTATCATGTACACTCGAAGAATGCTTGAAATATGCTATATCGTTATTTAGGGACACAACATATCAATGGTAGAAGACACTAGTATTTATGGTATCGAGAGAGAGGGTTACATAGGAGTTCTTTCAAGAGGAATTTTGAAAGAAATATGTCAGTCAGTGGTTTATCGATCAGAAACGTAAAGAATTTCTTGAGCTGAAACAGGGTCGAATGTTAGTGACAGAGTACGAGCGAGAATTTGTCAAGTTTAGTAAGTATGCCTGAGAGTGTGTTTCGTTTGAGGCTATTATGTGTAAAAAGTTCGAAGATGGGCTGAATGAGGACATCTGACTGCTAGTTGGAATCTTGGAACTAAAAGAATCTGTTGTATTGATTGAATGAGCTTGCAAAGCTGAAGAGCTAAGCAAAAATAAAAGAAAGGCCGAGAGTGAGGCTAGAGATGCAAGAAAAAGGCCAATGAGTAAGTCATTTCAATCTCAGTTAAAGAAATCTAGAGAAATGAATACTCGTTCGAATGTATCAGCTAGGTATTCGCATATAGACTGTGGGAAGCAATATTCGAGTTTTAAATCTCAAGCTACTTTAATGGCAAGTGTGGGTAATGTTAGGTCTAACAGACTCAAATGTTAGCATTGTGGAAGAAGACATCCCGGCAAGTGTAGGATGAATGATCGAGCTTGTTTCACGTGTGGTTCCCAAGAGCATTTTATCCAAGATTTCCCTGAGATGGCTGAGAAAAAATAATTTCAGAGTGCAAGGCTGTAACACCCCTTACCTATATTCGACGCCGGAACAAGGTACAAGGCATTATTGGACTTAAACTCAAACAAACATACGAAACAGAGACATAAATTTCCACTCAAATTTAAAACTTTTCAAAAACATTCATGTCGTCCCTTAAACAAGCCTATGAGGCCCAAATCATGCATTAGGAGTGGTTCAGGACTAAACCGAGAAATTTGAAAACTTTCCCAACACTTAGTAAATTTTTCATAAAAACAAGGGTCACACGCACGTGTGGCTTGGGACAAGCCTGCGTGGGCAGGTTGTGTGGTCACACACACCTGTGTCCCTAACCCGTGTAACTCTTTATCTATGATGTCATCAATAAATTAGGGTCGCACGGCCAAGTCACACACTAGTGTGCTTAGGCCGTGTCTGTTACACAGCGGAGACACATGCCCGTGTGCTCGATACTAAGCATTCTGTTTTGCAACAATTAAGATGCAGGGGACACACAGTCGGATCACACGCCCATGGGGCGGACCGTGTGGACAAAAGACAAGGCTATTTACCAAGCCATTTGCCACCCTTAATCACACATGCACTCATATCAATTCAAAGGCACAAAACATATCATACTTAGGCAACCAAACACTCACAACTAAGACAATAATATGTCATTCTCATGCCATCATTTATCATGCTTAAAACATCATACTTAGCCCATTAAAATCATATTAACATCACATCCACAAGAAGGCATTAACACATGAATAAACTAGTAATCAACATAGGCCATCATTCGTGGCTATGTATAATTTGAACAATAATCCATTATAGGCCAACACATTTGGCCACATTAATAATAACACATATAACCAAAAGACCAAATCCATATACATGTCATATACTTATTCACAAGATTAACTTAAATTCACTTTCATAATGGTCATGAACTCATAATATCATGAAGCTAATGCTTATAAACTTTATGTACATACCTATACGAACTAGTAACACAGTCATATCTTTTCATATCTTTGGCATAATATTTGAATTACCCGTTGAACCACTTGGAATACTAAAGGATACCCAGGAAGTCTCATACACATAGTAAGATGCCAATGCCATATCCCAGATATGGTCTTATATGGGATCGCATATGTCGATGCTGATAGCCCAACTATGGTCTTACACGATATCTTGTATCGACTCCATGTCTTAGACATGGTCTTACATGAAATCAAATATCGATGCCATGTCCCAGACATGGTCTTACATGAAATCACATATCGATTCCATATCCCAGATATGCTCTTACACAAAATCACACATAACCCTAATGTCATGACATTTGTATCCTATCTATTCCGAAGGTTCAACCGAGACTTTTTTGTTATCTTGGCATTATCGAATTTGCTCATAATTCAATCATATAAATCATATAATATTAAAGCAATTTAAAACATAAATATAGCATTGCATTATTCACATACAAACTTACCTCGAGTGTGACAACTGCGAAAATGACCTATTTGTCCAATATTTGTTTGTCCCCCGATCTAGACTCGCACTTTATTTTTCTTGATCTATAATATCAAATTTAGCCCACTTATTAGTCACATTATTCAATGTGACCCAAAAATCATACTATAGAAAAATTACATTTTTGCCTCTAAAGTTTGACATATTTACACTTTTGTCCCTAGGCTCGTAAAATGATTTTCATTCAATTTATTTGTACCGTAAGCCTAACCTAACCATTTTCATAACTATAAAATCCCACAATTTCCATTAAAACACACTTTTACTACATATTTTATAACTTTTACAATTTAGTCCTTTTAGGCATTTTCACTGAAAATCACTTAGCAAAAGTTGTTTCTCCAACCATAAACATGCATAATATACCATTAAACATCAAAATACACAAATTTATAACATGGTTCAAAACCTATACCTTCATCATAGCTCAAATAAATGGTAGAAATAGGTAGATCATGTTACAAGGATTTCAAAAACGTGAAAATCATTAAAAACAGGGCAAGAACGAACTTACTATGGAGCTTCGAAAGCTTGAAAAAAACCTTATGGTACATTCAACCAAGGGGTTGAAGATGACAAGGAATTTTGGCTTTTATTTTGCTTTTTAATTCATTTGTTTACTAAATGACCAAAATGCCTCTAATTTAAAAATATTCTATTTCACCTATTTCATGTCCATTTTTGTCCAAAAAATTAACCAATGGTCTAATTACCATTTAAGGACCTCCAATTTAAAATTTCATAGCAATTTGACACCTCTAGCCTCTAGAACTCAAGTTTTGCAATTTTACAATTTAGTCTTTTTGACTGAATTAAGTGCCCAAACGTCAAAATTTTCGAATGAAATTTTCAAAAAAAAATTCCAAAACATTTTATACCATAAAAATATAATAAAAATAAAATTTACCATGTCGAATTTGTGGTTCCAAAATCACTGTTCCGACTAGGCCTAAAATCGGACTATTACAAAGGCTGAGTAATAGTACTAATAGGGGTAGGCCATCGAGGAATATCGGGAATGGAACTAGCAGTAAAGGTGTGACGAAAGACACAGCCATGAGATTTGAGGCCAGAGCACCTGCTAAGGCTTATGTCATTCATGCTCGTTAGGATGCGTTATCTCCCGATATGATTACTGGTACATTTTCTCTTTATGATACTAATTCTATTGCATTGATTGATCCTGGATCAACTCATTCTTATGTTTGTGTGAATTTGGTATCTAGTAAGAGTTTGCCTGTTGAGTCTATTGAATTTGTGATTAAAGTGTCAAACCTTTTAGGCAAATATGTGCTAGTTGATAAAGTTTGCAAGAATTGTCCTTTGATGATTCGAGGTCACTGTTTTCCGGCTGACTAAAATGTTGTTTCCATTTGATGAATTCGATATTATTTCGGTTATGGACTGGTTGACATTGCATGATGCCATAGTAAATTGTAGACAGAAAACTATTGAATTGAAATGTGAAAAGGGTGAGGTTCTCTGGGTTGAAACCGATGAATAAAATGAATTGTCTATTGTGATTTCGTCTATGTCTGCTCAGAGGTACGTAAGGAAAGGTTGTGAAGCTTACCTTGCTTATGTGTTGAATACAAAGATGTCTGAATTGAAAATTAAATCAGTGTCGATTGTTTGTGAATATCCGGATGTGTTTCCTGAAGAGTTGTCGGGGTTACCACCGGTCAGAGAAGTGGTGTTTGCTATTGATTTAATACCCGGTACTTCACCGATATCGATTGTTCTGTATAGGATGGCTCCAACTAAATTGAAGGAATTGAAAGCTCAGTTGCAAGAGTTGACAGATAAGGGTTTTGCGAGACCGAGTTTTTCTCCCTAGAGTGCTCCAGTGTTATTTGTAAAGAAGAAAGATGGATCTATGAGACTTTGTATCGATTACCGACAGCTCAACAAGGTAACTATAAAGAACAAGTATCCTTTGCGAGGATTGATGACTTGTTTGATTAGTTAAAAGGAGTAACGGTATTCTCAAAAATTGATTTAAGATCTGGCTACTATCAGTTGAGAGTTATAGAGTCGGATGTGCCGAAAATTGCTTTCAGGACAAGGTATGGGCACTATGAATTTCTTGTTATGCCTTTCGGGCTAACTAATTCACCTGCTGTTTTTATGGACTTGATGAATCAAATTTTTCGACCATATTTAGATAAGTTTGTGGTTATGTTCATCGATGACATCCTGATTTATTCTTGAGACAAGTTCGAGCATGCCGAGCACTTGAGAATTGTATTGCAGACATTGAGAGATAAGAAATTGTTTGTTAAATTCAGTAAAAGTGAGTTTTGGCTCCAAGAAGTCAGATTTTTGGGACATATTGTTTCAGGTGATGGTATTAGGTTGATCCAAGTAAGATTTCGGCAATTGTTGATTGGAAACTGCCAAGGAATGTATCTAAAGTTAGAATTTTTTTAGGCTTAGCCGGTTATTACTGACATTTTGTTAAAGGATTTTCGATGATTGCTACTCCTATGACCAAGTTGTTGCAAAATGATGTTAAATTTGAATGGTCCGAAAAATGTCAATAAAGATTTGAGAAATTGAAAGCATTACTGACTGAGGCACCGATTTTAGTACAACCTAAATCGGGAAAATAATTTTTAATTTATAGCAATGCTTCATTGTATGGTTTGGGTTGTATGTTGATGCAAGAGGGAAAAGTGGTAGCTTATGCTTCGAGACAGTTGAAAACGCACGAGAAGAATTATCCGACGCACGATTTGGAATTGGCTGCCATCGTTTTTGCTTTGAAAATTTGGCGCCATCATTTGTATGGTGAGAAATGCCATATCTTTACTGATCATAAGAGTTTAAAATATTCGATGACTCAGAAAGATCTGAACTTGCGACAACGGAGATGGCTCGAGTTACTGAAGGATTATGAACTAGTGATTGACTATCATTTGGGAAAGGAAAATGTAGTCGCAGATGCTTTGAGCAGAAAGTCCTTATTTACTTTGAAAGCTATAAATACGATATTGACCTTGTCTAATGATGGTTCAATTTTGGCCGAGTTGAGAGCTAGACCGGTATTTATTTAGCAAATTTGTGAAGCTCAGAAAAATGATAGTGAATTGCAAGTCAAAAGAGCTCAGTGTGAATAGGGTAGTGATACAGACTTTCGGATCGGTTTATATGATTGTTTGATGTTCCAGAATAGAGTATGTGTATCGAAAAATGATGAACTTATTCAGAAAATTTTAAACTAGACACACAGTGGTTGTTTATTAGTTCATCCAGGTAGTACGAAAATGTATAATGATGTGAAGAGATTGTATTGATGGCCAGGTATGAAAAGAGATATTTTTGAATTCGTATTTAGATGTTTGATTTTTCAACAAGTAAAAGCCGAACACCAAGTGCCTTCGGGTTTACTTCAGCCAGTGATGGTACCCGAGTGGAAATGGGATAGAATTACGATGGACTTCATGACGGGTTTACCTTTGACTCCGAAAAAGAAAGATATCGTCTGGGTTGTTGTTGATAGATTGACAAAATTGACTCATTTTATTCCGGTACGTACTGACTACTCACTTGATAAGTTAGCTGAATTGTACATTTCTGAGATTGTGAGATTGCATGGGGTGCCTATTTCTATTATTTCGAATAGAGATCCGAGGTTTACTTCGAGATTTTAGAAGAAATTACAAGAGGCTTTGGGTGCAAAGTTGAACTTTAGTACCGCATTTCATCCGCAAACTAACGGTCAGTCTAAAAGAACAATTCAGGTACTTGAAGATATGCTTCGTTGTTGTGTTTTAGAATTCGAAGGTAGTTAGGAGAAATATCTACCATTGGTCGAATTTGCTTATAACAACAGTTTTCAGTCGAGTATAAAGATGGCACTGTATGAGGCATCGTATGGCCACAAGTGTCGAACTCCGTTTTATTAGATAGAGCTTAGAGTGACAGATTCACGGGGTTGATTTGGTTAGTGAAACGGAAGAAAAAGTAAAGGTAATCCGTGATTGCTTGAAAGCTGCTTCAGATTGACAAAAGTCATATGCAAATTTGAAAAGAAAAGAGATAAAATTTCAGGTTAGTGATAAAGTATTTCTAAAAGTATCTCCATGGAAGAAGATTTTGAGATTTGGCCGTAAAGGCAAGTTAAGTCCACGTTTTATTGGGTCGTATGAGGTTATTGAAAGAATAGGGCCAGTGTCATATCAGTTAGCTTTACCGACAGAGTTAGAAAGGATTCATAATGTGTTTTATGTGTCTATGTTTCGCTGTTATCGATTAGATCCTTCACATATAATTTCACTGACAGAAGTTGAGGTTTGACCTGATATGACTTATGATGAAGAACAGATCAAGATCTTAGCTCGAGAAGTTAAACAGTTGAGAAATAAAAGTATAGCTCTAGTGAAATTTTTATTGCAAAAACATGAGGTCGAAGAGGCTACGTGGAAACCCAAGGAAGCTATGAGAAAATAGTACCCAAACCTATTTTCTGGTAAGATTTTAGCGGACGAAAATCCCTAAAGGGGGAGAGTTGTAACAACCGATTTTGGGTCTAGTCGGAATAGTAATTTCAGAACCACGAATCTGATTTAGAAATATTTATTTTTATTATATTTTTTATGGTTTATGTTTTATGGGAGTGTTTCGTGAAAATTTCGTTCGAAAATTTTATCGATTAGGTACTCAATTTAGTAAAAAGGACTAAATTACAATAGATGCAAAATATGTGTTCTAGAAACTAGAGGTGTCTAATTGTTATGGAATTTTAAATTGAAGGTCCTTATATGGTAATTAGACCATTTTTTAAGTTAGTGGACACAAATGGACATGAAGTAAGAGAAATTTTATGTTTTAAGTTAAGGGCATTTTGGTCATTTGGTTAATAAATGAACTAATAAGCAAAATAAAGCCAAAATCTTGTCCATCTTCTTCTTCCATGGCTGAATATCACTAAGGAAGACATAGCTAGGGTTTGTTCATCTTCCAAGCTCGATTGTAAGTCCGTTCTTGCCCTGTTTTTAATGCTTTTTACATTTTTGAAGTCGTTGTAACCCGATCTATCTATTTCTACCACTAATTCAAGAAAAAATCAAAGTCTAAATTTTTACCCATAATGGATAATTGTGTATTTTGATTCCTAATGGTATAAAATGTATGTTAGATGTAAGATAAATAACTTTTGCTAGGTGATTTTCGATAGAAATGTAAAAAAGGACCTATTTGTAAAAGTTAAAAAAATGAGTAGTAAAAGTGTGATTAAATGCAAAATATGGGCTAGTATGAGTATGAAAATGGTTTGGCTAGGCTGGGGTTTTGAAGAAATTGAATACATTTCTTTTTACGAGCCTAGGGACTAAATTGTAAAAATGTGAAACATTAAGGGAAAATGTAATTTTTCCATAATATGATTCTTGGACTGAATTGAACAATGTGATTATTAAATGAGTTTAATTTGTTATTATAGATCAATAATAACGAGGTTTGGACTTAGACCGAGGGAAAAATAAAGTGTTTGACGATTAGGTCAAATTCTACTAATTTTTGTACCGAGGTAAGTTCGTATGTAAAAAATGCATTGTTATATTTATGTTTTAAATGTTTTAATATTGTATGAATTGTGATTGACTCTTTGGACGTATTCGACAAAGTTTTGACAAGTGAGAAATTCCGGTTGAACCTTAGGAATAGAATATGATACGAGTGAAATGTCACTAGGAACCTATGTGTTTATGTAATCTCGGTGCTGGTCTCGTATGTTCTACCAGTGGCTGGGTATGCCGGTATATGTTGCTGATACCTGACAGCTTGTGTGAGCAGCACTGTGTAGCTATGTCCTGACTAACAGCTTGTGTGAGCAAGCCCGAGAATAGCTTGAAAATGAGCCTATATGTATTATGATATGTGAGGTAGCTTTGGCTACATATATGGAACTTTTGTGCAAGATTTCTAAGTATCCGTTAATATTCCGAGTGTTCAATGGGAATGTCAAAGTTGTGAAAGACTATGGTTATGTTGCGAGTTGGTACATGTATGTACGTAAAACTCATATGTAATGTGCTCGACATGTGATGAACCCTTGGTAAGGTTGCGATTGAGTAAGTTATGACTATAAGATTTTAATAACATTCATGCAAATTTTCATCATGTTAATTGTATGTTAAATGTTTGGCTATGATGCTTATTATTTGCATAGGAACTTACTAAGCTATATAGCTTACTCCCTTTCCTTTCCCTTATCTTATAGTGTCACCAAGCTAGCTCGGGGATCGGAGATTGTCGGAGATCCACTCACACTATCAACAATTTTTTTGGTACCAATGATTTCAACATGTTGAATTATAGCATGTATAGAGGACTTGGTCATTTTGTTATGTGTCATAATTAATTTGGCCAAATGTGTCGGCTTATATTGGTTAAAAGCTTATTTTGTATAAAGTCATTTGAAATTAGCTACTATTGGTATAAGCAATTTATATGATGATGCCTTTCATGGCTGTGAGAATTTACATGATTTGAGTTGATAAGTATGTGATGTTTGTGTATGATAAATGGTAGCATGTGAATGATGTGTTGATGTCTTGGTTGTGATTGATTTTATTGTATGTATGTGCTTGAATTGGTGCTATGTTATAGGGTGTGGGTGTGTGCATTATAGGGAGGCAAAATGACTTGGTAAATAGCCTTATTTTTGTCTACACATCTTACCCCATAGGTATGTGTTCCGGCCATGTGTCCCTTGCACCTTAATTTTAAGAAACAGAATGCTCAGAATTGAGCACACGGGCAGAGACACGGGGGTCTGTCTTAGCTGTGTGAACAACACGGCCTTGAACACGGGCGTGTGCCCTTGCCGTGTGAAGTCTACACCTATTTAATAAAAAATCATAAATTTTAAATCGACCACATGGCCTAGCACACGGGCGTGTGACTTGGCCGTGTGTCTTCAATTTGTTCTTGGGTGAAAAGCAGAGAGTCACACGGGGTTGGGACACGGACGTGTGTGACCACACGGCCTGCCTACATAGGCGTGTGACCCCTGTTTTAGCAGAAATCTTTCTAAGTGTTGCAAAATTTTCTAAAGTTCTCGGTTTAGTCTCGAAACACTTCCAATGCATGTTGTAGGCCTCGTAGGTCCGTATTAGGGACTTTATGAGTATTTGCAAATGGTTTTAATTTGGACGCAAATTGATGACTCGAAATTGTGTGAAAGTTTGTGTGACGAGTCCGGTAATACCTTGTACCCTGTTTCGATTTGTGTGACGAGTCCGATAATACCTTGTACCCTGTTTCGGCGTCGAATACGGGTAAGGGGTGTTACACTAACAATGTTAAAATTTTTTTATTAGATTCAAATTCATTACAACATTATTTTTCAAGGGTGAATGTACGTGAGAGGTCCCTTTGAGACCTGATCAAATTAGTCACTCTACTATTAAATGAATCAATTTAGATTGTGTATTATCAAAAAAAATCAAATAAAGCCAAATTGGAATTGAATTAACATTTATTATTTAAACAATGTCATTTACTATTGGTAGAGTTATTATTTTTAAAGTTTTTATTATTGTATAAATTAAATTTTTTTGTTTAGAATTGAACTACACCTGGACAAAAATTCAAGACATTTTTCTATAGACCAAAAGTTAGCTATATTACAATTTAGACTTATTTAATTTATTTTAATAATGTAAAGACTAAATTAATTTATTAAATAATAAAAGAACTAATTTGATCTAATTATCATGGAGTTCTAAGGTACTTTTAACCTTTTTAAAGATACATTATTACTGAGCTAGTTTTTTTTTCTTTAATTTCAAAATTTTAAGTGAATAAATTAAAAAATATATATATTTATCCTGTGTTAAAATTAAACTTGTTTTTTTTTATTATCTTAAATTTACTTTAACTTTCGCTTTAATTCCTCTCTTACATAAGGTTCAAAACAAGAAAACCAACTTACAGGGTAAGTTACAGAGTATTCTTGTGTCCTTTCAAGTCCGATGGCAACCACATACCTCGGAAAGCTAATGCTTAGCGCTGAAAATGGAGAATCAGATGAAGAAGAAAAATGGGTCTCTCACTATTCATCCAACCATCAAATACTGTTAGTTGGTGAAGGGGATTTCTCTTTTTCTTTGAGTTTGGCCAATGCTTTTGCCACTGCCTCTAACATTTGTGCTTCTTCCTTAGACTCCTATGGTAATCAAACACAAAAGAAACAACCCTTTTCTTTATAAAGTGATTTATTGCTTTAGCTATTTACACCAAAGTTTCTTTCTTTCTTTTTTCCATAATGGTGCTGCGTTTTTGTTCCTCTTTATGAAGGATCAAGAAAGGGTTTGACATTTTTCTTTTAATTTAGTTGTTAAGAAATCTTTTTGATTTTACTGATCTTTTGGTTAAATAGATACTTTGATGAAGAAATACAAGAATGCAATTTCAAATTTGGAAAATCTTGAGAAGCTAGGGGCATGCTTACTACATGAAGTGGATGCAACCAAAATGAAGCATCATACTGACTTAGCCAACCGAAAGTTTGATCGAATCATCTTCAATTTTCCACATGCTGGCTTTTATGGAAAGGAAGATAATCCCCATATGATTCAGTAAATTTCCTCTTTGCAATTTCATATATGATTCTGGGATTGATTTCTCATGTTTCTAGATGTGTATTTAGTGTCCAGGATATATATGTTCATGCATGGCATCTTCTAATATTTTCGTATCATTAATGTCTTTGCTATCCTTTTTAGTTATACCCAAGTTTTTAAAGATACATAAATGGATAGAGCAAATTTACATGAATTTCTGCCGTTATTTGAGTGTTGAATATGTTGGTCTTATGATTCTCTACATAGAGGGTCCTTGAAGGGTCATATCTTAATACCTATGTCTAGAAATGTGTCAGGTGCAAGTGTCTGACACTATTGCCTTGAAGAATAAAATGAAGCGTCTGAGCGACATAATGGTGGTGTACTAATATTCCTATGTGTCATTTTCGCTTTTCATCCGTGATGTGATTAAATAAGTGTCTTTACCGCACTTCGTCCTAGGAATTAGGAGGATCAAACATTTTATTCCTTTTCCATTTGGAGGGAGTTAAACCATGAATGTTGTCATAAAATGACAGGAAGTTCATACTTATGGTATATTCCATATCTGAGATGTGATATTGATGCTTGTATTCAAGTATCAAGAAATCATATGTAAGTATTTAGTTGTCCCTTTGGCTTCCACAATCCACACTCTGTTTTTGACAATATTGTTGTACTAAAACAGGATGCATAGGAACCTTGTACAAGGTTTCTTTAGAAGTGCAAGGGGCATGCTTCGAGCTAATGGTGAAATTCATGTAAACCACAAGACCAGTGCTCCGTTTTCCCTATGGAATCTTGAGAAATTAGCTTCTGAGTGCTCTCTGGCATGGATTCAGTGTGTAGATTTCAATGTAGAAGATTACCCAGGTTATCAAAACAAGAGAGGGGATGATTCAAGATGTGATGAACCCTTCCCTCTTGGCAAGAGCAGCACCTTCAAATTCGGCTTTTTCCCTAGAGCTAAGAAGGCGACTAAAGCAACCAAAAGTGGGGTTTCAATGTGTAACAAATCTCAGCATTTTCAAACCATTTCAATGCCAATGCAGCTGCATTCAACTTCTGATTTCAACTATCACCGAAGGAATCATACTTTGAATCGCATCCCACTGCATGTTAAACTGCGTCCTATCATCCCTAACCAGAATCAATACTCCGGGGTCTTCGATAGAAACTTTAATGGTTTGGTCCGAACATGTCAAGCGAATAGCCTGAGGTCTGTAAGATATGATGGTCTAGGAAGCTTGAGGCATGGTCTTGACAGACAATTGGTAGAGGTGCCGAGAACCTTGAATGGTAACTTGCCTTACATGCATGAGCACAAGCATGAGCATGCAGTGAGGCATAGTCTTGACAGACAAGTGGTAGGGGTGCCAAGAACCATAAATGATAACTTGTATTACATGCATGAGCATGAAAATAGTCTTGACAGACAAATGATAGAGATGCCA
The DNA here is from genome assembly GCF_007990345.1 of Gossypium hirsutum. Lineage (NCBI taxonomy): Eukaryota > Viridiplantae > Streptophyta > Magnoliopsida > Malvales > Malvaceae > Gossypium > Gossypium hirsutum. The sequence continues at coordinate 17,644,650 of NC_053424.1, read as the reverse complement.
AGAACCTTAAATGGTAACTCGTATTACATGCATGAGCACAAGCCAGCGAGGCATAGTGTTGACAGACAAATGGTAGAGATGCCAAGAGCCTTGAATGGTAACTTCAACTACATGCATGAGCATGAGCATGAACTTGCCCATATTAGCAATTCGAGGCCTCATCTTCACAGGGCGCTTGCATGTCAAACCTACCAGCTGAAAGTACCTAATACTCGGGATATTCTCCGTTTGTAAATGCATGGAATTTTCTGCTTTTTTGTCTGTGCCAGTTACATAGTACATCAGCATAAAATGACAGAGTACATTCAACTTATGATGCTGACCATGTAAAGTCAGAAATGCTTAACCTTCCTCTGAAACTAGTTATCTTTTTTCTATGGAACATACAATGTAATGCTTAAGTACGGGTATCTTTGGTTGCTTTGCTTTACTTGATGTTTAGTGCCTAATTAATTCTAAATTCATATGATTATTGATTACATCTAAACAAGTTGCATGCTTTGCTTTACTCGATGCTTAGTGCCTAACTAATTCTAAATTCATATGATTATTGACTACATCTAAACAAGTTGCATGCTTACATGGATACTCTCCTCAAATTATAAGTGGATACATTCTTGGAAGTAAGTGGGTTTGGATAGGCAATTGGGTGCGGTGCAATGCATTTAGCTTACTTTTCGTTTTACGTTACAGTATCGTTATAGTCTTTAATTTCACTGTCATTGCTATTTTTACACTAACCACAAGTAAATGCACCGTCCATCCAAACTCACCTATTAGAAAACTCCTGTATTTAAGGGTGAATTTTATTTCGGTCTTTTTATTGAAAAAATAGCATATTAATTCATATATATTTTGAAACCTGTAAATTAGTTCATCCTTTAAATTTTATTTACTAAATAATGATGAAAAATTATTTTTTATGAGTAAAAAAATTATTTTTTATGAATAAACCATAAAAATAGTCACTCAACCATATATTTCGTTCTATTTTAATCAACTAACTATTAAGTTTTTTGATTTAATCACTAAACTTTTCAAAATTAAATATTTTAACTATTGTGAATTGATGTGAACTTTTATTTTTGGTTTAGTAACAAAATTAGCCATCTAATGCTTACACATTCTATTAATTTGATCCTAAATCTAAAAATTCAACAAATTTGCCCTCAATGTTTACAAAATTTGTCATTTTAGTTCTAATTTTAAAAAATTTAACAAATTTGACGCTCAACATTTACAAAATTTATCAATTTAACCCCAATACTCGTACTTAAGCATTACATTGTATGTTCCATAGACAAAATATAACTAGTTTCGGAGGAAGGTTAAGCATTTCTGACTTTACGTGGTCAGCATCGCAAGTTGTATGACTCGTCATTTTATGCTGATGCACTATGTAACTGGCACAGACAAAAAAGCAGTAGATTCCATGCATTTACAAACGAAGAACATCCCGAGTATTAGGTACTTTCAGCCGGTAGGCTTGACATGCAAGCGCCCTGGGAAGATGAGGCCTCGAATTGCTAATATGGGCAAGTTCATGCTCATGCTCATCCATGTTGTACAAGTTACCATTCAAGGCTCTTGGCATCTCTACCATTTGTCTGTCAACACTATGCCTCGCTGGCTTGTGCTCATGCATGTAATACGAGTTACCATTTAAGGTTCTTGGCATCTCTATCATTTGTCTGTCAAGACTATTTTCATCCTTATGCATGTAATACGAGTTACCATGTAAGGTTCTTGGCACCTCTACCCTTTGTCTGTCAAGACTATGCCTTGCTTGCTCATGCTCATACGTGTAATACAAGTTATCATTTATGGTTCTTAGCACCCCTACCACTTGTCTGTCAAGACTATGCCTCACTCGTTCATGCTCATGCTTGTGCTCATGCATGTAAGGCAAGTTACCATTCAAGGGTCTCGGCACCTCTACCAATTGTCTGTCAAGACCATGCCTCAAGCTTCCTAGACCATCATATCTTGCAGACCTCAGGCTATTCGCTTGACATGTTAGGACAAAATCATTAAAGTTTCTATCGAAGACCCCGGAGTATTGATTCTGGTTAGGGATGATAGGATGCAGTTTAACATGCAGTGGGATGCGATTCACAGTATGATTGCTTCGATGATAGTTGAAATCAGAAGTTGAATGCAGCTGCATTGGCATTGGAATGGTTTGAAAATGCTGAGATTTTTTACACATTGAACCCCATCTTTCGGTTGCTTTAGACGCCTTCTTAGCTCTAGGGCAAAAGCCGAATTTGAAGGTGCTGCTCTTGCCAAGAGGAAAGGGTTCATCACATCTTGAACCATCCCCTCTCTTGTTGTGATATCCTGGGTAATCTTCTACATTGAAATCTACCCGCTGAATCAATGCCAGAGAGCATCCAGAAGCTAATTTCTTAAGATTCCATAAGGAAAATGGAGTGTTGGTCTTGTGGTTTACATGAATTTCACCATTAGCTCGAAGCATGCCCCTTGCACTTCTAAAGAAACCTTGTACAAGGTTCCTATGCATCCTGTATTAGACAGCAAAATTGTGAAAAACAGAGTGTGGATTGCGGAAGCCAAAGAGACAACTAAATACTTACATATGATCTCTTGATGCTTGAATCAAGCATCAATATTACATCTCAGATTTGGAATATACCATAAGTATGAACTTCCTGTCATTTTATGACAACATTCATGGTTTAATTCCCTCCAAATGGAAAAGGAATAAAATGTTTGATCCTCCTAATTCCTAGGGCGAAGTGCAGTCAAGAGACTTATTTAATCACATCACGGATGAAAAGCGAAAATGACACATAGTAATATTAGTACACCACCATTATGTCGCTCAGACGCTTCATTTTATTCTTCAAGGCAATCGTGTCAGACACTTGCACCTGACACATTTCTAGACATAGGTATAAAGATATGACCCTTCAAGGACCCTCTATATAGAGAAAATAACGGCAGAAATTCATGTAAATTTTCTCTATCCATTTATGTATCTTTAAAAGCTTGGGTATAATTAAAAAGGATAGCAAAGAAATTGATGATACGAAAATGTTAGAAGATGCCATGCATGAACATATATATCCCCGGACACTAAATACACATTTAGAAAAATGAGAAAGCAATCCCAGAATCATATATGAAATTGCAAAGAGGAAATTTACCGAATGATATGGGGATTATCTTCCTTTCCATGAAAGCCAGCATGTGGAAAATTGAAGATGATTCGATCAAACTTTCGGTTGGCTAAGTCAGTATGATGCTTCATTTTGGTTGCATCCACTTCATGTAGTAAGCATGCCCCTAGCTTCTCAAGATTTTCCAAATTTGAAATTGCATTCTTGTATTTCTTCATCAAAATATCTATTTAACCACAAGATCAAAAAGATTTCTTAACAACTAAATTAAAAAAAAATTGTCAAACCCTTTCTCGATTGAGGAACAAAAACGCACACCATTATGAAAAAAAAAAAAGAAGAAAGAAACTTTGGTGTAAATAGCTAAAGCAATAAAACATTTCATAAAGAAAAGGGTTGTTTCGTTTGTGTTTGATTACCATAGGAGTCCAAGGAAGAAGCACAAATGTTAGAGGCAGAGGCAAAAGCATTGGCCAAACTCAAAGAAAAAGAGAAATCCCCTTCACCAACTAACAGTATTTGATGGTTGGATGAATAGTGAGAGACCCATTTTTCTTCTTCATCTGATTCTCCATTTTCAGAGCTAAGCATTAGCTTTCCGAGGTATGTGGTTGCCATGGGACTTGAAAGGTCACTCTTTTTCAACATTGACACAAGAATACTCTGTAACTTACCTTGCAAGTTGGTTTCCTTGTTTTGAACCTTACTATTTTCGGTAACATAGCAATGGAAGGGAAAATTCAAGATTAAGATAATTATAAATAATAATAATAAGTGTAATTGTTAACCCGTTAAATATTTTTTAAAAAATTTAATCATCTCAATTTTTTAAATAAAAAATCCTTTAAATTAGTCATATATGTAAAAAAAAAATGTTTTGCGGCTAGGTCGATTTTATGAAAATTTAAGAAAATAAGTCGATTTTAAGGAGAGAGTGAAAAAAATCTAATTGGATGCGTTTTACTTTTAAATGACATTTTTTTTTGAATTTTTTTAATATAATCAATTTTTTTTGTCAGATAATGTTAATGGTTTTGTTTTTTTATCCCAACTTCGATTCATCTCTCATTTATATTTTTTATTTCATTTTGTTTTGAGCTTTTTAGATTTTTAATCAATGTTTTTAACATATCAACTCTTTTAGTTAAATGATTAAATAATAATTATTTTATCTTTGAGATTTAGGTTCAATTCCTTTTTTTTAAGCACATTTATAATTTTTTTTAACGTTACTCCAAAAAATATTTTAATTAATAAATATATTATTTTTAATTTTTAATTTTTAATTTATCTTTTTAATTAATAACTCTTTTATTCATAAAATCAAATAATCATTAGAAATATGTTATATTTAGTAAATAAAATTTTTATATGTGTAATATTTATTTTTTAATCCATATTATGTGTCGAAACTATTTTTAAATCGAGTTTTGGAAAATGGGAATCGATTTTAAAAATGAAAATGGGAGTCGCCACCAATCTTTTTAGGTGTGATTGGATCACCTTTTAAAACATTTTGTTTTAAAATCATTAGTTTTGGTCTACGAAAATCAGAAAACGGGTTCGAGATCCAGTTACGTAGGAGGAAGGGTTAGCACCCTCGTAACGCCCAAAAATTGGTACCTAATTGATTATCAAAATGTCCTTAATGTCGGAAATTTAAAATGTAATCCTCTTTACAATATTTTGATTTTGAAAATTAAGGTTCACTTATATCAAATGAATCAAAATATTACATCCAATAAGTTAGGACGCACTATTTTAAGACATTCGAGACTAAGTTAACCATTTTTGAAAATCCCTATCGTCAAAACGTCATATCCAGTAAGTTTGGACACAACGTTTTGAAATTTCAAGACAGTTGCTCGTATTTTGAAATCCTTTAAAAAATTTAGAAAGGTGCTTGACTATTTGAACTCAACGAGAAAAGTGGCAACCCAATAATTTAGGGCACTACCTTTCTCGAAATTTCTAAATACCAAGCATTGCCTTTTTATTTTTGAAAACTTTTGAATCTTTTTAATTAATGCACGAAGAACCATGTATAAATTATGACATGTAAGATAGCATTTTTCAATAATAGATAGCTAAAACATGCATTTAAATAATACGATAGCCATAATATAAAGGTTCTATACTAGATATATAAATATAGCAAATATAATAACATATATATTAAGATATACATAGAATATAAAATATACAAACATACAAAGTCATAATCAATTTAAAAATGATGCATGATATATAATTAGACATATAGATATATACAAAATAATAATAATAATAATAATAATAATAATAATAATAATAATAATAATAATAATAATAATAATGTAGTAACATATATATATATCAATCAAGCAACACTTAATAATATTATGAAACTAGCATTATATGTAAATGATATAAAATACAACAATATATAAAAGATTTAATTCATATTAAAATATAAAATAAAGTGAGTAATTATTGATAAAATATACCTAAAATATGAACAAAAATGTTTAAAATAAGTTATGTATAATAATATGAATAAAATATAAAGAAATATAATATAAAATAATAATAATATAATAAGTATTTTGCATATAAAAATATGGTAAAATTATTAATATATATAATATATAAAAAATTAAATATATTTCTATAATAAAATATATAATAAAAAGTATATATAAGAAAGATACATGTTATAAAGAATATTGAATAATAAAATATAGTATGTAATAGTAATACATAAAGAATTATAATGAAATATAATATAGTGTATGTATGATAATAATGGTAATGTAACAAATATACAAAAATATAATTAAATAAATAATGAAATTTAAATGTATAATCTATAATGAAATTTGTGAAGGTATATAATATTACAAATAATGTAAATAAAATAATTTATTACTATATAATTAATATTTATAAAATACATATATACATAAGGTATCTTAAATCAATTAAATTAAAGGTATATAAAGATTAAAATTAAAATTAATTAGGGAATTTAGGGTTAATTGTAAAAAAAATAAAGAGAACTGGGCCAAATTGGAATACGGACTCAAATCGAGAGACTCACTGGGAAATTTTCCCTTATCCCCGAAACGACGTTGTTCCTTAGAATGAAGTTTAATAGTCATTGGGACTAAATTAAAACCATTATAAAATATTAGTGCCGAATTAAAAAATAGAATGCAATGAAATTATAGAATTTAACAAACCGGAAGGATCAATTGGGAAATTATCCCAATTTACAAAAACACGCGGATCCTCCCCGGGTAATCGGGTCAACACGTGGATCCTGAGTCTTGAAACTACGTCGTTTTTAAACTTATTGAATTAAGCTAAAATGGCGTCGTTTTACTGATGTTATAAAAGTAAAAAAAAAACTTAAAAAATTCTCATTTTTAAACACTCATCGAAAAAAAACAAGGAGAGAAATCTAAAATTCTCTCAGAGCTCTGGCCTGTGGCCATCTTGGCTCGTCCCGGAGCACCACCGCCTTCGGCCACACGAGCCTCACGCGCCACCGTCTGAGCCACTGTGCCCGGCGGTTAAGGCTTTCAAAATCCTATTCTTTTTGCAGCGAATCAAAAGGTAACCCTTTTTATTATTTTTAAAAAAAATATTCTGCTATATGCTGTATCAAAAGACCATAAATATCGAAAAGAAAGAAATAAAATATCACCTCTGTTTTTCTGTTTATTCTCTGATTTCCCTTTTTTATTTTTTTGTATATCTCCAAAAACGTAGTTACAGATTAGAAAAAGAAGGGGTTTTTATAACCCTTTGTTACATTTTAGGAAAAGAAATCCTTTGATTTCTTTCCAAATCTATTTCCTGGCTGTTGTTGGTTCTTTCTTCTTTTTTTGTAGGTATCGGACTCTTTCAACAGAACAAGCGTTAATTTGGCTTCAACTACGACTTGATCTGAGGCCTGGAATCACGGCGTTGATGGTGGACATGATCGATGGTGGCCTCGATTCGGGAGCTGGACAGACACTCCCTGAACCTTCCAGAATCAGCGGCGGCTTGAGGAGAAAGAAGACAGAAACCTTAGGGTTTCCTGCCTTGGTGTAATAGTTTGGGCCAGTTGGGCCACTTTAGTCCTGGGCTAGGTAGGGTGTAATGGGTACCGGGTAATAGTATAATTAGGTATTGGGCTGTAACCGGTATAGGGCAGTTAGGCTATAGTATTTGGTTTTGGGCCTACAGGCTAATGTACATGGACTTTAATAAATAAAAATTTATTTATTTATTTTTATTTGTTTATCTCACGGGCCCGGGCAGATTTGGGCTACTACAGCTGCCCCTCTTTGCTATTGCTGTGTAACAGGAATCGAGCAAAGACTCATAAAAAGACCAAATTTGCCCGGCCTTATCGGATTATGGTCCTCAGTCTTCTCATTACAAACTCAAGACTGTCATATCGATATCTTCGATCTGCTCTCCGTCGAATACAGAGACACCAAATCTGCTCTTTTGATCTGTTCTCTGCCAATACAGAAATGCCGAATCATCTTGGATCTGCCTCAATGAAGGTCAAATCTGCTATGTCTTTGATCTGCTCCCCGTCGAATACAGAGAGATAAGATCTGTCATCTTGGATCTATTCCCCGTCCATTACAGAGAGATAAGATCTGTCATCTTGGACCTACTCCCCGTCCATTATAGAGAGATAAGATCTGTCATCTTGGATCTACTCCCCGTCCATTACGGAGAGATAGGATCTGTCATCTTGGATCTACTCCCCGTCCATTCCAGAGAGATAAGATCTGTCATCTTGGATCTGCCCCCTGTCTATTACAGAGAGATAAGATCCGCCATCTTAGATCTGCCCCGATGAAGGTCAGATCTGCTATGTCTTCGATCTGCTCCCCGTCGAATACAGAGAGATAAGATCTGTCATCTTGGATCTGCTCCCCATCTATTACAGAGAAATAAGATCTGCTATCTTCAACTTGTTCTCTATAAGCACATAGGTGCCATGTTGAAATCTTCGATCTTCATTGTCCCCTAGAGGACATAACCTGTAGAATGTATATGTGCCTATGCCTAATGATTAGGATGCCATGATTGAAATGAGTCAAATGCTCCTAATTAGACATATTATGATGCAAAATGAAAATGACTTTTATTTTGGACATCTTGATTCATTCAAGTTTAGTTTTGTTTCACTCAAAGTACCAACCCTATTTTGCTCGTATGCTTAGAACCCTCTCCATCGATTTGGTCCACTGTACCATTCCCACATGTTACGACCCACTGGAGATGTTTATGAAATGATCCTTTCTTAGGATCAACATCATCTAATCACCATTTGGACCAAATAAGAAAATTTCTTGAGTGCCTCCAATCCTCACTCAATGGGAATTCCTTAAACAATTGTTATGTTTCAGTTTCTTTGTATTATCTAGAAATTTCCAGAGTAATATGCAAAACTTCATTTGTGAAGATATTTTAGTTCATCCATTATTATTTCAATGCAACATACTTTATGAATAATGGATAATAAATTGATCTTGAGGAAAATTAGAGTTTGAATGATTTATCAAAAGAAGAAAAAAAGAGGTTAAAATAGGAATCTATCTTTGAGAAGAAAGAGAATTCAAAGATAGTAAATAAGACAAAAAATCAAATGCCTTAGATATCGCAGCTTGGGCTTCTATATACAAATTCCATGAAGACTGTTTTGAGTTTAACATATGTTTAGAAGACCCAAAGTACTTTGTTGATACCCCGGTATGTAACATACTTCACTACTTGTTGACTCCGGTATAGCAAGGTCATTGCTGCTCACCAAAATTTGAGCCGCCCTTTCGGGTTTTCATTTCAAAACCCTTTTGGTCTCAAGGCGCCCTTTGCGAGTTTTCACCTTGGCCTCTCCAGTTTTTCTCTTTTTCCAATTTCTTTTTTTCTTTTCTTTTCTTATTTTCTTTTTCTTTTTCTTTTTTTTTGAAATGGAAGTCTCAAAGCGCCATTTGCGGGTTTTCACTTTGGCTTCCCTTCATTTTCAGACAAAATACTCATTAATTGAGTCTGAATTCACTGTATTGGGTAAATCTTTCGCACCACTAGAGGAGGCTTTTTCAGAATCTATGGTCTTTCCCATTTGGTATCCATTTCCCTTTGAAATCCTTTGCATGGGAAGAATCTCTTGTAGCACAAGTTCCCCCTCATGAAATTCTTTTGCTCTAGCAAAAATTCGGGCTAACGTTTGTCAAACAAAGAAAGCGAATAATAGCTAAAATCCAGAAGCTCTATAAAAAAATATAGTTTAAAGGAGCTGCTGACATTATCTTTCATTCTAGGAAGTTGAAGTACAGAAATCGCTCCCGGAGTTGTCATCCCACCATGGCTTGATGATGTTTCTCAAGCACCTTTAAACTCTATAAACTGCTCTAAATGTGAAGTTACCAAATGAGCTCAGTGAATAGGGGACACAACAAATATGCCTGTGGCGTTTCTTTGATATAGCATGAACTAGCTCCTGCAGATCATCAGCTGAAAACCCAATCTGACCTAAGAGAACATGATAATGAGTAGGTCACGTAGTTCCAATCATTCCAGTATGGGTACAAAGATAGAAGTCATTGTTCTTAGGATGACAGATTTTGTTGTCTATAATGGTTCCAGGCGAGATATTGTAAGGAGATCCCTACTGAAAAAAACTTAGTATGATGATTTTTTTATGCCACAATGACCACAAACTTGGGGTTTCAACTCTTATCAAGAAATTTGCAAGCCTCAATTACTTGATCTAGCTCAATGTCCAATACTTGATTGAACTGTGACTTGCTAACTCCATCACTGAATATAATAATTTGATCAGGCTTCCTTTTCCCTAAACTTGTATAGAAGTCTAAGAAAGCTTTCCTTACGATACCCTCATCCACTTTGTCAGAAACTGGTTTGAAGAGAGAATCTATCATTTCAAGCTTCAGAGACTGTGTACGGCCTGATGCCCTATAACTGGAAATCAATGGCCACTTCATGAAACTAAACACCGCAGCTATTGACAGTATATCAGACTATTCAGGAGAGCCAAATAATGCATCCATTCCAAGGATGATAGTTGGAACCTTTGAAACAACTGGAATTGAAGGTGTTTGCTCAATTACTAACATGGAATTCAGTCCTCCAAGCTTTGCATTGATTTTTAGAAGCAGGTTTGTAAGGCATTGATCCTTCACCCTAATTAGCGCCATACACTGAGTCACGATGCCATACTCAGACAGATTGTTCTGCTTCTATGGCCCATAAAAATCAGAGTTTTTCTTATCGAGAAGCAAACAAGGAAGGAACTGCGGAGCTCCGAGTATCCAGCACTATTGTCCACCAAGGCATCAATATGAGGTACAGAAAAACTAGCTTTGTTCTAACTTACAGCCTTTCCTTTTTTCTGAGGCTATATCCTTTACCCCCTCTTCATGGGGTAGAATTTATTTCTCTTCTTGATTTACCATTTTCAACAAATTTAGAAACAAATTGCAATCTCTGTCATCTTCAGAATACTGAGATTCCTCTAAACACATGTAGTGCTCAAAAGGAACTCTGAATCTATAGTATCGTTGTCCCTGTCATTGATATCTAGGGGTCTTCGATAGGCACAAAAGAATATACAAGGAATAAATAAATTCAAGAATAACTATTTACGTTATGAATGAAGAAAAAATGAGGGAACAATTGCTCAAATTAATCATGAAAGATATGTTTTATTGAAACAACAATGTCCAAACATGAGCCTATTTCACAAATGAAATCTTATTGTTTCTAGGCTTTAAAACAACAAGTGTGTTCTGAACATTACTCTAAATTAACTTTAAAATACAAGGATCACTTCCACAATTTCATTGTTCAAAACATTCCCCAAATGTGCAAGGGCTCACCAGTTTTATTCCTTGGTTTCCTCTTTGGATACGTTATTCAGATTCCCCAACATCAAGTCCTGCTCAAAAGCCCTAAAACTTGGCGCATTCTTAGATCCCATGCCCCTTTCCATCATTGTAACACCCCGAACCTGAGACCGACACCGGAGTCGAACACGAGGTGTTAACAGACTTTAAACCCCTTATAAAAATATTTCCCAGACACTACCAATCTGCGTACTAGTCGCTTTAAAAATCATATCTTGAGTTTCACAACTCGAAAATCAGTTTCGTGATTTTTCCCTGAAACTAGACTCATATGCCCATCTACATATTTTTTTTCTAAAATTTTTGGTTGGGCCAATTAGTACAGTTTATTAGTCAAAGTCTCCCATGTTACAGGGATCGACTACCCTGACCTTTGCGCATTACGACTTGGATATCTCCTTGTAAAGGGCTCCAATACTGATGCCGTTTGTTTCTATAGAAACTAGACTCAGAGAGGAATCTATACATATATGGTATGACTCCTAATTATCTCTGGTTAATTTATGATGAATTTCCAAAGTCGGAACAGGGAATCCAGAAACCGTTCTGGCCCTGTCTCACGAGAACCTGAATATCTCTTAACATACTGTCCGTATGATTGTTTCGTTACTTTCCTATGAAAGTAGATTCATCAAGGTTTGTTTACATAATTTATTCACTATTTAATTCCATTCCTACTATTTTTAGTGATTTTCCAAATCTACATCACTGCTGCTGTCAGCATCTGCCTTTAAGGTAGACTTTACCTATTTCATGGTTTCCATGATTCAACTAGCCCTTTTTGCATAAAAAAGCACAATTTATGAAAGTGATTAACCATCCCCGTGGCCAATCCTTGTCAAGCATATCCACACCAAATGATTATAACATTATACTCAAACACATATAAGCCATTTTCGCATGGCTATCCAAAATTTATACAAGTCCAAAGGGTCCACGACCCACAACAAACGGGTAGTCCTATACATGCCATTTCGAAGTTCAACCAAAATTGTACCAAAAGGGGGCCTTTGATAGTGTGGGCGACTTTGACTTCAAGATCCCGAGTCCGATAGCTGGAGAACCAAATCTATAAAACAGAGGAGCAATGAAACGGAGTAAGCAATTTATGCTTAGTAAGTTTTGAGCAAGGAATTCCAGCACAACAAAAGTATAGCATTCATATAGCTAAACGGATAATTTCATATGCACAAATTTACGATATCGTACTTGCTTCACATTATCAACCCTTATGTACATACACAAAAGATCAACTCAGCCAAAGGCCGGTAGCTCGTTTATCAACTGAGCGAATACTTATTTGTAAGGGCTCAACTAAATTCAAGCACATACGAAACATACCTCAATGTTGGGATGTTTCGAGAGTATTAACTGGAATTTTACAGCAAGTTCATTCATTCCCAAATCACGTACCTTCGGAATTTAACCGGATATAGCTCCTCGTTCAAATGCCTTCGGGACATAGCCCGGTTATAGTAATTCGCACAAATGCCTTCGGGACTTAACCCGGATTTAGTAACTCGCACAAATGCCTTCGGGCTTAGCCCGGAATTAGTATCTCGCACAAATGCCTTCGGGCTTAGCCCGGAATTAGTATCTCGCACAAATGCCTTCGGATCTTAGTCCGGATATTGTCACTTAGCACAAGCCTTCGGGACTTAGCCCGGACATCATTCAAATAACCATGCACATTTAACAATAAATTATGGCTCATTCGTATTTCATTTTCGTTAGCAAAACTCAAACACAAGACATTTATCATTCTTGCAAATTCGGCTCAATAGCCACACAAAGAGCATGATTTTAATTTGCTTAAAACATGATCTAATCACATCATAATTTAAGCTCTCTTACTCAAGAACTTACCTCGGGTGTTGTCGAACGATTCCGATAGCTATTCGACCACTTTTTCCTTCCCTTTATCGGATTTAGTTCCCCTTTGCTCTTGAGCTTAATTAAACAAATAAATTGATTTAATCATTTGAGCATCGAAAAGAGGAACACAAGGCACTTAGCCCATATTTATACATTAGACATTAAAGTCACATATGTACGGAATCATGATTCAAACTCAACATTTTAGCTAATTTTTCCCCCTTGGCCGAATATGCATGTCTATTTTGGGGCCGATTTCAACACTTAATACATTCTACAAGTATGGTCACTTGTATTGACTAAACACCCTTTTGTTTCAAGTTCAAAACTTGGCTAATACACACATATACACACTAGTAAAGCATCCTCTCCCTTTCCATCAATTTAACACATGCATTGCTCATTAACATGCAAAAGTTATATTCGGCCTTAGCACACAACTTGCTAGCCGATTCTTCTCCATTTAGCAACCAATGCACATATGTGCCCACTCAAAAATGCTAAAAAGGAGGTTCAAGAATCATCAAGCCACCATCACATGCATCATTAACAAGCTTCATATTTAGCATGCAATGGCATTAACATAAACTCCACCTAGGCCGAATCTTAACTCATCCTCATGCCTCATCACCACAACATCAAACATCAACCAAGAATGATGCATCCATGGCCGAGTGTCATTTCCATCACATAGCAAGATTTAGACCATGGGCTAGGTAGAACTCAAGCTAACAACTAAAACATGCATGCATCTCATGGAACATCATCAAACATACCTTAGCCTAGCTACATGCATGGCCGAACCTCTTCAACCTTTCTTCTTCCTTCCTCCTTAAAATTTTTGGCCAAGGATGAACCAAAGGATGAGCATTTTTTTTTCTTTGTTTTTTTCTTTCTAGTTTCGGCTAAATGAAGATGAGAAAGGATGAACAAAAATTTTCTCCTTTCTTTTCTTTAGCTCACGGCAATGGGGGGGGAAAACAACTACACACATTTTTTTGTATTCATCATACTCCTTTTCATTATTTTATGCCCATGCCCCTTATTTTATTTTTTTCCTACATACCTCACTAGGCCAACATGTTCCAACATGTTTCCACCCATAGCATGGCCAACCACTAGCTCAAATTTTGGGTAATTTGACATGCAAACCCATCATTTTCACAACATGCATTAATAGACCATTTTAAATTAGCCTATCATATTTTCACCATGTCTCATATCAATCCCTATTTAATAATTTCTCATGCAATTGGTAAAATTGGAGAATGAAACTTCCACATACTCATGTACACACATAATAAGCATAGATTATGGAAATCAATTATTTTTATGACTCGGTTTTGTGGTCCCGAAACCACTTCCCGACTATGGTCAATTTTGGACTGTCACAACTCTCCCCCACTTAAGAAATTTTCGTCCCCGAAAATCTTACCGGTAAATAGGTTTGGGTATCGTTCTTTTATCGAGCTCTTGGTTTCCCAAGTAGCTTCCTCGATCCCGTGTTTGAGCCATAACACCTTCACTAACGGAACCCTTTTGTTTCGCAACTCCTTCACTTCACGAACTAGGATATGCATTGGCTCTTCTTCATAACTCATATCGGCTTGAATTTCAACCTCTGATGGGCTAATTATGTGCGATGGATCAGATCGATAGCGTCGAAGCATCGAAACATGAAAGACGTCGTGAATCTTTTCAAGCTCAGGGGGAAAAATCAATCTATACGCAACCGGACCAACTCGTTCGGAGATTTCGTACGGCCCAATGAATCTTGGGCTCAACTTGCCCTTACGGCCAAACCTGAGTACCTTTTTCCAAGGCGAAACTTTAAGGAACACTTTATCTCCCACCTGATATTCATTGTCCTTTCGTTTCAAATCCGCATACGATTTTTGACGATCTGTGGCTGCTTTCAGACTTTCACGGATTACCTTTACTTTCTGTTCAGCATCCTTAATCAAATCAACTCCGAAAATTTTACTTTCACCGAGCTCGGTCCAAAACAACGGTGTACGGCATTTACGACCGTACAAAGCCTCGTAAGGTGCCATCTTAATACTTGATTGAAAACTATTATTGTAAGCGAATTCAATCAAAGGTAAATACCGTTCCCATGAACCACTGAACTCGAGGATGCAACATCTCAACATATCCTCAAGTATCTGAATTATCCGCTCAGATTGACCATCGGTTTGGGGATGAAAAGCAGTGCTAAAATGCAGCTTGGTACCCAAAGCTTCTTGCAATTTCCTCCAAAATGGCGAGGTGAATCTCGGATCTCTATCCGACACGATAGAAATAGGTACCCCGTGTAATCTCACAATCTGAGAAACGTACAATTCAACTAGTCTATCCAATGAAAAATCCATACACACGGGGATAAAGTGAGCCGACTTAGTCAGTCTATCAACAACAACCCAAATCACATCCTTCTTACTTGTTGACAATGGCAGTCCGGACACAAAGTCCATTGTGACTCGATCCCATTTCCACTCGGGTATCATGATCGGCTGAAGTAATCCTGAAGGCACTTGATGTTCCGCTTTCACTTGTTGACATATTAAACATCTCGAAACAAAGTCGGAGATGTCTCGTTTCATACCATGCCACCAAAACCAACGTTTCAAATCGTTGTACATTTTCGTACTCCCCGGGTGACTTGACATTCGGCTACAATGGGCTTCGTTCAGAATCATCGAAATGAGTTCCGAACTCCTTGGAATACACAAACGACTTCTGAACCTCAAACAATCATCATCATCAATTTGAAACTCCGATTCCTTGTTCGGAGCACACTCAGCCCGTTTTGCAACCAATTCATCATCAACTTTCTGGGCTTCACGAATTTAATGAATCAATAATGGTTTGGCTTTTAATTCAGCTATTAACACATTGTCGGGTAGAACAGACAAGTGCACATTCATCGCTCGTAAAGCAAACAGTGATTTCTGGCTTAAGGCGTCCGCAACTATATTAGCCTTTCCCGGGTGGTAATCAATGACAAGCTCGTAATCTTTCAACAACTCAAGCCAACGTCTTTGTCGCAGATTTAAGTCTCTTTGAGTCATCAAATTTTTGAGACTTTTGTGATCCGAAAATACATGGCACTTCTCACCAAATAAGTAATGTCGCCATATTTTTAAAGCAAATACGATGGCAGCTAGTTCAAGATCATGGGTCGGATAATTTTTCTCATGTGGCTTTAATTGTCTCGACGCATAGGCCACCACTCGACCTTCTTGCATCAATACGCAACCCAACCCAAGTAGGGATGCGTCACTATAAATGACAAACTCTTTGCCTGATTCGGGTTGCACTAAAATTGGAGCTTCAGTCAAATAAGTTTTTAGTTGATCAAAACTTTTCTGACATTTCTCCGTCCATTCGAACTTAACATCCTTTTGAAGTAGCTTCGTCATTGGTGTGGCTATCATCGAGAAACCTTTGACAAATCGTCGGTAATAACCGGCGAGTCCCAGGAAGCTCCGAACTTCGGTAATATTTCTTGGAGGCTTCCAGTTAAGTATGGCTGAAATTTTGCTCGGGTCAGCTCGAATACCCGATGCGGATACCACATGACCCAAGAAGCTAACCTCTCTTAACCAGAACTCACACTTACTGAACTTAGCATATAACTGCTTATCCCGCAAAATTTGCAACACTAGCCTCAGATGCTCAGCATGTTCGGTCTCATCTCTTGAATAGACCAAGATGTCATCAATGAACACAACTACGAACCGATCCAAATATGGTCTGAATATCCGATTCATCAAATCCATAAATACCGCAGGGGCATTTGTGAGCTCAAACGGCATCACTAAAAACTCGTAGTGACCATATCCCGTTCTGAAAGCAGTTTTGGGTATGTCCGAATCTCGAATTCGCAACTGATAATAGCCCAATCTCAAATCTATTTTTGAGAACATTGAGGCTCCCTTTAGTTTGTCGAACAAATCATCGATACGCGGTAACAGATATTTGTTCTTTATCGTCACTTTATTCAGTTGACGATAGTCAATGCACAACCTCATGGTTCCGTCCTTCTTTTTCACGAACAATACTGGTGCACCCCAAGGTGAGAAACTTGGTCGAGCAAAATCTCTATCCGTCAATTCTTGCAACTGAGCTTTCAACTCTTTTAACTCGGTTGGTACCATACGATACGGAGCTATCGAAATCGGTGTAGTCCCAGGTACAAGCTCAATACCAAACTCTACCTCCCGAACAGGTGGTAAACCCGGTAATCCTTCAGGAAAAACATCCGGGTATTCACAAACCATCGGCACAGATTCGGGTTTCTTGTCTAATTCTTTGTCATCCAGTACATACGCAAGGTATGCTTCGCACCCTTTTCTTACATATTTCTGGGCCAACATTGCTGATATTACAGCTGGCATCCCCTCCAAGTCCGTAGACTCAACTCGGATTACTTCGTTATTTGTGCACCTCAAATCAATAGTCTTGCTTTTGCAATTCACAACCGCATCATGCGCGGTCAACCAATCCAAACCAAGAATAACATCAAATTCATCAAACGGCAAAAGCATCAAGTTCGCCGGAAAACAGGAACCTCGAATTTCTAGGGGACATTTCTTACACACTTTGTCGACAAGCATGTAACGACCCAAGGGATTTGACACCCGAATTACGAACTCAGTAGACTCAATAGGTAAAGTCTTACTGGATGCTAAGGTTTCACATATGTAAGAATGAGTAGAACCGGGGTCAATCAAAGCAATTACATTAGTATCAAAGAGAGTAAAAGTACCGGTAATAACATCAGGCGAAGAAGCATCCTCGCGGGCACGTATAGCATAAGCTCTAGCAGGCGCACGAGCCTCGGATCTGGTCGTAGCATCTCTAGATCCTCTCTAACCACCACTAGCATTGCCCGTATTTCCAGATGGTCTACCTCGAGCAGTGGTAGCACCCGGTTTCCCACTCTGATTTTCATTCTGTTCAAACAACCTCGGGCAATCTTTAATGAAGTGGTCAACTAATCCGCACTTGTAACAGGAGCGGTCAGGGAATCTACAACTCCCCGAATGCCATTTACCGCAATATCGACATTTCGTTCTATCTCGACGTTCATTCCCAACACTGGCGACCGAAGTGCCTCGTGTACCCACAGGGGGTCGATCACGATCTCGTCTAAAAAGGCCCGAAGTGCCTCTAAACTGGCCCGCATCATCTCGAAATTTCTTCGATGCCTGTTGAAGAGACTTTCCCGAAGATCTTTTACGAAACTCTCCAGTTCCCACATCAACTTTTGTTTTTCTTTTCTAAGCTCTTCGGCTTTACAAGCTCGCTCGACCAGTACTACGAACTCTCGTATTTCAAGAACGCCAACGAACATTTTATATCTTCATTCAGCCCATCCTCGAAGCGTTTACACATGATAGCCTCGGACGAAACACATTCCCGAGCGTATCTACTAAGTCTAACAAATTTTCGCTCGTAATCAGTAACTGACATGGAACCTTGCTTAAGCTCAAGAAATTCCTTCCGTTTTTGATCAACAAATCTCTGACTGATATACTTTTTCCGAAACTCAGTTTGGAAAAACTCCCAAGTTACTTGCTCTCGAGGCACAACAGAAGTCAGAGTACTCCACCAATAATAGGCAGAATCACGTAGCAAGGAGATAGTACACTTTAGGCATTCATCGGGTGTACAAGATAGCTCATCGAGTACCCGGATAGTGTTGTCTAACCAAAATTCAGCTTGCTCGGCATCGTCGCTATCCGTAGCTTTAAATTCAGTAGCCCATGTTTTCGGATTCTGTCAACTGGGGGATTATTTGACCTTATTTGGTCAGTTACCGGAGGTATTGTAGGTGCGGGGGTGGTATTAGTTGGGAATGGAGGTTGTGGGACAGCCGTATTAGTTCGAATGTATTGGTTGAACCAATCATTCATCACGCTATAGAAAGCTTGTCTAGCTTCATCATTCGGGTTACTAGCATTAGGTTGAGAGTCCGCCGGCGTTGTCCTTGTGCGGGAGCAGGCGCTACACTCTCAAGTCATCAGCTACCTCTCGGTTGGATCGGGATCCATTACTATAATAAACATTTACATTGTCAGATCACCATAT